>NC_090447.1:566319266-566625106 GCF_031143425.1 Pleurodeles waltl
TGTTGGCGGTGACCACTGTGGTGTTTGTTGCTACCGCCGTGGCGGTCGGAGTGTTAAAGTAGCTATCTGTGTTGGCGATTTCTACTGTGGTCGTGATCCAATTTTTTTACCGCCAGCCTGTTGAAGGTATTACCGCCACTTTAACACCAACCGCCAGGGTTGTAATGAGGGCCATAGTCTGCATAGTCGGGCGTGCTAGAACTCCGAAAGAGATTTCTCAAGAGGCTGTTCATTGACAGAGCTATCAGGTCCTGCAGGGGAGCCATTGTAGCTTGCTTTAATCCGCCTGACCCCCAGTTAAACTGCAACCTCGTCAAGTTCCTGAAACACTTAACGCAACAGTTCCCCTCACCTAAACTGTAAGCTAATCAAGTAGCCTCTAACGGCATTCCTTCCCCCACCTCAACCGAACCATCCTTTAATGATTTTTTGTTAATTTTAACCTTCAAATTCTCAACAGTCTTCTAATGTTTTTAACAAGATTTTTTACTGTAACTCTAATCCTTCTTCTTTTTCTTAGATAGTTTTTTACCATGTACCTTGGCAAAATTGTTATGGTTTTTATCAACTGAAACAATAAATGTATCATTATATTGTTCTCAACCCCAAACTCAGCAAAGAACACTGTCCATCATAATTTCCTGGGGGATAAATGCCTTAGCACACCTTAGAAATTGGAGATTTTGGTGGTCGGGTATACAGTGATGAGAAAACATGGTCGCAAGAGGTAAAGGCACAATTTTTGGAATGCTAGCCCCATGGCCAGCAATTACATCTCTGTGGCTGTATAGTTTTATTTGCTAGGAAGGAATTTTTTGTGATGCATCAGGATGGGTTAGGACTGGAGCAGAAGTGAATTCTCTTTTCAGTTTAACAAAGGCTTTTTTCAGTATCATTGGTCCAGCTAAACTTGACATTCTCTTTAACAGTTAGTCACTGGGGAGATCTTGGCTGAAAATTGATCTATAAATTACCTATAAAAAGTAGATAATTATAAGACACCTTGAATGTCTTTTTCATTTTGATGTCGTGGTAGATTCTGAAGGATTGAATCTTGCATTCTCCCATTGTGATTCCCTGAGGTGATAAAATGAACCCTAGGAACTATTTTTGTGTAGAGTAGAGCTCAGGTTTAGTCAGTTACAAAGTAACCCATGATGACATAATGCTTTTAAAACAGTTTCAAAGTGTTTCACATGTTCCTTGAAAGAGTTGGAAACAAGAACAATATTGTTGATGTATAAAATGACAAATGTATTGAGGAATTCATGAAGGACATTAAGACCCTGATTTATACTTTTTTTGTGCTGCATTACTGTCATTTATTGAGGCAAAAGCGGCACAAATTTACAATATACAATTGTATTTTGTAAGTTTGCGCCAATTTTGCGTCAAAAAATGACGATAATGCAGCGCAAAAAAAGTATAAATCAGGGCCTAAATTTCCTCTTGCTCTAGAGTCTACCATGATAACTGCTTCAGCAAACCTCTGTGGGATCCAAAGGGCACCATTGTTTGTTAAATGTTGTACTGAGATTTGTAAGGTATTAGCGAGTAAGTGTTCAGGAGATGGGCTTAAATTGGTGTTTTTCTTGAGCCTCTCAGTTTCCCTTGTTCTAATCAAAAGTGCTGGGGGTTTTAGGACTCATGTTTTTTTACTTGGCTAAGCATTCTTGAATAAAATGACCCATTTTTCCACAATATAGGAATTGCTTATGTTTGAGGCATGGATCTTTCTCCTTCTTGTTTAAGGGACCAACATTCTGCATATTTTTGTAGGTTCTATTGAATCAGCTAGGGTAGATATTTCATTCCAAGGTCTGGAAAAGTGACTAACATCTAGTTTTTACTTACTGTCTTTCTAAAAGACATCAGATAAGCCAGAGGAATGGTTTGAATGATTATGTCAGCACAGGTTGTGGGTTGTGAATATTTCAGGCTATCATATCTTTTAGGTCATCCCTAAGTCCCTGGTAATATAAGGAAACACTTTGACACCAGCATTTGCATTGCTGGGGCTAAGACTACATGCTACATAATTTCCTGAGGCCGGGACTGTTTAAAGGTAGCCGAGGGCTCCCGCAGCTTGGGATGCACTTTGACACCAACCCCTGTTTTGCTGCTTGATGGGGGCTAGGACTGCATACACCATAGCTCCCTAAGGCTAGGAGGGCTTTAAAGGCAACCAGGGACACCTGCAGCATGGGCCCAGGTACATGTCTGGGTGAAGACGAAGCCAAGAGCAGGTCTGTCTGTGCCCATCCACACACTGACAAGTCAGGCCCTCTCTCTTTCACCTCTGCCAGGACACTGTAGCTAATGCAATTTTCTCAAGTGAGCACCTACTAAATTAATTATTAGATCACTAGGGGTAACATAAAGTGACCAGTACAGTAACTGCCCTCTGAAGAGTAACAACAACTGACGGAATGCTGGAAACGGTAGCGGGGGTAATAACCAGTTAAATTGCCTTGACTGAAAGGTGACTGTCATATGACAGCAGCTCAATGGACTCAAGCACCAACAATGCACATGTGGCTTGCTGTGGTCCTGGCATCAGCAATATTGTAGCTTAGGAGCAAATGTTCTCAGAAAGTGGTGACAAAAATTCTGTTGGTACATTTGGTGCTACCAACAGTTTGAGTGTTTCCCCGGGGTCAATAACAGCTCAGTCACCCGGGGAGCCCACAATTGAGCAGGATAAAGAAACATTGCAGCCACACACATTATCAGCCTCAGGCAGAGTATTTAGTATAGATGATCCTGCACCACTTCATATTTCATCATTTGAGTATTATTGTAGCAAATGTTCTGATATACTGCAGGCACAACTTCACCCACTCCTGGACTCATTAAATCGCATTGAAAGCCAGCTAGATAAATTGCACACGGCTCAGCCCAGAGAGTATCGCTCTCCTCCAGCTTTGAGCGTCTGCACACACTGTACTTTAAATGCGTATAACCCTGTAGTGCATGTGGCCACACCTGAAATCTGTGGGAGTATTACTGCTTTAGCTGGCACAATAAACTTTGAACCAACTCCCATGGTTAAGGCCAGTGATTCTACAGAGAAAACTATCTGACAGATCTTAGTGAGAATTGAGAACAAGCTGAAAGTCATCATTGTCAGAACTCAACAACTGCTCATATACAAGGAGGTCCATTCTCCCTGAATCAGACAGTTATGAACCGGCAACCTGCCTCCAGGCCATACGTGGTGGCATTAGCAAAGGTGCCCCCCACCCTCATGTTTGAACCAAACCGAGTCCAGGTTCCAGTTACACAATTAAGTGTTTCACTGGCTTTTTATGAGCACAGGTGATTTGATGTGGTGGATTAAACTAATATTTTAATGGGTCAAAGGGTGGGTTGGTTTGATGCCTCCAAAAAATATTGTTGGGGACTTTATCATAGTGAATTTTAAAAACCTAATGATTAATAGTAACATATTGCAGCCTGGAGCTAGACTTCACCAAGGTTTCCCCCCTATTCTTGGTTTTTTTCCATAAGCCACTGGTGCCTTTCCCACATCATGGCTCCCCACCAATTCCAGAAAGAAGGAATATATATGCTGACTTAGATGATCTTTCGTCTATTGATTTGAGTTCGACCCAACAACGTGGCCAACCCATGTTGTCCCAGAGACTGAGCAACCCATTCATGCCCTTTGAAGCCCAAAACTGAACTCTGAAGATCTTAATTTTCTGTTTACTATCAGGGTCTTAGCTGGAACATAGCAGGCTTTCCCTCCAAAAAGTCCTTGCCAGACTGGCAATCTTTTTGTAAAAGACAATGGGGGTGATTCTGACCCCGGCGGTCACGGACCGCCGGGGCCAGGGTCGGCGGGAGCACCGCCAACAGGCTGGCGGTGCCCCGCAGGGAATTCTGACCGCGGCGGTTTGGCCGCGGTCAGAAAGGGAAAACCGGCGGTCTCCCGCCGGTTTTCCGCTGCCCTATTGAATCCTCCATGGCGACGCAGCTTGCTGCGCCGCCATGGGGATTCTGACACCCCGTACCGCCATCCTGTTCCTGGCGGTTCTCCCGCCAGGAACAGGATGGCGGTATGGGGTGTCGTGGGGCCCCTGGGGGCCCCTGCAGTGCCCATGCCAATGGCATGGGCACTGCAGGGGCCCCCGTAAGAGGGCCCCAAAAAGAATTTCAGTGTCTGCTTTGCAGACACTGAAATTCGCGACGGGTGCAACTGCACCCGTCGCACCTTCCCACTCCGCCGGCTCAATTCTGAGCCGGCGTCCTCGTGGGAAGGGTTTTTTGCACTGGGCTGGCGGGCGGCCTTTTGGCGGTCGCCCGCCAGCCCAGTGCAAAAGCCAAAATACCCTCAGCGGTCTTTCGTCCGCGGAGCAGTATTTTGGAGGGGGGAAGTCTGGCGGGCGGCCTTCGCCGCCCGCCAGACTCAGAATGACCCCCAATATCTTTTTCAAGAAACCCCGTCCCCCGATATTGTGACATATAGTGGTTATAAATGTTTTTGCAAGCTAGCCTTACAATCCAGGCAAGGGCATATCTCAAGGGGCTTGTCAATCTAGACAACTTGCAGCTTAAAATAAAAGCCCAGTTTGTCGTAGCATCTTGCCTGGACTTTCAAATTGGAGGTGTAAGGGGGGATTTTAATTTTTGTATCCATTTGATTAACTTTTATAACAATTATATCTTAGAGACACCATATACCAAATAATGCATTTTATTTGATTTTATTATTTATCAAGTCACAGTGTTGCAATCAGGCCAGGAAATGTAGTTGGTATTAGCAAATGATTTTAATGGTAGACTAGGTGGTGTGTAGCAGAGTCAGCGCCAGAGCCCCATATGGGCTGTACTGATCAGAGAGGCACTGAATTGTCTTTCTTCATTGAATCCCATGACTTGGGTAATGTTATAGATTTAGCAGGGTCTAGCTCAAATATCCTACTTCCATTTGGGGCAGGGGTTGTGCCTCATTGATTGACTATGTGTCAACGCACGACGCTGTTGCTAGTGAGGAGGAGGGGCTGACCCAGGGCCGGGAGCCCTTTAAATCTTACAACTGCGCTCCCGCTCGCGGGACGTACACAACGCACGACGCTGTTGCTGGTGAGGAGGAGGGGCTGACCCAGGGCCGGGAGCCCTTTAAATCTTACAACTGCGCTCCCGCTCGCGGGACGCGCACAACGCACGACGCTGTTGCTGGTGAGGAGGAGGGGCTGACCCAGGGCCGGGAGCCCTTTAAATCTTACAACTGCGCTCCCGCTCGCAGGAGGCGCACAACGCACGACGCTGTTGCTGGTGAGGAGGAGGGGCTGACCCAGGGCCGGGAGTCCTTTAAATTTTACAACTGCGCTCCCGCTCACGGGACGTGCGCAGGACGCACCCGGGCGAAACCCGGGCCAAGGGCGGGCCCGTCCTTGCCCGTCATTGCCAGGAAGAGGCAGGGCAGGGCCCCCCTATATCCCTCTATAGACTTTGGATTAGGCAACCCATAGGCGTCTGGTTGCCTGAAGATACTGTGGGGCAGCTGTGATCGGAGCCGGAGCTGCAAGAGGAGGGGCTGCCACAGGAGACTCTTGCGCTCCCGCTCTTCGGGCCTCCCCCCTGAGTTCCACGGTTCAGGAAGTCCCCGAGTAACCGGCACCCAAGTAAGACTTGCTAATCAAGCAGTTTTTTATTTATATATCTTATACAGCCATACTCTGTTTGTGCACTACTCTCATCGGATTGGATTGGGCCAAATTTTGGTGTTTTGCCCACTATTATTCGAAAGACGATGGGTAAAAGGAAGAACACCACACTTGGGGCTGAAGGACACATGCTGCGCCCGTTCAATCGTCAATAACTAGCTATTTATCCTCAGTTATTGGGGCCATTGAAACTGAAATTGTTCAAGTAGAAGAAAGAATTGGGGTGGTCAATAATTTGACTCAAAGAGCCTTTTTAGAACCTACGACTCATACACAGTCTGTAAACTCTTTAATTACCCCCAATAATTCTGATTCGCTTCTGTCTGAAGACAATGTTAATGTCTTGCACTCCTTACAGTTCTCTAATGTAGTTAACACTGAACATTTAGCTGACATTCCCCCTCCCCCCAAAAAAGGGAAAGCTGGGGGACACCGCAAATGTACTAAGTTGCTAAAACAATCATCGAAGGCTAAGGGACCTATTTCTCCATCATTGGTCGCTCCGGCTGAACTTCTTTCTAAGACAAATCTATCATTTGGTGAATTTGGCTCAGATTGTAGGAATTTAAGAGATAACCATTTGACTAATTTGGACTTAATCCTCAAACCCCTTTTTGTGGCTTTAGAGGAGAAATTAACATTACTAATCAATTCTAAATTTGAGCAGCTACAAGAATCTGTTTTCACATTTTTGTCTCAGCAGTTTACTATAAAAACTGGTACAAATTCTACTTCTTCTACTCGGAAATTGGCGTCTGATTCCAAACCCTCAGAGCAGGCTAATTGTTCAACGAATCATAATCAACTTTTGTCTTACTGCATATCCACTTGTGGCTCTCATGATGATCCATCAATCAATCCCTTGCCCACTTTGACTGGTGGTGTGACTGCCTTATTGAAGCCTGATACAGTTTTCAAGCCTAGACCTTTTTCCAGCACAAAGGAGGTTTTACAGCTTCCACCGGATAGCTTGCCTTATGTTTTAGTTCTAGCTAACGTGCCCCGTCTTGATCGTACCCAGAAGGAAGATACTCATGCTCTAATAAGGAAGTGTGCACACTGGATGAGCCGAAAACTTAGATATCAAGATGATCTAAATAATAGAATAATTATGGCAAGAAGGGTGAAGTGGGTAGGTTTGTCTAAAAAAGTACATGAAGGTGATTGTATAGTGATCAATTTTGCAAATTCTCACTTTGTTAACTATTTGCTGGCGACTCTACCATTGTGTTCGAAAGGGGATGGTGGGATCAAAATTTATTAATTAAACTTTTTTTATGGGCCGACCACTCTATCACTTCCTTTTATGAAGGTTTCCCACGGCCAAAATATAGTTCTGCCAAAGGTACCTTCATGGAACCCCACCGTCGATCCTCAGGGCAACCAAAATCAGTCCTCCCTTGATGCAATTGATTGACAAATGGAGGGGTTGGGGCTTCTAAATGAAACTATACAGGAAAACGAGTTGGTTGGAGGGCATACACTTTTGGAATTGCCTACAGGGTCTGATGAGCCAGTTAGCTTATCACAGAATATAACAGATACGGCCATAATTAAGGGGCCTGGGATAATGTCCCAGCAAAGTAATGACCTTTTATCCTTAATTAGTTGGAACATTGCTGGGCGACGTTCTAAAGTTGAAAACTTAGAATGGTTGGAGTTTGTATCCACATTTGATATCATTTGCCTTCAAGAAACTTGGCATACGGCACCCTTTTATTTAGATGGCTACTATTCTGTGTCCCAGCCAGCCCTTCCATCTAGAGCGGGCAGAGCAAGTGGCGGGCTCCTGGTACTTGTGTCATTATTACTTCCAAAAATCGAGGTTTCCCTGATTTGGTCCTCTGCTTTTTTCTTGGTGGTTTTATTATCAATGACCGGGCGGAAAGACATCTTACTCTTAAATTTGTATAATAACATTTCTAGTACCGCCCTTCCAGGAAGCCTCTAAGAGCTTACAGATTTGTTAGACTCTGCTGGAAAACTCCAGGACAGGGAATTTGATATGATTTGGGTTGGAGATTTTAACTTTCAATTGTGCAATCATGAATTACTTCTTCTGTGTGGTGTCTTCTCAGAAGGCAGAGAGTCACTCACTCATTTTATCCACTCTAATTCAGGTAATGCCTTGAATACCCTTATTTATAAATTTGATCTCGCTTTTGCAAGGGATATGACAAACAGTCGGACAAGGGAAATACCTACCTATACAGGGAGCACGAATGGCAGCATTATTGATTTTATCCTTATCTGTCCTTCACTTTCACGTTCAATGGTGGATTTTAAAATTAAATCTCACTGTGCCAGTGACCATAATCCCTTGAGCATAAAATTAGCTTTTAAAACTAGGGAAATTTTACCTAGGATAGTACATAAAGGTAAAGAGGTATCTAAAAGAAATTCTGGCCCCCGTATGAGATGGGAGAGAGTAAACCCAAACACTTTTCATGAGGTCCTCATAATTCAAAATAAGGTCCACATTAATACTTGTTTGTCCCTGCAATCCACCTGCGACCATTTTATAACTGCTTTTGAGTCTTTAAGCTGTGCCATTTCTGAGGCACTGAAGTATGCCCAATATCCCAAAGGCGTAAAACCTCAACAGTGGTTTAATTCGGCCTGTACGGCTACCCATAGAGATCTAAAGACAGCTATTAAAACTATTCCATTCAGCCGCGATTTAGTTAAACTGGCTAGGGGCCGATACAAGTCAGTTCTTGAGGAAAGAAAGAATGAAATACGCACTAGCGCTTGGGAAGATCTCATGGCAGCCACAGAACTGCGGGACCCTTCTCAATTTTGGAAGGTGGTTAATCATCCATATTTCTCAGGGCAGGTAAATAGGGAGGACGACTGTCTGATACCTGAGGAGGTCTGGGTAGAACATTTTTCAACTGTATTTCAGTCCGTAAATAATCCTAATTATGGTGAGGTGGCATGTGCCCTCCCAACGTTTGGCCAGTCCCATTCCAATTAAGAGTGGTATTTTACTTGAGGCATATGAGATCAGTGCAGCAATAAATAAAATGAAAATAAGGAAAGCCCCCGGCCCCAATGGGGTTCCAGTGGACTTATTTAAATCTCTACCTGATTTGTGGGTCCCACTAATCACAAATGTTTTGAATAGTGCTATTCAAAGTGCTATTCCTTCCTCATGGTTAATGGCAATACTTGTCCCGATATTTAAAAAAGGGTAATAGGCTTGACCCCTTTTGCTATAGACCTATCTCTCTCATTGAGTCCACGGCAAAGATTCTGGGGAGTGTCATTTTGACCCGGCTTGAGGAGTGGGTTGCAAGGACAAACATTCTATCGCCAATTCAATATGGGTTTAGGCCTGGATTAGGCACAGTGGATCAGGCCCTAAATTTACATCTTATTCTTAGCAAATATGTTATTGCAAAAAGGGAATCTATCCACTTAGCCTTTATAGATCTGTCCAGTGCATTTGATATGGTGAACAGAGCAAAATTGTGGGAAATAATGGACACAATGGGGATCGAGCAAGATCTGTTGGATTTGATTAAACGCTTATACTCTGACCTTACTATTATAATTCAGTTTGGACAACATGGCGAAAGATCCCATCCCCTTGCATCCAATCGGGGTGTCAGACAGGGCTGCACTTTGGCACCTTTTTTATTTCTGTTGTTCATAAATGGCTTATATAGTTATTTAGCCCAAAATGGTAAGGATTTCCCAAGGATGAGTTTTAGACAATTGCCGATTTTATTATATGCCGACGACGCCGTTTTAATTGCTCGTACGGCCAATGGCCTACAGACTCTTTTGAATCTTTTTCTAATGCATATAGAAGAGCTTGATTTGAAAGTTAATTTTAAAAAGTCACATGTTATGGTTTGCGGTCCTAAAAACACATGCACTAAGGCCCTCATTCTGACCCTGGCGGTCTTTGACCGCCAGGGCGGAGGACCGCGGGAGCACCGCCGACAGGCCGGCGGTGCTCCAATGGGGATTCCGACCGCGGCGGTAAAGCCGCGGTCGGACCGGCACCACTGGCGGGCTCCCGCCAGTGTACCGCCGCCCCATTGAATCCTCCACGGCGGCGCAGCTTGCTGCACCGCCGCGGGGATTCCGACCCCCCCTACCGCCATCCAGATCCCAGCGGTCCGACCGCTGGGATCCGGATGGCGGTAGGGGGGGTCGCGGGGCCCCTGGGGGCCCCTGCAGTGCCCATGCCACTGGCATGGGCATTGCAGGGGCCCCCGTAAGAGGGCCCCTACATGTATTTCACTGTCTGCTGCGCAGACAGTGAAATACGCGACGGGTGCAACTGCACCCGTCGCACAGCTTCCACTCCGCCGGCTCGATTCCGAGCCGGCTTCATCGTGGAAGCCTCTTTCCCGCTGGGCTGGCGGGCGGTCTGAAGGCGACCGCCCGCCAGCCCAGCGGGAAAGTCAGAATTACCGCCGCGGTCTTTCGACCGCGGAACGGTAATCTGACGGCGGGACTTTGGCGGGCGGCCTCCGCCGCCCGCCAAGGTCAGAATGAGGGCCTAAATGTTTTATAATGGGGGGAAACGCTTTAACAAAGGTAAAAGATTTTTGTTATCTAGGTCTGTACTTAAGTACCACTCTGTCATGGAAATTTCATTTGAATTTTAAGCTCCAACAACTGAAAAGAAATGTTGAAGCAATCTTCCGCTTTGCCCGTAGATTAGGGCATAGACCGGTTCATCAGATTATTACGCTCTATAAATCCAAATGTGTTTCGGCGGCGACTTACGGGAGTGGCCTCTGGGGATATACCAGTTCAAGTGTATTACAACTGGCAGAGAATACATTTCTCCATCGGCTACTCATGGTACCCAAGAACGTAGCAAACATTATATGCCATGAGGAGTTGGGAATCCGTTACATTACAGACTTGATAGATATTGCCCCACTTCTGTTATGGATAAATGTATGGTTAAATCCGACGGCATTCTAACACATGATTGTATGAAAGACTGTATTTCGTTAGCAAACTCTAACAAAATTCCATGGTTAAATTCTGTTCACAATGGCTTTCGAAACTTGGATTTGGAGTTTATGTATTTTAAACCAGAGCTCTTGCCCGCCAATGCAAAGAAATTGTTAAACTTAGACACAAAGAGCACGTTATGAACCTTAGATCAAGTGGCAGAGAAATTGAGTTCTTTTAATTCATATGTACAAATTTCATTTTCAGATTTATTAGAACCTTATTTTGTTTGGTTCCCGATCCCTTCTTTATATTCTTTACTTGCACTTTTTAGATTTAACTTGATCCATTTTAGAGTGGCGTTTCCGACAAAATGCGTGTGGGAATAAATATTACCGCCATGCCCTTGTGATAATTTTTCAAAACAAAGTACTTGTCATTTTATTTTATTTTGTACACTCTACTCAGCTCCTAGGGAAACTTTTTTATTACCTATTTTGCGTAATTTGCACACCCTTTCTTATAAAGAAGGATTGATTGGCATTCAAAGCCTTTCATCCAAACAAATGTGCAGCTCTATTTTAAGTTTTATTAAATACGCTATCACCATTAGGAACCGATATAAATCAGTAACGTGACTATTTATTAAGGGAATCTAGATATCATTTTACTGTTGTATATGATTTTATAAGTATTTATCATTTTATATTGATTAGTAGGCTTAAGTGGTAAACTTAGATTTTATAGACTTGCAGATCAAAGAGACTTGCCTTTGAACTATGTAATAAGTACTGTATTTTATGATGATTTATATGCATGTATGTGTACTTTTATGGCAATATGCTGAATAAAGTTATTTTGACTGACTGACTGACTGACTGACTATGGCCCTCATTCTAAGTCTGGCGGGCGGCGGAGGCCGCCCGCCATACTTCCCTCCTCCAAAATACCGCTCCGCGGTCCAGAAACCGCGGAGGGTATTCCAAGTTTTCCCCTGGGCTGGCGGGCGGCCGCCAAAAGGCCGCCCGCCAGCCCAGGGGAAAACAACCTTCCCACGATGAAGCCGGCTCGTAATCGAGCCGGCGGAGTGGGAAGGTGCGACGGGTGCTACTGCACCCGTCGCGTATTTCACTGTCTGCTATGCAGACAGTGAAATACTAGCGGGGCCCTCTTACGGGGGCCCCTGCAGTGCCCATGCCATTGGCATGGGCACTGCAGGGGCCCCCAGGGGCCCCGCGACACCCCCTACCGCCATCCTGTTCCTGGCGGGCGAACCGCCAGGAACAGGATGGCGGTAGGGGGTGTCAGAATCCCCAAGGCGGCGCAGCATGCTGTGCCGCCTTGGAGGATTCATTTGGGCAGCGGGAAACTGGCGGGAGACCGCCAGTTGTCCCGGTCCGACCGCGGCGTTACCGCCGCGGTCGGAATGCCCAAGGGAGCACCGCCGGCCTGTCGGCGGTGCTCCCGCCCCCGTTGGCCCTGGCGGTTCTGTACCGCCAGGGTCATAATGAGGCCCTATGTGTTTATGTCCAGAGGTCTGAGTAACACTTTTGAAAGAGGTGCAATATTAAAATCAATTTCTTGAGACCACAACCCTTCAGCAGTAGTTTTCTCACTGCCAACATTGTGGGAAGAAAATGTAAGCCCAGATATAGCAGTCCATTGCCCTCTACAAATTGTCTCTAGTTAGTCTGGTGCCTCTAAAATCCCAGTCACTGTCATGACTCACTTATCAAACATAACTATAAAGTATTACTGAACTGTTTTTTGGACACAGGCAATGGATTTGTTACACACTCATTTGTCACCCTTTGTGAGTTTATTAAAAGTGCTCTCTCTAATCCTGTTAGGATCAACCGAATGACACCTAGATGCTTTGACAATTATTGTTCAATCGCTAACAGGCAATTGTGTATGGCTCTCAATGCTGATCCTGTTAACCCTGCTGAAATAGCTGTTCTTTGCAGATAGTATCACAAAGCCATAAAAACAAATATAGACGGAAGTAATCACTCAGCATTTGGAAAAAATGTTTGTGCCACCAATAGTAAAGATTCAATACCCTTCTAGGTAACTGTAATCTCTCTGTGTACCTTAAATTGTCTAATGTTACCCTTTAGCAGCCATATCTCTAGTGCCACTTTTCTGGAATTTATGCCCTGAATTCAATGGCTCACGAATCTTCCCAGCAAATACTAAATTAAGCTTGTCATTTAATCTAAGTGAGTTTGTGGTGTCCATTTGGCACAGTACTAGTGGGGAGGCCCCAGGCCCAGATTGAGACTCAGTGGACTTGGTCAAATGTAATCCTGATCTCTTGGTGCTCTCCCTGAGAAATGTTTTCAATAATCTGATAACATAAGGATGCACTTTGACACCAACTCCTGCTTTGCTGCTTGCTGGGGCTAGGACTACATGTTACATACCTCTCTGAGGTCACGAGTGCTTTCAAGGCAGCCAAGTGCTTCCACAGCGTGGGACGCACTTTGACACCAACCCTTGTTTTGCTGCTTGCTGGGGGCTAGGACTAGATGCCCCATAACTCCCTGAGTCTGGGAGGGCCTCAAAAGCAACCAGGGACTCCTGCAGCATGGGAAATGAGCAGGACAGGCCACTGCACAATTCCGGCTGAAGAGCGAATCAAGAGCAGGCCCGTCTGCACCCATTCGAGCACTCCCAAGACAGGCCCTCTGTCTTTCACCTATGCAGGACGCTGTGACTAACACGATTTTCCCAGGTGAGCACCCACTAAATTGATTGTTAGATTACTATGGGTTAACATAACATGACCAGTGCAGTAACTGGCCTAAGAAAAGTAACAACAATTGACAGAATGCTGGAAAGGTAGGAGGGGGTAATAACTTCTGAAATTGGCTTGACTGAATGGCAATTGTCATTTAACAGTGACTCAGTGCACTCAAGTACAAACAATGCACTTGTGGGTCGCGGTGGTCCTGGCATCAGCGGTAGTGTCACCGAGAACCAAATGTTCTCAGAAAGCGGTGACAACAACTTTGTTGGTGCACTGGGTGTTACCAACAGTTTGAGTGTTTCTCCGAGGTCAGTAGCAGCTCAGCCACCCAGTGAGCTTGCAATTGAGCAGAAAATGGAACATTTAAGCCACCCACGTTAATAGCCTTAGGAGGTGTATTTAATATTGTTTATCCTGCACCATTTCATACTCTATAATTTGAGAAATATTGTAGCAAATTTTCTGATGTTCTGCCGGCACAGCTTCACCCACTACTGGACTGCCGAAATTGCATTAAAAGCCAACTTAATAAATTACACACAGCTCTGTCCAGAGAGTATCACTCTCCTCCAGCTTTGAGCATCTGCGCACACTGTAATTTGAACGCGTATAACCCTGTGGCGTGGATGGCTGCATCTGAAATCTGCTGGAGTAATACTGCTTTAGGAGGCACAATAAATGCGGATCCAACCCCCATGGTTAAGGCCAGTGTTTCCACAGTCAAAACTACCCAACAGATCTTTAGTGAGAGTTGTGAACAATTTAAAACCCAGCATTATCAGAACTCATTAACAGCTCATACACAAGGTGTCCGTTCTCTCTGAAACAGACAGTTATGAACCTGCCCCCAGCATGCATCTGGTGTTATTAGCGGGGGTGTCCCCCTTACATCAGTATCAAACTGGGTCCTGCCTCTAGTGACTAAATTAAGTTGTCCACTAGCTTTATGAGCACAGGAGATTCAATCTGGTTGATTGAAATAATATTTTAATGGTGCAAAGGGTGGATTGGCTTGATGCCTCAAAAGAATATTATGAGGAACTGTATCATAGACAATTTTAAAAACCTAATGATTATTAGGAACATATTGCAGCACCAAGAAAGACTGGAGCTAGACGTTTACCAAGGTTTCCATCCTATTCTTGTTTGTTTTTTCCATAAGCCACTGGTGCCTTTCCCCATTCATGGCTGCCCACCAATTCCAGAGGGAAGGAATCAATTTGCTGTCTTAGATGATCTTTCATCTATTGATTTGACTTTCCTGCACCCACGGGGCCAACTCCTTAGGTCCCAGAGATTGAGCAACCCATTAATTTCCCTGGAAGCCCACAACTGAACTCTAGAGACATTATTTATCTGTCTACTATAAATGTCCTTGCCAGATTGGCAATCTTTATAAGAGGCACTGAAATTATTGTTGTCAAAGAAACTTAGTCCCCGATATTGTGATATATAGTGGGTATTAATGCTTTTGTAGACCAGCCTTACCGTTTGGGAAAGGGCATACCTCTGGAGATTTGTCAAATTGGACCAACTTGCATCTTAAAATAAAAGCCCAGCTTGTAGTATCCTCTTGCTAGGATTTTCAAGTTGTAGCTGTAAGGGGGAATTTGAATTTTTGTATGCGTTTGATTAATTTTTAGAACATAATTTCTTGGAGACAACTAACACCAAATATCCTATTTTATTTGATTTTATGCCTATGCCTAATTTTGATAACTGGCAAATGCACCACTGCTAAGCACTCTCCACTATATCTTGCACTTATGGGCTTGTCCACAGCCTTTGACTGTGTAAATGTCTAAGCTGTAGACGTTTCTTTTAGAGATGGGCTAGGATGAAGAACTTGTACACTTTTTGTCTACTCTACACATGGATATGAGTGACAAATTGGATACGGGGTTAGTGGGGAATTAACCAGAGAATTTAAGGTTTCCTGATACGTCCGGCAGGGGTGTGTGCATTAGCACCTCTGCTATCTATGTTTTATATATTAATAAGCCAAGCCACTATTTAAGTGAAGCCTGTTTAGACATTCCCAAGATTGATGGAGCACCAGAGCCAACTTTACCTTACACTGGTGATGCAGTTTTGCTGGTCTGTACACCAAGGGGTTTATGCTCATTAGTTTCTGCATTCACCGAGTTTGTGACAAATTTAGAACTTAGAATTAATTTTGCAATGTCTTTTTGGGACATGTGGCCCAAAAAGACCTAAAGTCTCCTCAAATTCAGCGGGTAATAAGCATTTGGATAACACCAGTAGTTTTCATAACTTGGGTATCATCTTTGATTCCTCTGTTTTTTGGGCCGCTAATATTGCATCTCAATTGCTGACATTTTATGGGAAGTTGGGTCACTCCTCTGCATTACACATTTATCAGGAGGGAGTTTTCTTTTGCTATTCATGAAAATAAAAAATAAAAAAAAACAATGGGCCTGATTACAACTTTGGCAGGGGGGGTTAATCCGTCACAAATGTGACGGATATCCCGCCCGCCATATTACGAGTCCATTATATCCTATGGAACTCATAATACGGTGGGCGGGATATCCGTCACATTTGGGACAGATTAACCCCCTCCGTCAAAGTTGTAATCCGGCCCAATGTGTCTTAATCATTACATATGGAGCCAAAATCTGGGGTATAGCAAATAGTGCTGTCATCCAGATGGAAGAGAACCAGGTTTGCAGAAAGAATCTGCCATCCCGACTTCCCCTTATTATATATTTTATGAGGAGCTTGGACTCAATTATATAGAAGATTACATTACATTTAGGCCTATTTCTCTATGGATCTCTGGCTGAATAAGGAAGCTGTGTTAAACCAACTTTTCATCAATGATTATCTATCACGTGTCAAGGGCCTTAGCATTACCTGGCTTGTCCGTGTTAAGGAAAACTGTTATGGTTTGGGTAAACTACAATTATTTGTTGACCCTAGTTCTTGTGGGGTATGGATTAAACGATGTTAAGAGGACAGATGTTAACCAGCGCACAGGCTCTGAGATTATCCATTGAAGGCAATCAACCCTCAGTATCCGCCTATCTATATTTGAGGCCATCCCATGTTTTAGAGGATTATTGGGTTTATTCTTATGACAGATGGGAGTGGTCACTTTTATTTCATTTCAGAACTGGTACTGTTGTGGACCTTATGTGTTTTCTGCCTGGCCACCTCAACAAGGCTAAGGCATATCTGTGCAATGGCATGTCTGCTCAGTCTCTGCTACATCTTTTCTTTTTCTACAAGTTCTACCTTAAATTCACTAGGCAGATTCTAATTCCATATATTAAGAAGTATAATATATGACAATGTAGACTAGCTCTGTATTATCTTTGACAGCAGACAGGTGGCAAATCATGAGTATTGTTATTACATTGAATCTTTTCTAAACGTTGCCATTGATTCAAGTAGCACCATGTACTTTGACTGATTATTTTATATAGCTGAGATGTTGTATTGATGTAATGATTTATTGTTTTTGTAATCAAGATTTGTATTTCTTGCATAGACTTAATGGTGCTTTTTGTATCTGAATAAAGTATTTATGATGATATAAGGATGATCTTTTCATTTTTGGTCAGTTTGTTTCAGATATTAGGCAGCTTAATTGTGTTAGGCAAGTAACAAACTCTTTGGACTTAATTCCAGGAGTTCCCTATCAGCTGAATGGGCATCCACACTGCAATTGAACACCTTCTCAAATTCCTTTTTAAAGTGATGCCAGCTATAGATGGTGGGATCATCAGAATTTAGGAGGGCAATGGCCCAATTGGATGCATCGCCAGCCAGCAATGAGATAATAATGCCTATTCTGGATTGGGCATCAGGGAACTTGATTTGTTTCACCATGTAATGTAATTGTTCCTTATTAGAAAGGCTCTCTGGTGGGGCCAAGTGGAACATAGAGACAGTTACAGATCAGTAGTGGGTTGAGCTGTGGAAGTCAAGAGTGTCTGTGCATGCCCAATCCTTCTTGTTGGAGCTGGTAAGTGGCCTTGGAGTTGTGCTATCTGTCTAGTGCTACAGCTTCCAGCAGGGCTGCTGTGAGATCCTTCTGCATGTTAGCAATCACTCTACTTAAGTACTCCAGAGTGACATTTTTGGTGATGCTGCTCAAGAGGAATTTTTTTCTTTGTGGGCTTGTTATTCCATCAGGGTTTGTCAGACTTCCTCAGGAGCAGCACCTTCAAAAGCCCTTCGTCTGTCAGCACCAACTCTGCTACTTAAAAGTTCAGAGTCTCTGAGTGGCCAGGCAAGGGAAGGGAAATCAGTGAGGGAGCTGCAGAGAAGGAGACCTGAAATTAGATAGTATAGTTTATTTGCCCAATGCTATCATTTCCTTAGTGACACTGAATCTAGACACCCTATAGAGATACCCCCTTCCCTGACATGAAAAGATTTTTGGTTTTTCTTTTGTAAAATCGTGGACATCTCTGAATCCTTTTTAACCCTTCTCCAGATCAGGTTCACTCTTTTCAGACTAGGACATTCCAATGTCTTTCTAAGTCTTTTTTCAAAATCACTGTAAGTGCTTCCCAACAAAATATATTTAAAAAGAAAATCAAAAGTCTTGAGCCTGCTTTTTTCAGAACACTCATGTTTTGTTTACTGCCCTGTGAATTTCTTGCAAATAGGCATCTCTTCATCACAAAACATTTTGCCTTTTAAGGATCTGGAGGAGGCTTCCTCACAATCCCACTGTCTGTGCAACATCAACTCAAATCTCTTTAACGCAATATTCTTCAACTGAGAATTTATAGATAAGGGGAATATTTGCAAGGAGATTGCTCCGCCGTGCCGTAATTATTTTTGATGCTCCAGCAGTACAGTCAGTACTCTATATTTACAAGGTGATGCATTTAGGCCAATGCACCACTTTTTGTAGGCTTGTGTCGTAATGTACCTGCACCTGAACTGGCTGCACCTCACAGATCTAAAAAAATGCACAGAAGGCATTCTTTAATAAAAAATTAAAATTGACACAGTGATATTTACGAGTTTAGCTAAAAGGGATGCATCATTGGCAAGCAACAAGTAGAGCCTGAAATGCATCAAAATATCTGCGCTTTGGCAACCCAGGCTTAAGAAATGAAACATTGGCTCTGGTACATTAAAGAACAGACGTAAAGCACTTCCGCAAGCTCAACCACATCATGGAGGTGCTAATACTTCAACAGGTAGTGAGGAGACCAAAACCACCCCCCACCATCATGTAAGCAATGCAGGAGAAGGGAGCATGTGTCTCACCAGAGGACTATCCTTGTTGGCCCTTCGAGCGGAGGAGGTCATCACTTACTACAGACTCAGGTGGGAGTCCATCACACGACGACTGAATCAGATTGCACTAAGGCTGCAGGCAACATCTCAGAGTTCCAACAACATTCCTCTGCAGGTCAAGCTGATGGCAGCCCTCCACATGCTGGCATCTAGGTCATGCCAGACCACCACAGCCAGACTTCCAGGAATCCCAGGTATCTTTTTTGGTCTTTCTACCCACCGTCCTTGATGCAGTCATCAGCCTGACATCCTAGTACCTCATGTTCCTCAAAACACAACAACAACAGCTGGACACAAAGTAAGGCGTTTATGCCATTGCTGGCTTTCTACATGTCTTTGGGAGACTATGGATTGTAGACATGTGCACCTGGTTCCTCCTGCTGCAATATCACGCCTGTTCTGATATCAAAAGCACACATACTCCATCAACATCCAAGCAATTGTGGACTTTCTGGGGATGTTTGCTAATGTGCTGGACAAATATTCTAGAAGTACTTATGAGGCATACATCTTCAGGCACTCCATCATCAAGGAGCACTTCCAGACTGGGAGATTTGGGAATGGCCTACTGGTTGGTAAGTACATCTGAAGTACATAACAGACCTATGAACAGTAAATAATGTATGCCAAAATAACCATCTCTGTGTTTTCCGACTGAGATAGTGCATATGTAGCAGGGATGAGTTTCACACTTGCACCATATATCTTGGCACATGTGCAACGCAAAACCCACACGTCAAACATTTTAAACATTGCAAAGCTACTGTGTCTGCCTTTATATGGTGTAAAGATCCACAGCATTGCAACACTAGGCAAAGGCAGTGTAGTGTCATTAGGTGTAAGGATGGGCTTCCATGGCTGTTGTTTGTGTGTCTACATGCAACTCTAATGGTCAATGAGGCATGTCATGTATACAACGCCAAGTAAACTGTGAATGTATCAAATCAATTGCTCTTCTCAGGTCATGTATCCGATGGAGAAAAATATTAAGTCATCCAACATACTGTTATCTTGCCTCCTATGTGTGAAACATTCTGTGGCACACAGACATATACCATCAGTTTCCCAAGGATTCAGGCTGCGCAGGAAGGCTGTCCCTCACACACAAAGTAACTCACACATGAAATGCAGCCATACAAACACCATGTTGCAAGTGTCCCTGTCTCTCTGCTTTGCAGCCTATTGTGTGCCAGTTCAGATTTAAAAATCAGGAATGTGCTGTAAGTCCAGAATAACATCCTTCACTGCCCTTTCTAAGTAACGCAGTACTGTGCTTATAAGTGATTTTGTGGAGCGTAGAGTGCCACATAAATATCCGGGACCTTGTGTCCTGTCCACATAGAGGGCCCAATGCACTGCCATGATGTTTCAAATTGACATACTCTAGTTAATCTATCAAAGGCAGTAGCTACAGAACATCAGTGTCTACTAATGTGTTGTTTCACTCTCTATGAATGAATGGGACCACATCGCCTGCACGGATTAACAAATTATGAAACAAACATGTGCTAGTCTAGAAAAGCCTATATGAATGACAAGTCAACACAATAGAGAAGTGTGAGATAAGTGTCTCCTCAATGGCATACCTACTCTCTGTATCAGGCACAACTAATTATTTTCAGGGGAATGAGAACATGTAATTGTGTTAATTAGTAACTGTGTCACACATGCCAGTATACTGGTATGTTTATTAAAGTGTAAGGAACAACACAGGTACAATGCTTTTGATTTGCCATGTGTGCCATGCAATGTCAGTGTAAGACCCAGACATTGGAAAATGTCCATACTGAATCACAAAGTGACATCAATAGTACCAACAATGTATTGTGTACAGGCCTGTGGTAGACAGATATGAGTTACAACATCAGTGTGTACCACATAGATATGGCACACATTGCATATCTATGTACCAATCCTAATATAACATGACATATTGACTCATGAAAAGCAGCTGCTGAAGGCTGACAGCAAATCTCACAGCTAACAGCGGAACGTGTTTCAAATGCATCACATGTACTCACCCAAATCACTTGGTAGAGTAAGTGAACAACTTAAATGCTTTGTCATTGACAGGTAGTGCAGCAACAACATCAGTGGTTCCACAGGGACATGTGTGAGTGTGAAACAGGTTGCTACTGGCACAGCCTATCTAGGGATAACCAAAAGCTCAAATTTAGGAACCAACATACTGTCACGTGCAGTGGCAATGGATCTTTCAAAACATCAATCGAAACTAAACTACAGCCCAAGTGTTATTGTCCGATTGTGGCAGTGTCAAAAGTAGGAGGGCATGCATGACTTTTGATGTGACAAAGAGAACTTGAAGAGGCTCTTGGAATAATGTGCAAATCTATATGTCAACAATATTGTCAAATGCTGGTAGAAATGTGTATGAATTATTCAGTACACATGACAGACATATTTGAATATGGGTGTATCAATCACCATAATCACTGACTGATTCTTTTTTTTGTAATTTCAGCTGACCAAGAATATTGTCTGCAGGCATGGTTCATGACCCCATTTGGACACCCCGAGAGAGAGGCTGAACACAACTTCAACGAGGCAGTGGTCAAGACCAGGGGTAATCTTGGGTGGTCTTTCAGGGTCCTGAAGCCTCTCATCAGGTGCTTAGATGTCTCCTGTGGGAGATTGCTATAGCCCCCCTATAGTGTGCAAAAAGATACTAGTCTGTTGTAATGTCCACAACATGTATGAGAGAACAAATTTCCCATGGAAGGTAGCCTCTGAGGAACAAAAAGCACAGGATGAGGGTAGAGGCAAAAATGTCCCAACAATTGCGGGTACCCGGTGACCCAATCACATTATCCAGAATGTTTTCACATAAATGTATGTACATTTATGGCCATAAACATATTGTTGTAAATAACCTTTTGTTTGAAATTGGGTCTCTAGTTGGCATAGGTATGTACCCTGTCCAAGTAGGGACCGCAATCCTAGTCAGGGTAAGGCACAACACATACTAAATTATCCTGTACTCACCCTCTGGTAGCTTGGCACAGAGCAGGCAGGCTTAACTTAGAAGGCAATGTGTAAAGTATTTGTGCAATAACTCATAAAGTAACACAGTGAAAATGCCACACAAATACACCACACCAGTTGAGAGAAAGTACATCGTCTTTATCTGAACAAATAACATCAAAACGATCAAGATCTAATGTACACAAGCAGAGTTGTCACTTTTAGGGAGAGTCAAATAGTCTTAATCTGCAGAAATCTGTGGATGCGTTGGTTTTAGCACAAAATGCCCGTTGTGCATCAAAAATAATGATGCAGAGGGCCACAGATGAAGAGGAGCATTGAAAAACAAAGTAATGCATTGAGCTTTATGGTGCAGTAGAAGCGATGCGTCGATTTTTTACATGTGGCCAGGTGATTCGTCAATTCTTTCCATGCTGCAAGGTGATGCATCGATTTTCCATCACACAGCCTTGAACCTCACTGTGATGCGGAGGTTAGTTTGACACCCACAGGCAAAGAGTCAGAAACCCAGATGTGCTGTGTAGACGAGACAGGCGGTGCAGTGATTTCCCACCTGAGAGACAGGTGCTATGTCAAATTTGGCAGTTGTTGCTTCAATTTTCCAACACTCAGGATTTGGTCCTTGCTGGCCCTGAGACTTCAGAAACAGGAGGAAAGCTCAATCCAAACCCTTGGAGAGCACTTTAGGAGGAAGGCAGAATCCTTCCAGCAGAGCCAGAAGCAGCTTGAAGTGGTGGAAACCTCAAAGAGTAGATTTGAAGTAAACAAGGACCTCTTTGAACCCGGCCTGTTTACCACCATCACTGTGGGGGGTTAGCAGTCCTTTGTGTGCTGTCAGACCACTGACCTTTGAAGTGCAAGTGACAACCCCTCCACCATTCCTGCCCAGGAAGACCTATTCAGCATGCAGATGTGGCTGAGTGTCCTGTGTTTATCGCTGTCTATGAAATGTACAAGGGAAGCGGTCAACTAGCCCAGCCCAGACATGGATTGGAGACAGGCTGTAAGGCACAAAAGGCAGTGAGTACAGTGAAATACCCACTTTCTAAAAGTTGCATTTCTAAAATAGTAATGGTAAATACAACTTCACCAGTAAGCAGGATTTTTCATTACCATTCTGGCCATACCAAACATGACAAAGCCACTCCTTTCAGATCAGAATCTACCACTTAAAATCAAATAAAGGCATTTCCAATACCTCCATATGTGAGGAGTAGGCCTTGCAGTAGTGAAAAAACAACTTTGTGAGTTTTTCAGTACCAGGATATGTAAAACTCACAAGTATTTGTCTTGCCTTTTACTTACATAGCACCCTGCCCTAGGGGTTGCCTAGTGCCTACCTTGGTTGGTGACATATATAGAAAAATAGGTTTTTAAGGCTTGGCAAGTAGGTGTAAATGCGAAGTTGAAGTGGCAGTGAAACTGCACACACAGGCCTTGCAATGGCAGGCCTGAGACATGGTTAATGGCCTATTTATATGGGTGGCACAATTAGTGCTGCAGGCCTACTAGTAGCATTTAATTTGCAGGCCCTGGGCACATCTTGTGCACTTTATGAGGGACTTATATGTAAATTAAATGTGCCAATTGGGTAGGAGCTAATCCTATCTGTTAGACATGGCATCTTTGGCCTGGTCTCCCCTAATTTTCTGCATCTGGTTCCCAGGTGGACTCTGTTTTTGTTACTCTGGGCACTTTACCACTGCTATCCAGTGTAAAGTGCAAGTGCTCCTTTGTAAAATGTATGTGTAATTGACTTTCCATTATTGGCATATTCAGTTTACTAGTAAGTCCCTAAGAAAAACGAATCCCAAACATGGTTGGAATGTGTTGATTCTTTTTGCAGGTCACTGGATGGTGGGGTGAAGGGCAGTAAGGTGACAACATATGAGGGGCTTTACAGTCTAATTGCTTGGGAGCACTTGTACAGTTTATGTTTTCCAGAGCTGCACCAGCAACTAATTGACAGCAAGCTGACTGACCCCAGGAAGCTTGCGCAGGAAGTGGACCACTAGGAGAGCACCAGGGTCCAAAAGAGGCACGGGGGAGATCACACCAAGGATGGGGAGGGTCACTATCAGAAGAAGGGGGGCATGGAGGGTCAACAGGGGGAGGTCTCTAAAGGGACCCAACCTAGTTCCCAGGGAAAGGATTTCCATCACCCCTGTGAAAAGAAGCAATGGTTCTCCAAAGGAAAACCTGTGGAAGGAGTTCCCCCACATAAGTGTTATGCATGTGACCAGCTGGGTCGTGTAAGGGGGAACCCCAAATGTCCCAAGAGTACACCGGCACCCAGTGGTGCGCAGTCCCAGGGTTTGGCTAGTGTAGCGCTTGGGGAGGAGTTGGTTCCAGGTGGGTGGGAGCCAGCTGAGATTACCTTTGTCTCACTAGGGGACAGTGAGATGGTGCAGAGAACCCTAGTGCCTGAGGACACTAAAAAGTACAGGCAGTGGGTGACCATCAATGGACAAAGGGTGGTGGCTCTGAGAGACACAGAGCCAGTGTGACCATAGTGAGGAGTCACCTGGTCTGAAGAGCAGATAGATCCCCGTGTACTTCACCAAGTAGTTGCCATGGACAACTCAGAGCGCAGGTGCAGAGTGGCGCAGGTTCCCTTTGAATGTGGTGGTCTCAGGTTCCTTGAATGTAGCTGTGAGTCCAGCCATGACTGTGGATTGTTTGCTTGGCAATGACCTGGAGGATTCCCCTTGGAAGGAGGTGGAATACAGGTCACACTTGGAGATGTTGGATACACTACCATGTTTTTTAGCACTGGTCAGCAGTGGTAAAGTGTGCAAAGTCCTAAAATCAGCAAAAACAGTGTCAGAAAAATGGAGGGAGGCAGGCAAAAGTTGGGGGATGACCAACCTACGGCTGTCAGGTCTAACACCTTCCAAAATGTAAATACATGGATTAATACTTCATTTGTTTGCGCAGTTTCATTTCACAGTCACTGTAAACATCAAAACACTCACATCTTACCAAATAGAGTTTGTCCCCTCGGAAAGGTCTGTAGCTAGGTGTTAGACTCACCTCAGGACAACATCATGAAGACTTAACATGTGTGCATATCAACAACATGTGCCAAACATGTGCTTTTGGAAGACATATGCCAATCAAAGGTAGCAATGTGGAACAGTGTGCACATGATGTGGCTATGTGTTTTGCTACAGTGTACTAACCGTCAGACATCCTACCACATTCCAAAGGGAGTGTTGATATAAACAGTGTGCATTGACTGAGAGTGTGTATTGTATTTCTTGACATTTTTTCCTGCCTGACACTTGTGGAGGCCAGTATAGTGACCTTATTGTCCTATGGCTGTGAACAGAGGGCCATATTATGTGCATGGGTACACAGTGCAACTCAGATAGTCTCCCTATGTTAGATCAATGTTTGAAAGCACATTGCAAAATCACTTCAGTATCTTACATAACACATATAAATGTTAAGTCTTGAGCTGTGCCGGTGCTGGGTTGGCTACCTAGGCCCAATGCAGGCACACTTACCCCATTAGGCAGGGGTTCAAATGGCACATGCAAGAATAGTTGGGACCATGCTGGTGTGTCCTACTGTTAAACAAACAATGCTGTCAGTCCCACTTCTACAGCTGAATGTGCTGATAAAAACTGGACACAAAGAAAATCAAAGACCAAAAAAGGTGTCAAGGTATAACTGTATGCAATAACATTTCTGTCAAGGTAGCATGTACTGATGCATTCCAGGTTAGAGTGGCATTATCTCTCAGTAAATGCACATATGACCATCTGGTGTGAATGGATATGCACATTCTAAATTCACATAATCCCTCTCTGGTGCCAAATAATTTGATGCATAGAAATGGTAAACATATTACAACTCGGGAGTCATCGCACTTGTTTGGCCTACTCAAGCTAGCCTTGTGATAGTTAAACTATAGCCAACATTTTTAGCAAACACTGTTCCACAGGTTTATTGTGCATGTCTCACACATATTGTACCAGACACCAAGCCTAAATAGCAGATGTGTGTGTACCACAACGTTATATAGTGGTTGTTTAAGTCTGATAAATGATGTTTGCCACACAATAACAGGTGTCATATTGGCCTAGCCACATACCTTTCATATTTATACAGTCAGACTGCTAGCTGGATGAAATATACACTGCAGACTTGCTGAAACAGCCAGTGTTTAATGTTTGCTGAGTGTGTATTGTGTCTGTAACACATCCTCTGGCAGGAATGCAGACAGATAGTGTGGTTTTCTACTGGGTGCATAATCATGTATAGCAATAGGTGTTTAATCTGCATAGGACTGCAATATATGTGAAAGAAAAAATGCTGACTATGCAGCTACCTAAGTTCAACCAATCATAATACAAACTGTAATACATATAAATAACGTAAAGGTCTGCACAATTCATAATATGCACGTGTATGTCACATAAATATATTGTCAGTCATAATGTCCGCACCAAGAATGCAACGAGTCACACATATGTGCACTTTTAACATAGACATGCAACACATCCCAAGTCTTCAAGCACGATGAGCAAGAAAAGTGAGCTCTGGGAGTGTTTACCTGCATTGCACAATTCACCACAGTGTATCAACACAATAGGCTAGTTCTGTTGATCAAAACACACGCATTGGCCATTGGCTCTACACATTGCACCCGGAGCGGCAGACAGAAGTCACACATCAATTCCAATGTGTCAAAAACACAGCATTGTCCATTGGCATGCATTGTGCGTTAATCACACATTGGCTGTATCTCTACTGATGTGACAGAAAAAATGACACATTCATAGAAAACATCTAGTATACACTCAGGAAATGACACAATGGCTCTACCATGCTGCAAACTAGGAAGAGTGAAGTTACTGTCACTTTCTCGTACAGTCTTTTTGTCTGTGCTAGCTGTTGGAGGTGTTTGATGTGTACTCCTGTTCTAAAACATTAATGTTGGTCTTGTCAGTGTTTGTGCTATCCCTGTTGTGTTTAAAATGTATTTGTGTATTGTATTTGTCTTCTGTATTGTTCATGTCACTGTATTGTTGGGTACAAGTCCCTTTAGGGGGTTGGAGTTTTATGGGTAGGGATAAAGGGTTAGTTTTAGTTTAGTTACTGTTAAGGGTGTAGAGTTTAGTTAGGGAAATGTCAGGGAAGGGCAGAACCAAGAACCTGGCCAAGGATAATTTTGGGGGCCTGCTTTATCTGCTGGTATGTCCCCAACATGATATCAATGAGCGTTTGAGTCAGTCAAGGGTACCCTACCAGAGAGCAAAAGGAGAGGTAGGAGAAAGCCCAGTACCGCATGAGAGATGTTTTTGGAGTAGACCGCACTGTCCACTAGTTGAAGCATAGCTGGGCAAATGTGGTGAGCCGTGAGGCTGATCTGATTGATCATCTTTGATCAGAAGTTGATTACCCCATTAGTAAATACATATTCCATAAGCTTGTACCTGTATGTCTTTAACAAAAATCTGGTATTGATTCTTTTACTGGAAGGATCATATATTTTCAGGGGTATAATGTAACAATACAGGCTATGTCAGTTAAATGCAAAAACCACGCACCAGGGGACAGTTCACAGTGGCCTAACAATAGCCCCAACATGCCATACAGTACATGGGAGGCCCAGAGGTACCAGAGGGCCCACATGGCACTGTGCAGGCAGTATTGTCCCCTCACATGCCTTCTCTTTACTGGCTCCAGACCATGGAGGCCATCCACTATGTATATTCCAGGGGAGCACACTCACATTCCATCACACCACAGGCTGGACATGGGTGTTTGGTTCACCCCAATTAATTTCACAAACAAGTAATTGAAAAAATGCTCACAATTTACAAATGAGCCTATACAGGGCGTGAAAGGTTAATGTATATTTACCCTGCACTTGTAACAAGAAAGGAGCTAAGTAAAGAAGAACAATAAGTATGTTGACTGCCTGATGTGTGTTGCATTGTCCAGGGCACATATAGAGTTGAGAATTCCCCAGTGAAATTATTACCTTGCAGAGTGTGGTTTGTTAAATTTGACTGTTCATATAGCCATCAAAGCCATGCACCCCTGCACTATGTAGAAAGGAAGGATGGTTTTGCACATAGTCTGTACTCTTTACACCAGAGACGTGATTTGTTTGCTATTATATTCAAACACTGCAACATGGCATACATATGTTCATCATTAAACCATGCCAACTTTGCCATATGCTACATGTCCAACGTGCAGACAATACCAGACATTTGTGAAGTCAATGCACTGTTCTTTATGTATACACAGTGTACATGTTCAATATTCACAGAGCTAGTTACCATGTTTTTGTCTCGTAGGTGGACCTGCACCATAGACACATGCTGAGGTGGACACCTTCAGCGATCCTAATACAACCCGGGAGTATCACCTGAATGTTTTTACTGATCTGTAAAGATTGTGTGTGGTATCTGATATTGGTAACATTAATATGTGAAGGGGTATTTTCATTCAGCTGTAAACAAGGATCCTTACATGTAAAATGACAAAGGAAGTAGTACAAAGTGGCACGTGCAATAGATAGGGAAAATGTCAATGTGCATGTATTGTCAATGTATGCATGGGCTCACATGATTGATGGCTCATAATCTGCTGTGTTATTTTTGGCCAGCCACAGTGTGGATGCTTATGGCACATGTACCACCACCAGCCTCTATACTTACAGATCGTCATCAGTTAAATTTCCTAGCACCCATACCATTGACAGAAAGTAACAAATATTTCCCAAAAATCTGTGACAGAAAAGTTGCTTGAGATAGGCTTAGGTTTTTGCCAAAGTCCAAATTTGAACATGACACACGTGGGGGTGGGATGTAACACATATCCCACACAACATTGCCAAAAGTCAACATTAGATGTGTATGGAAAACTATACACAGTGAACATCTTTTCAAATTTAATAGTCCTACTATTGTGCGCTCACATCATACTATGCCCGTACATTCAGGTTATGTTTCTCATTGCTGCCACAAATGAAACACTGTGAAAAATGCAAGACATGATCAGACATTCATGCCATTAAAAAAAAAAATATATTATGGGATCCATACATGCACCAGTAGCTAGGCGTTTCGCCAAAATAATGAATCAGGTAAACTTGTGTGACCAGGTGAGCAGGCTAGACATAACTCAACAATATTCCTTCCTAGGAATAGATGCTGCATATGTATTTGTGATGGGGCAAAGTTAACATGTATAATTTATTAGTGCCATCCAATTGGACAAATGTCATATCTCTGTGTGTTGCTGTGAGTGTACAATGTCCATAGTAATCACCATTTAGGCACTATTTAGCATGATGTATGGCAACTGTAATCCAGCCTCTGGGTACCTGAGTATTCCTCTTAGTACTACATATCATTGTCGTGTGACATGGGATGACAGGAGAGCATTTTCTAAAAATATCATGGTGGTTTTAAGGATGTAGGAGAGAAACTCTATTTGATCATGGCTTTGGACTGTTCATCTTCAGTCTGATGCTCATTGCCGGTGTTGTTGTCCACATGGCAATGTATGGACATTTCGCCTGGCCGGTCCTGACAGGATGTGAAGAATACTACCTCAGTGCAGACAGAATAGGTATATGTAGGTGTGGCACATGTCACCGGTCCACACAAGGGAATGCAGTTAAATGCCTACTCATAGCCTCGTATTCCCAATGTCCTATATTAGACACATTATAATACCTTTGTAGTGATTTTTGTTCAAAAGAGGCAATGTGTTAAGAACCACAAGCATGTCTCCACTTTGTTGTCAGCATACAATTAATTACACAGTTCACCTAATGGTGGTATTAGCCCTACTGGCTCCCACCAAACCTGTTACCCTTGATTCATAGTTGGAGAATACCTGCAAAATATAGCACAAGGTACTTATAAATACGTAACATACAGATTGCATGCACAGACTCATTACAAATATATGGTTTTAGGTGATGTGCATCGAGGAAAGAATCCTTGCTGACATGTATGGACAGACACTAGGATATGCAATGGTCCCCATGGTATTGCATGAAATTTGTTATGTGAGCTATGTATTAGGGTTCTTGGTATTTCCATGTGTCAATTTTGGAGAAGTGTCCAAAAGATCTGTTTAATGGGAGGTAGCTAGCCACCCTACATCTATGCGTAACTACCTGGCACAGAATCAGACTATGTAGCAAGGTGTGTGGTCTTGTGTATTTGACATATCAGTTAACCAATGCAGAAGCACAATACCCATACTTACTAGACATTACTCTTTTCATATAGCGTATTGAACATAGAATTTACCTTGTTGCATGCTGCATAACAAACCCCAGGGAGTCCCTAGGTTGACCACACGTACCATTCATTGTGTACACTACAATATAGTTCCTAATCAGTCTCAATATTATGTTCATTTGTGTGGACACTGTCATTTCATATACCTACAATGTCAGCACCTGAGTACATATGCATTGCTATATTAAGAGACGTATATGTATCCAATGAAGATTCGTAATTTCTCATTCAGTAAAAGTTGTTTTAGCTGGAAATGCCACGTGGTGTTTGAAAAAAAATGAAGCCTATTATTGATGACAGCATGTACAAGTTAAGCATTGTCTGATACACATTTCTTTCCTCTCCACCAGAAAACATGACTGTTGAACAAGAGAAGGCCTTCCTAATCATATTGGAGTGGTACTGCTACATCAGGCACGTTGCCAGGCCCTACAGGTGCATGTGGAGAGTATACATGGAAGGGAAGGCAGCCAGGACCAGGAAGGCTGGAAATCAAGGCCAACAAGGACTGGCTAGGGGAAGCACCAGCCAGGATGTGGACATGCACCATGGTGGAAGACCAGTGGCAGTTCTGTCCACATAAACACCTCAGCCAGCCCAGGCACCCCAACCCTTGACCACAACCCCGGGAGAGAGAGCTGACTTTGAGACCCAGGCCCAGAAAGACCTTGTGGACCTCAAGCAGAGAATGGCTGGTATTGAGGTTGAACTTGCAAATATGCATCAGATGATGCAAACATTCTAGCAGTCTGTAGACCATATTGGTGCCCAGATATAGCCCTCGCTATGATAATTAGCCTTTCCCCATTTTTTCAATGTTGGTTTTACAGATTAGTATTTTAGCATAGGTTAAGATAGATTTTAGCATAGGGATAGATTTGGCTAGTATTAGTCATTTTAAGATGTGATTATTGAGTTCTTGTTAGGTGGGGATATAGATGGATAGGTTTTTTAGAATGTGGGGTTGTTGTTTAGGATATAGTTATTAAATGTTTAGCTAGTTTGTGTATAGGTGTGATTTATGTTTGTGTTGTGTGACTTTTTCAAGGGGGTTGGGGGTGGATGTTTAACATGTCTGTTAAGGTTAGGTAGTTTAAGATAGAGTTAAGTTAAGGTAGTCTAGGTTAGTTAGCCTAGGTACGTTTAGTCGTAGTTTAGATATGATAAGTTAGTTAGTATAGGGCAGAAAGTTTTAAATTTGCGTATTTTATAATAATTTGAATAAACAATGTTTTCCACTTCCATGACTGCTTAACGATTTACTTCACATGAGTTGTCATAAATGCTTAGGTTGTTTTAAGCACATGCTGCAGGATTTCCATGCAGTGTTTGTATATATGTGTAACTTGTGAGAGGCCTATGGTCAAGAGTCTGCCTTTTTTTCAATTAAGGGATCTTCAAACATGATGGTGCACAGTATGTGACCTTCTTGCTGTGAATGGACACATAGCACAAAACAGGTAGTCACCTACAGTTGCAATTTGTGTGTAAGTTATGCTACATGTATTTTATGGATGATTGTCCACCCAGAACCAAAAATCAAGGATGTGTAGGTTCACACACTGATACCAGTCTCTTACACACGCACCCTTGCACCATTTTACTGTCACATCAGTGTTGTTTGCTGGCTAGTATCCATGGAAGTGGCCTCCACCTTCCTAGAAATTCAAACACCCTTCCCATTGTGCATTTACTAATTGTGGTGCTTCATGCTTGTAAACTTGGGGAACTACTTGCTAGTTTAGATGAACATAGGGCTCATGTTACCTATTCCCCTTGTCATATGTAGATTTTCCATGGGTCTATGACATACAATTCCCTTTAGATAGTAGGAAGTGTATTTTGGGTCAGCACATCCACCATGTTCTACTTAGTCCAATCAGCAACAAACATACAACACACAGGTTAAAGATAGTGCATTTATTTGAAGGTGTGTAAATAGTGTGAATCATAGCATTAGGTTCTTATTTCAAAACACCAACATTATTTGAGAAGTAAAGGATGTCCAGACAGAGTCCACAGGAGATACATGTCATGTGTAAAAGAGAGGAGTATTCCAATGAGGAGGAGATCAAAATTGCCATTAGAGAAGGTAGACCTTATTGAGTGTGCACAAGTGGATAAGACTAACAGGTGGACAAACACAAAGGAGATAGTACCAAATGACAAAGACAAGGGCATGTTAATCAACACAGGTCCAATGGGAGAATCTGCCCAAAAGGCTCAAACAAATCTTACTGGTCATTTCTCCTCCAGAAATTGGTAAAGTCAACATCTTCCTCCTCTGATGTGTGTTGTGCTTTACCTGAGGGTGATGGTATTTGTACAGAAGGCATCTGAGACACACACACATCAAGGGCTGAAGATTTGACTCCCCTGTCACCAGACACATTTGTCAGTGCCAACAGCACAGTTCTGAGAAGGGTCTGCTGGCTTGTCAGCACAGCAACAATGTTGCAGTGAAAGGCACCCATTGTTGCCATACAGGAGTCCTGCTTCCACTCCATAGATTTGAGGTTAGTGCGTGTAGCCCACAGATGAGTGGCAACCTCACTGTTGTCAAATTGGCAGAGCTTTTGTTGTTGTCTCTGCTTCATGACATTAGCAATGTCAGTCAGGGACTAAACTAATCACTGAAGTGGAGTGTGGGTGCCTCTTATTGCCTCAGAGTTGCCCTTATTGGGACTGATGCACCTACAGACTCCGTGTAGGGTGCTCGCAATAGTCTCCATCCCTGCCTGTACCTAATCTGCTATCTGCCACTGGACTCCTACCACTTGCATTGAAACCCTAACTGGGTGCCCTAGGAGTCCAGAGCTGGCCTGGGGCTTGCAGATGGGGTTGGTCCAGTCTTAGGTGATCCCTCTGAAGACCCATTGATGCTGTCAGCCCCGCCTACAACTGGAGAAGGTGAGACAATATAGTCAAGGATTTGCTGAAATGTGTCCTTATCCCTGGGGAGCAGGATGTCATTGGCAGCAGGTTGTTTAGCCAAGAGAGGCAGCTAGTTAGGAGGATAGTTTCTCCCTCTGCAATAAAAGGGAGTTATGTCAATGGTGATCTTTGCTAGATGTTGACATATATATTCTGGGTGATTACAGGATGTATCCTCATTCACTTTAACTTCAAAATTGATGTGTAGTACCTATGTGACTTGAATGTATTGAGGCCAAGTGTTACTGTAGTTGCCTTTCAGACAGCAGCATCTGTGCATTGTTCACACACCACTGTGTGAATGGTGATTATTTGTGTCATACCACATATTGCAACACAGTTACACAGTTTGCTGCTCTGCTAGTGTGGGTAAGTTGAGGTAAGAACAACATCTGCCTTGAAGATTGACATTCTTTTTTTATGATGGCTATACTTAATGTGTTTTCATGTATTGACAGCACTACTGTGAGCACTGCAGCAAGTCACCAGGGTGCCATGCATTCCCTCTGGCCCCTACTCAAGGCACAGCATCTGTGAAAGTGAAGTAGGTTTGGTGATGTATTTAATTGGATCCTGCTGTCAACCTTACACACATTACATTACAACAGTCTACCTTGTTGTGCTGTCTTGCATGCACATTGTGAATTCATGTGGGCAAGAATCATATTGATCATGCATTCACACTACTCAACACAGCTGGAAAGCTTGCTACACTGCAGGAATATGTAAGTGCATGCCCTACCACGGTTGTGCTATCTTCGAAAACAGTGGCCAGTGTGTGCTAACTCCGAGGGTATAGGCCCAGTCAAACTAGGTAGGTTGCGGGCACTGATGCTCACCCCATTTCATCATTGCCAGATTTGGTTATCTGCAGAGTATCACACATTGTTTGACTCTGCTCCACTTACTTATACGTGTACATGGCATCTCTGGCAATTCTCACTTAGGTTCAGGGACTCCACTTACTGTCACACACAGATATAAGCCTGATCATACATTGACTCTCTTATGACGTCGAACCCTACAATAAGATTCACCACTTCCAATTTCCCAAAATGGCTGCCTGTATTCGAGGGATATGTATCAAACTGTATCCACACATAATAGTAGTTTTTATATCCTTTGACACGTACCTACCCTGCTAAGCCACACAACTAGATCCATACTTCTCAGCCTACAACAATCATAGAATCATGCACATGGTCGTGGTAACCTGGATCATGCAGTTACTTCAAAGTTCCTTTTTTCACATCCTCCTGCTTTCACATATGTAGGCTGATACGAGATTTGTTCTTCCGTCTCCCTCATGACAAATCTTACATCTTCCATCTGGTCCACATAACATGTAACTGCAACAGAATTATTAATTAGGCTACTTTGCAGTCCACATGCCATTTCTCACCTCCTTGCTGTGCAATGTGCCTCCATTATAACACAATGCCAGTTCAATGTGCTCAGCCACACCTACATTGAACAGCACTACCAGAGGCCCACTAGTCTCACACACCATCTATTGTTTGAACAAAAACACATGATCACATGTTATACATCACTTGCATGCCAATAAGTTTTTTGTATGTAACAGGAGTTTTGGTGTTGGTTACCATGGCAGGCTACACTTGTGTGCTTACACCCCACACATCAGGGCAGATGTGTACAATGTGGTTTCATACTAGTGACTATGGATGTGGCTCTTCACATGCTCCTATGTGGTGGTACTTTACATGCCCAACACACGACTCCCATCTCAGGTGAGGAGTTTATCCTCCGACAACCTAATTCCACTAGATTGCTTTGCATTCCAGATTTTGATGCATAGATCCAAGAAGAAAAAAAAACACTAGCCTCATGGTGCAAGCGGCATGCTTTATCCAAGTCAGGGTGTTCAGGGTTCCTGTATCCTGCCATATTGTGTTGTTCCAGTCTAGGTAGCATATTTATAAACCCCATGCACCCCCAGTGTGTCAGTTGTTTTGATGCTCCAGTGCCCCTAGCACCCACTGTGCATCAATTTTTTTGATGCTCCAGTAGCGCAGAGTACATAACCATATCTACGAGGACATTGCCTCATAGATATGGGGTAAAGCAAGGCAGCGCTAGTTGCTGCGTTGCCTCACTCTGCATCGGGGGGCATTTCATGGGTGTTGTGGTGGGTTTTCCCATGCAACATCAATGGGTTTTGACACATTCCCAGATTTACAAGGACATGTAAATCTGTGAAGGCATCAAAACCGTACACCTCCCCAGGGGAAGCATAACGAAGAGACGTATTTTCATTTCACCTCATTTCCTACACTTTCCATGTATGCTGCATTCTTTTGCACACATATTCAGAGAAAAATGCCTCCATGAATTGTTGTTGTGCAGGAAGGTGTCCCTTCCTGCCCAAACACACTCCTGCATGTAACACAGGCACCTTTGCACCATGATGCAAGGGTGTCTGCATTGGCCCTTGGGAGCCAATTGTGCCCCAGCACTAGGGCAAGGGCCAAAATGCACTATACTATGTAAGTACAATGAATTCCTTCCCTTTCACTGCAGCACAGGGCAGGACCACATTGTTGTGAATATGCCTACAGACCTTTTGTTTGGTATCGTGGTACTTGTGGTCTTGCTCACTAATGTTATACAATGCCCAACTGGTCCCATTATACAAAGGTAGACCTGGACTGGTGCTGTACATCACACATGGACTGAACTAACTTGAGAGAGATGGACTGGGCTGCGCAACATGTGACAGGTTGCCACTTACCCTGTAGGTCTTGTTAGATCTCATAGGTTGCATTGTCGGGTCCTTCCACTCCTGTGACTAGCTTTGCTGAGATGACTGCTTCCATCTGCTCCTCCAAGGACGTCAGCTCCTCCGGGACCTCGGGTCCTCCTCCTCCAGTCTACATGGCTGCCTTCAGGTTGCTCACCAGTTTCTCTTTGGTCCTGCACTTGTAATCGTGCCAGCAGTTCTTGCAAGCTGTCACTGTCCTTTTGACTTGCCCTACACTGTTGATTTTATCCACTATGGACTTCCAAAGAAAATGGGATCTTCCTTCCCTAATGGCAATAATTTTGAGGTGACAGAGAGTTGATGTTCATACTTTTTCACCTCTGTTATGAGTATTTGATCCTCCTCATCACTCAAATTACTCTTTCTTTTCCCCTGGACTTCTGTCTGGACATCCTGGCAGGTGCTGGAGTTTTTGTAAATGTTGCCCTGTCTGCGGGTGTCTGCTCTATTTCTCCCAGTAGACGTATGGAGAAAAGTATTTTTTTGTGAAATGAGTTACTTTTTGTAGGATTTCTGATGCATTACACACTCAACAGTGATGCAAGGCTGATTTGCCTTGCTTTACGATCTGCAAAGCAGTGATGCGTCACTTTTGCAGCACATGAGCCAGATTTTTCTAAGACATCCCTCCCATGGATGTGTAATTTTTTTTACGCACCATGGGACCTAATGAATGATGGACTGTCTCGACAATAGGACGCATTCTTGGTGTTAGGAACTGTCATTCTGAAGCAAAAGTCTTTCTGATGCATCGCTGTGGTGATGCAGCAATGCATCAGTTCTTGTAAATATGCCCCAAGGTCTTACCAGAGTTCTGTCAGGAAGATGGCTAGTTTTGTTCTTACTGTGGATTAAGTGAGGGGCTGTGGAATTTCCAAACCCTTGAGGTTCCAGGAGATTCTGGAGGATCTGCTATCTTTTTCAGTATCGAACAAGCTGGAATAACAAGCCTCATTTCATATAGGACTTCTCCTTATGTAGGAGCTTACAGTCCATGATGCCCACTGTGGTTTGTCTTTTGTGAGCTCACATGACATCTGTGAAATCTCACCTCCCACAAGAGTACCTCTCAAATAAATAGTAAATGATTAGGTGCATAGGACATAACAATGTGAACACTCCATTTATGTTAAACATCAGGAACGGCACCCCAGAACCTGAGAGACATATTGACACTGTCTGACACTACATATTTTGAGGTGAGAGGGGAAATGAGTGATGAGCGAGAGCTGCACTTTTTCCTTATGCTGCATCTGTTGCATCCTGAAAACAACTTTGCAGATTTCTATTTGGGACTTGAAAGGACCAAGAACTAATAAATTACCATCAGGTGATACTAGTCCCCATGACAATCAATTATCTTGAAGGCACACGCAAGCACCATACTTATAGGTAACCTACTCACATCCTCAACTGCAGCAAACTCATGTACATCACACTCATGAGCTCATAAAGCCATTAGACTGCACGTCACTGTGTGTGCAATAGCTCATATTTCTCCATAAACCATAGAGGAAACATCTTAGACAAGCGGATTTTAGATTAAATATTCATCTTCCAACTTTACAAACATTTCATACGTACTTTTCTCCAGAGGCTCCTGAACACACCACTGTAACTAAAAATGTAATTTCAGTGGCGGCCTTATGATCATCTATAAGTCCTCCGGAGAATCCACAACTTCAAATACACTACAATTAACTCCATTCACCTCTTTAACTGCCACTTCCCCCTTTTAGCTTTGCAGATGCCAATCTTACACCTGATTCACTGAGTATATGGTTCGGGTTGAATCTTAAATGTGGAAATCATGGACCTGATCCAATAACCACTCAAAAATCTATTACTGGAAAAACGCAACTTCTCAATACATGTTGTTAACAAGATCATGAAGGAAGAGATATTTCATCTACTCAGCAATTAGCATCACCCCAATGACCAAAACTTTATGAAAGCCAATAACTTCACCATGGGCTTCACCACCATAACGTCCTAAAACCTCATCAAATTATTTTCCACAGATCTTGCAGAACTTGCAAGATCTACCTTCCACTGATCAGAGGCAGAAACAATATGTTTATTTATTTTTAAAACCAGAAAAATAACGAAAAATGTTGCTTCTTATGAGTGATTCTCCATGCTATCTTCTGTGAATTCTGGGACAACAGCTGAGTGGACAGACAGCATGGGAAGTTAAAAAAACAGGTTGAGATGTCCCTAAATACAGGCATGCGTTAAAATATATTTGTACTATAATGCTGGTATTTACCTGTAAATGTAGTGGTTTTCTGTATTTGGCTGCTTAATTTCCTAAAATGTGACACGCATCAAAGTATTACCACATGCTTATCAGTTAAATAAATGTGGAAATATATCATTTTGTGACTCTATTTGTTCTCAAAACACAAAAAAATATGGATGAATACCAATAAGAAGGCTAAAAAATAAATATGGATAAATACAGACGGAAATGCTAAAATAATAAATATCATGAAACCAGGAACCCCAATCATAACCAACCAAAAGCAAAAAAACAAGAGAAAAGCTCTTGTGAGACTGTTCACATCAATTGTATTTAACATAACTTCATCACTCTGGTGACCCAAATTGACTTCATAACTTGGTCTCACCACTACCTCATTTAGTTAGTCAGCTCATAAAAACCAATATTAAAACTTACACCCCTTAAGCACTGTTTTGTGAATCCAAAACCCTTTCACACCATGGCAAACTCAAGAACTCACCAACTGCAAATGAGCAATCCATCTGCAAGAAAATAAATAATGCAAAACCCAACTCAAATGTAACCTGACAATCTTGAAGCTTTGCCACTTATAAGAAGTCAATTGTTGCATTTCACAGCTATCTTCACAGCCATCAACCATGTATGAATCTCATCCCAGATTTCCAATGAGCATTCATCCAACAGGTACACTGCTGTCAACCAACTGCACCATTCAAGCTACCACTGTCATTCCTACCCATTGGCAGAGCATACCGTAGTAGGCTTTCTTCAACATGTACCAATACAGCCATTGTTTATATTTGCACTTCACTAAGCACCCTTACATCTTTCAGTCCATCATCATGAAATCCATCTACAGAGAAATGCCTGCACTCATTCTCAGGACTATCAACTCATTCCTTCCACAAGACATTTGCTATTTAATGAAAGTTGTACATTTCTCACTTGTCAAAAAAGCAATCCAGTACCCTAATGTGTTTCTCAGAAAGAGTTTTGAAATAATCAAGATAGCAGTTTCTACCCTACTCCACATTTACATTAATTTTGTACCATCTGACTACCAGTCTGGCTCAAACCGTGCAGGGGTAATGATTCAGAAACCACCGGATTGGTATTACCCTTCTAATCACAGGCATTGGTCCATGACATATGGTTCTTCTGGATATTTTTACCATTTTCAATAATGTTGAACATCAGGCACTTACTAGCCTCATGACAATACATATATGATTCAATAATCTATGACTTCAATTGGCCTGGGCAGTAGCTCTCCAACCAGTAAGAATTCATCCAGATAGACAGACCTCTGATGACACAAAACTCCACCTGAATGCATCAGAAGCAAGGACTTTGATTAATTGAACATTTCCCTCTCGGTCATCCAAAACTGGTATCAAATGCTTAGGTAAAGCTGAACTCAACAGAAACCTTCTAGCCTACATTGCCAACAGCACCAAGAACCCTAATCCAGGACTTTTTCTTCTGCATAAAGCTGGATGGATCTATACTCAGACTTTCTGAAATAGCAAAGTGGTAGGCTTCATTACTGAAAATAATCACTTGTTTTGAGCCTACAGTGTTGGAAAAGCTTGATCAGCCTGCTACAAAGAATTACATACCCTCCGAGTGAATCAATACCTTTTTGTAGTAAACGTATAGATCACCTTTGAGACCCCGGTCGTTTCCAATCTCTATGATGGCAATAGCCTACCTGCTGGCTTTTATTGGTCCCGCTGAAAAAAATCCTGAATACTACTGTTTGAATATTCAAAGCACTAAACAATTGCTAATAATTCAACCCTCTAACAAGAATTTATGTCCCCTCCGGAGGTCTGTGTTAACTTCAGGTTCTGCTGCGTTTACCAGTAGGGCATCTTACTAACCACAGAGGGTAACCCAAGAAAATGCAGTTAAAGAAGTAATATAAAATAGCCTGTTGGTTATTCCTTTAACCACATTGAATCACAATATTATTTCACAAATGGAATTATATGCCAAATTATGTCCTTCTCAAAAATAAACGAAATCCAGGCCAGAGCATCATTGTCTAAATTTGTTTAATGGGAAATCTATTATCTTCTATTTCTTTCTTAATCACGAGCACTTGATCTGATTTACTTTGCTCTGTCCTTTTTTTTGTTTTGTTTTGGTGATACGATGGGGGACTGTATAGATTGTATATATATGAAGAAAGAATATATGTTGTATTTGTAATAAAGGATGTTCTCCTTAATTAATGAATGGTAATGCTGTATGGTTGGGTATGAGGGGTGAGGTGATTGTGTTTGCAATCAGTTCCAAGGGGTTTAATGTTGTTTTACCAGTAGAGCAGCAGAACTCGCCAAGCGAGACACCTGATGAAACACATTAACCCAGGACACTGTCAGGCCTAAAATGTGAAAAGGAAAAAAAAAACACCCAGGAATGTGAACATCCCATTTACAATACAGGTTCACTCATTCTTCTTAACTTCAAAGAGGACCTAAGAATTTATATACTCGAGGAACCCTGTCTGTCACCAACTATACTCTCAGCTTCTTTGCCCACCGGGTTGAACGATAAGGAATAATCTCCACCCCCTCATCAAATTTTCATACATGTTCTTGAATAGTTCTCTTCCTTCGATGCTATGTAAAGTACAGCATGCTGATCTTGTTTTATATGATTTCCTATACATGCATTCTTGCATACATCTAGCTCCAGAGTGCTTTCCACTTGTGGCACACTTCTGAGATCACACAGTATCCTTCGGACACCTCACACTTGCCGTATTTATACTTTTTTTGCGCCGCATTTGCGTCGTTTTTTGACGCAAAAACGGCGCAAACTTGCAAAATACCATTGTATTTTGTAGGTTTACGCCGTTTTGCGTCAAAAAGCGGCGCAAATGCGGCGCTAAAAAAAGTATAAATACGGGAAAGCCATGAAGTTTGCAAAAATCCCAACTTGTTCTTTTTATCTTAAATCTTTGTTAAAATCCTTTTGGTCCCTCTCAGACACCTGAAAAGATGGTTTCCTGAAAAGGTGTTAGTACTGGAGCGTGCATTGCTTATGATCCACTTGAAAATGTAAGACCTTAACTTGACATTAAAGGAACATTTTTCTGTAGATCTTTAAGTAGAATGCCAATTATCGATGCTGATAAATTATAGAAGAAACGAGATATCATTTAACCAGAGAAAGAGTAAATAGCCCAGGTATTTGATTTTTTTTTTATAGTGTTTTACTTCAGAGCTGACTGAGCTCAAATAGGTAGTTTAACTCAAATCCACATAATTCATGCCGTTCTGACACATATCAAGGGGGGAATCAAACTCTGATCCAGAAGAGGCCCCTTAAGGTGAACCTACAGTTTACCAATTAATAGTGACCTGTAGTAAAGCCAAGCCAGCACGCTTAAGGCTTCAAAATTCGTCAAACGCCGTCTTGATGGTAAGGATCAGATAAATTCGCGCGCTTTGTTGAAAAAAAAAACACCTCATGCAAGGTCTCACCACACAGTGTATTCATTACACAGTTAGGAATTCTCAGAACGCAGCGAGCAGGGTATTAGCTAAATCTGTAGGCCTAACACTTTGATCCCACTTCAGCTAAGGTTTCAAAAAAATATAACCTCACGCTGCAATAAAAAGAGCAGGCAGGATTCATTACGTTTTCAGGATTTGAAAGTTTTGTACAGTTGCTATTAAATATAATAGACTATATATGAGTATCTGCTGGTACCTCAGGAAAAGTAATTAACCTCTGAATGTTTTGGAGCTTCATTAAAATGCACGAGTGTCTCAGACAGTATTCCGTAGAAAGTGTTCCCTCAACCAGCGTAACAAGCAAGGCTACTTTGAGATAATTTGTATTGCTATACTCCAGCCTCGTGACCAATGTTATTAAACAACAAAATGAGAAATTAAATATGTATAAGATTCATTTTGTCTAACACAGCGCGGGAAATCACACTGTAACATCCTATTGCCCTAAGCTCTGCTGGAGGGCAATGCCAAAATAAATACATTCAGTAATAAAAACGAGGAGGCTCGCACTTCCTGAAGGCGGTGGTAATGGTGATCATTTTCAATAGTTTTAATGTCATTTTAAAGGATGGATAAGTACAGTCCTGTGTTTTTATGTCAGAATGCTCTAAAACCTTTTGTTAGTTACAATGGAGGCATGTCACTAATTTGTTTTTATAACTTTGAAGTTGCCTTACACTTTTTTCCTGCTAACGTTTTTCCTTGTTCGGTGGTTTACTCACTCCTTTTTGTGTAGGAGCAATAAAGGACAACCCTGCCCCAAGAGTGTGGGGAGGAAACAGTGGATGTGCTCCTGCAGCAGGAGGAGAATTTAAGCTCACTCCAAGCAGGAGCACATTTACTGTTGCTGGATCCCACCCGCACCCAGGATGGGTGCTGGCTGGGGAATCAGCAGGACTGCGGGTCTCTCTCCATGCCCCTTGGTGATGAAAAGCTGCAGGTGCCCTGGGTGGGACCGGGACACCAAGAAAAAAAGCAAAAACGATAAAAATTGCAGGGTAGCACAGAAGTGGTTCCACAAACTGTCATACAAAAAAATAGGCTATGGATGCCAGAGTTTGGACCGGGGCATCCATATAATAAAAAACATAAGGTGAATCAACACTGAAGTGGGATCTCTGAGGGGCCAAGAAATAAAAAACTAAAGTAAAAAAATGTCTGTGGGCTCCCCGAGCCACCCCTCCCCCCCCCAAAAAAAAAGAGTAAGTCCCCTTCAGCCCCTAACAAAAAAAAAACTGTGGATGTCCTGGGTGTGACTGGTGCACCCACAAATTAAAATAATAATAAAAAATACAATAGGGAAAGAATGCATTATTTTTCACTGCTCCCGGGAAGGAGTGCCTTTAAATGGCCTTTGTGGGATAATTTAAATATATTTTGGTGCATGGTGGTGCCCCAGTCAGTGTAGGGACACCACCAGCATATTTCTAAATCTTGTGGGGGCTGGATATAGTATGGCAGCACCCGGAAATACCTAAAAATTAACTCGACATTTTTTGGGGTCTATAGAACATGACTCCATGAACATTTTATGATATTTTTAAGCATTTCGAGAGCTGGAGCTTCTGCTCTTCAGCTTTGGAATGCAGGGACCCCTTGTGGTTGATCCTATGGCTGTAATATGTGCTGTAAGGAGTGTAAAATAAATAATTTGACACTTGTTTAATTTTAATGGTGGTTTGACTACAATTGCTTAATTTAAATGTTTATTGACAGACATTGCAATGACCACTTGACACAAACCAATAGTTCTGGCTTTTATACGTAAACAAAAGCCCCAGCAATTCATTGAAAAAAACAAAGGTTGAAGTGACAATTATAGCAAGGTATTCAAACAAACTTTAGAAATTCACTGACAAAACCAATATAGTTAGGTGACAATATCTGTTGCAACTTCATATTTTAAACTAAAAAAAAAGAAATTCCCCATTTGTAGTTAACTGAAACTATAACTCGAGCCCTGAAGAAAGTATAAATTGAGCTCTGTAATAACTATAACTCATGCCCTAGTGACACACTGCTTACACCCTCACATATTAGATCACTCATGACATGCTCAATTACAACATCAATAACATCACTAGTGACATCGAAATTACCCCTGTTGGACCTAGACGTCTCTGCATGGTCACTCCCAAACCTTTTTCACTTTTCCACTGGTAACCAGGGGTAAAGTGGATGTGCTCTCTCCTTTGACCATGTGAACATTGGCTTCTACCCAATTCATACATTTGATTACTTATACGTTCCTAGTTAAGCTGTACTACATGTACCTACAACCTTTAATTAAATGCTACTAATGGGCCTGCAGCATTCATTGGGCCACCCAGTTAAGAGGCCCTTTGCCTACCATTGTAGCTTGTAGTGCAGTTTTAAAACTGCTAATTCAATCTGGCAAAATAGACCTTTTGCCAAGCCTACATTTCTTTGTTTAATACATATAAGTCAACCCTTAAGTAGGCCATAAATAGCCTATAGGGCAGACTGAATTGTATTTAATGGATATGCAAGACACATATGCTTTTCCATTTTACATGTCCTGGTAGTAAAAACTCCAAAATCAGTTTTTCACTACTACAGGGTCTACCTCTCCAATAGAATAACTTTGTGTTCCCTTATTACATTTAATAAGTGCTAACTTTTCATTGAAAACAAGTATCAATATGTCTGGTCTCAAATGAATTGCAATTTGAAATCCGCTTCAACTGTAAAGTCAGATTATAAGGGACAATTCTGAAAATGCCACTTTTAGAAAGTTGGCATTTTCTTGTCTTAAGCATTTGGCCCCTGCAGCCTGTGTCCTGGGTCATATGATTGTGAATAGCTTGGTAGATTGGCCTTTGTGTATTACATCCAGACAGTGAGTCAAAGGGGGTCTACGTGTTGGCAGGATGGGCCATCCTTCTGGGATGGGTGGGGAGAGCTATTCCCTGCTCCACATACATTTTAAAGGGCTACCTCCAGCACACTCACACCAGAACGTCACACCAGTCATTGTTACCCTAAGTCACTTGAAGTCTGGCAGGGTAAGAAAAACACTTTCCAGACCCAGATGCAGGGTTAGCCCAGAAGTATCTTCCACTTCAAAGGCTGACACCAGGCATAATTATTGGTCTCACAGACCAACTCTTCAGTTTACTCCTGTACCTGTCGAACACCCTCAGAAAGACTGGCTTGTACTTCAGAGGACTTCCCTGATGCCTGAGGCCTGATTCATACCTATTGCTACCAGAGGACTGCCTTGTTGCTTGATGTTTGCCTTGTACCCTCAGAGGGCTGCCCTACTGATTGAAGCATGCCTTGGTATTTCATTCCAGGACTACCACAGTGCCCTGGAAGGCTAGTTGGCTGGCTTCCTGTGTGAGCTACAGGGACATAAAAAGCTACAGACTTCTTGAAACCGGCCAGGCCCCTCAAGTTGTGCTCAGCCAGTCCTGGACTCTTGGAAGTGATACTAAAGGAGCCCCTCATGCCAAAACGTGAAACTTGGGGGCTTAGAACATTTTACACTAAAATGGGGCATAAGAAATGACAGGAGAACGGGGCCAATCTGCTTGCTAATCCACCAGTTGACCTGACCTTGGGGTAGCTCCCGCTATGTTCTTCTCTGCAGCAGCAAATCCTGTACTGCAGCAGAAACTATAGCCTGCATTGAGGGGCCTTTAGGGGCTCTCATTGGCTACAGCCTGCAGCTTAATTCCACTGGAGAGTTAGGATTTCCAAAATAGTAGCAAAGTCCAAATATAGAAATATTCACTGGAACTCTGTCCTGCAGTTCCCCTGTGATGACGCTTCCTCCTCAGAAACCACCAGCTGCCTTTCCCTGCTGAACTTCACCTTCTCAGAAACTTTTCTTTGACATTTCGTCTTAGCTAGAACGTATGCTGAGACAGGGCTCCATCACGGTAAGCTGTAACTTTTGACTTTTCTCCGGTCTTGAACATGTGGTTGGCGCTTTGATCTTTTGGGCACTTTTTTCTTTTAAAACTTTAAAAATTCATAACTTTAGTTCTACTGATTGGATTAATTCCATTTGGGTGTCATTTTAGTTATTAAATGTTCTCTACTTTTCTAAATTGGTTTGGGATTTTTCTTGTGTTCTGTTTTTACTTTTTTACTATTTGGGTTTTGCATAAATAATTTACACATTGCCTTTAAGTAAAGCCTGACTGCCATTGTGCCAAGCTACCAGAGAGGTAAGCACAGGTTATGTAGTGTCTTTTGGTGTTCACTCTGACAAAGATTGTGGTTGTTGCTTGATAACGGCCTCACCTCCTCAATCAAAATGACAGTTTCCTACATTATTTATGACAACATTGCGCATGGCGGGGCCACAAGTTATAGTTACTTCAAGCCTTGAGTTAAAGTTACTTCAGTTAATGATATCTGGGGAATTTCAGTGTTTTTTTGTTTACATTATTTTTAGAGCGCACTACTCACCCATAGAGTCTCAAGGCGCTGAGGGGTGTGTCCTCAGAGATCAGTTGTAAAGCCAGGTCTTAGGTCCTTCCTGAACTGAGGCAGCGATGGCGTCTGTCTGAGGTGAGAAGGTAAGGTGTTCCAACCTTTTGCTGCCTGGTATGAGAAAGATCTTCCTCCAGCCGAGGACTTCTTTATGAGGGTTGGCAAGTGACTTCTGGGACAAGCTGAGAGGTCTGGAAGGGGAGTACCACATGAGTACCAGGTGATGCTGTGGTTGAGGTAGCTGGGTCACCTGTCATGGAGGGCTCTGTAGGCATATACGAGGAGATTGAAGTGGATCCTCTTCTCGAGGGTAAGCCAGTGGAGGTTTTTCAGGTGTTCTGTGATGTGTTCTCGGGCATATTTAAGATGAGTCTGGTGGCGGCATTCTGAATTTGTTGCATCTTGTTCAGGTTCTTCTTTGGGGTTCCGGCATAGAGGGCATTGCTGTAGTCCAGTCTGCTCATGATTAGGCTGTGTGTCATAGTTCCTACGGCAGTCGATTGGTATCCTCTGAAGATCTTCTGTAGGAGTCGGAGGACGTGGAAGTAGGTGGAGGCAACAGAGTTGACCTGTCTGGTTATGGTGAGCATTAAATCGAGGATGATGCTGAGGTTTTGTGCATGATCTGTAGGGGTTAGGGGGCCTGCTGAGTGTTGAGGGCCACTAGGAGTCATACCAGGCTGATGAGGAGGGTCCCAGGATGAGGATCTCTGTTTTGACGGGGTTCAGCTTAAGGCAGCTCTCTCTCATCCAGGTGCCGACTGCTTTTATTCCATCCCTGAAGTTCTTCTTGGCTGTGGAGGGGTTTTTGGTCAGGGAAATGATCAGCTGGGTGTCATCAGCTTAGGAGACGATATTCATACCATAGTTCTTGACCATGGGGGCGAGTGGGATCATGTAGATGTTGAACAGCGAGGGGCTCAGTGATGATCCTTAGGGTGCTACACAGCTGGTTTCAGTGGGTTCTGACATGTGTGACGGAAGTCTGACTTTTTGTGTTCTGCCTGTCAGGAAGGAATGTATCCATCGAAGAGCTTTGTCATGAATGCCTGCTGCGTGGAGTCTCATGCATAGTGTGCGGTGAGACACTGTATCAAAGATCGCTGAAAGATAAAGTGGGATGAGGGCTGCTGTTTGTCTGAGGTTGAGGAGCGAGCGGATGTCATCTATGGCATCGAGCAGGGCAGTTTCGGTACTGTGGTTAGTTCTGAATCCTGACGGGAGATGTCCAGGATGTTGTTGTCCTCGATGCATTGGCATAGCTGAGTGTTGATTGCTTTCTCGGCGACCTTAGCTGGGAAAGGCAGCCGGGAGATGGGATGGTAGTTCTTGAGGTCCGTTGAGTCGGCTGTAGGTACCTTCAGAAGTGGGCCGATCTAAGCATGCTTCCAGTCTTCTGGGTAGGTTGCGGACTGTAAGAAGCAGTTGACGGTGTTGCAGAGTTCAGGCATGATTGAGTCACTTGCCTTGTTTAAGATGTAGTGTGGTCAGGGGATGGTCAGGGCTCCAGTGTGGATTCGGCTCATGATGGAGTGGGTCTTGTCCATCACGAGGGGGGGTCCAGGTGTGCAGGAGTCACAGGGGTTCAGAGGATCTTGGCAGGGGTGTTTGCTGGTGATCTCAGAGTCTTGGGGTCCGAAACTGTCATAGATGTCTTTGATCTTTGATGGAAGAAGGTGGCCAGTCTGTTGCAAAGATCCTGAGATGAAGGGATGTTAGTGGTCTCCGCTTGTGGTTGGGCAAATTCTTTGATGACATTGAAGAGTTCTTTAGTGTTGTGTGTGGTAGAGTTGATGAGGTCCTGTAGGGCGGATTTCCTGGTGGACCTGATACGGATGTGGTGGATTTGAAGGTTGCAAGGTCTTCCGGCGATTTGCAGTTCCTCCACTTCTTCTCCAGCCTCCTGAATAAATGATTTGATTCCTGGAGTGCTGGGGTAAACCAACTGCCTTTTTTAGAGGAGTGTTTCCCCGTGGTCATCTGGAGAGGAGCTGGGTGTCGGCACAGTCGGTGATCCATTTGTGGAGGTTGCAAGCTGAGATGTTGGCATCTGTTGTGTTGGGGGGTGGTGAGTTGCTGAGGGTGTTGAGGAGTTGCTCCTCTGAGGTCTGGTTCCATTTTCTGTAGGCTGGGCACATTGAGTGAGAATGCGTTGTGGGCGTGGAGATGGAAAAGTGGGTGCAGTGGTGGTTGGTCCAGTGTAGCTGGGTTGAGTGGACAATAGTGACATTGCAGATGGTGGAGAAAATAGAGTTGAGAGTGTTTCCGGTAGTATGTGTTGGTGAGGTGACCAGTTATTTGAGGCCGATTATGTCTAGATTCTCAAGTAGTGTTGGGGTGTTGTGGTCACTGAGATTGTTGAAGTGGAAGCTGAGGTCACCGAGGAGAATGTAGTTGCTGGAGGCAAGTGCATGGGCGGGCTATAAAGTTGACAATAGTGTTGCTGAACACTGGGCGTGGCCCGGGTGGTCTCATGGGTGGTGTGCACTTGGAAGTTGAGGTGCTCCATGATGGGGGTGAATTCCTGTGTGTTGATCGGCAGTCGGAGGGTGGTCTTGAGGGCGATAGCTATGCCACTTCCTTTTCTGGATGGGTGGTCCTTGCATACCAACTTGTAGTCTCTGGGGATGGAGACAGCGACGTCCAGTCCAGATGTTGTGTTAGTCCATGTCTCAGTGAATAAAGCTTGGTGAGTGGTGTCTATCCGTCCCAAATCTCCATGGCATGTTTGTGTAGGGAGTAGATTCTGAGGAGGATACACTTAAGGTGGTCTGGAGGCAGTTCTGGCACCGTGAGGTCTGGAGTTTGGCATGCAGGGAAAGTGAACTAGAAGAGGTGGCAGGAGAAAGGTCAGTGGGTGTCCTTGGGGGAAGCAGGGTGACAGGTGCTCTGACATCCAGGGTTCAGTGTGTGGGGGGTCCCTATGTCATATCGGTGGGTTGTGTGAGATCCATGGTCCATGGTGCTGGGCACGGTCTGGGCACAGACGGGCGCAGACAGGTTTGCCATCGGAGTGTCCACTGTTTGGCCACACAGTGGCCACCCTTAAGACGGGGAGATGGAATTGGGCAGCTGGGAGCCCAGAGGGTGGGAATCACTATGGCGACAGGGCCACAGGTTCAGCAGTGGCAGGGAGTGGGGAAAGAACAGGAGCAGAGAAAGAGTAAAAGGAGAGAAAAAGAGAGAAAAAAGGGCAAGTACAGAAAAAAGAATGAAAGAGATAGAAGGCAGGCAGACCTGACAGATGCAGATAGACACTAGCCCACCAGGGATGAGGCATAGGAAGGAGCTTGCAGGTGGAGGCGGGACTTGAACATAGAGCCGACAGGCTCTGTGAGGAGACAGCAGCAACAATGGCCATGCATGAGGGAGCGACAGACACTGGCCGAAAGGTCAGTGGACTCACCCCTCACTGCGCAGCGGCCACCCTTAAGAAGGAACTGGTGAGTGAAGGTTAGAAAATCATTTTTTGATTTTTTGTGTTCGTGGCAGAAGCTATGCTTAATTAGTTACAATGACAAGGCAAATGTCTTTAATAGCTTGAAATATTATTCATTGTTAGCTTTCCTCAAACCAAATATTTGTATTGCCTATAATTCCCAAAGAATTTAAATTTAGTTTTTCAAACTTTTGTTCAAAATTGATTGATTGTTTGCTGGTGTTAGTTGTAATAAGTATCCAAACACAATGACATGTTTGCATCCAAACAGCTCATCATATTTTTAAGTACTTTTGGCATGTATCAGTACTTAACTTTAAGTACTCGGTTTGTTATCAAGCTCCACATGTAGTAACAGTGGATTATGTAAAGTAATTCCTTTTAATGATTTGTGCTGCTAAGCCAGTAGGAACAATAACTACACAAAAGATAAGAGCTAGTAACTTTATATACCTAAACAGTAATTACTTTAAAAATAAAATTGTTCCCTGTGCCTACTTGTCCACTAACATATTGTAAAGTAGATTCATATGTAGTAGATTCACACATTACGTTTTCATGTTGAAGTCCATGATCAACTGATTCTGAAATTCTGGTAACACAAAGGGATTTTTTTTAACATTAAGTATATCTTCATAGCATTGAAGGGGACCAATAAGTTCTTATTCGTGCCATGGTTTTAGTAGTTGATGAAGTGCTAAATAGTCAAATTTGTAGTTTTCTCCTATGTCACAACATAATTTACAATGATCAATAAGAACACATTTTCTAGGGTGTATTAAACAACCATTGGTACCTTCTATTCGAAATTTTCCAGTGCTGATGTCTCCTGTCTCATTGTTTCTATATAAACATAACTGATCAAGTTCATAGAGGCATAGTTTTTCGAGCAATGGAGTCTGGTTGGGTAGTATGTGTCCAACATAATTTCAAAATATCCTTGTTTGTGGGATCAAAATGTGCAAAGGATTCAATTTCAGATAGGATTTTCAGCACTCTGCGACGTGGTAATGAAAAGATTAAACTAAGCCCCATGATTGCCTTTGGTTTACCATATAAGCCTAGGGAACCTAAGCAATCAAATGCTTCATAACAACTAACCTTGTGGTCGAAAGAACATTTGTAGACTACATCTGTAAAATCTTTTACTTCAGGAATGTTCAGCACATATTTCTTTCCGTAGTTCCCTCATATCTGTTATTTCTGCCTTTGCAATGTAGGAAGTAATATAGTGTTAACTGTTTTTGAGTTATCAGCAAAAAATTGTATATCCATGTTAGCATACCACAAATGTAGAATTAATGGGTTGCACTCACCGATCCGTTGTGATGTTAGTGATCTTCCAAGATTGTGCTTGTTCTACAGTGATTTGGTGGTAACTACAAGTCTTACAAGTGACATTAAATTGTTGAGTCTTCCTTTTTTGTACAATTGGTTTGTGGAAATCCAAAGCAACATTTTAAGTAGTATTTACATTTTCATAAATATTTTCATAAAAAGTATTTACCAGACTTATGTGATTGTAAGCAAAAAACTTGCTCACATAATTTCTTGATGTTTATTGGGATGTCACAAGTCACATAATGCTCAATAAAATGTAGAACTGGATCACAAGAGTTGTATTCAAACTTAGGTGCATCTTTGATTGTCAGAAGCATATGATTGTTTGTTGCGCTCGTGCTTGATACCCCTTTTGCCATAACCTCTGAAAGGATTATTCTTTTTGTTGGCTAAATAGTGAAGCATAGTTTGACATTTGTGATTGAAATATCTACAGACACTGGCAGGATTCAAAGAACATATTTCTTCATGTGTTTTGCAGTTAATGTCCAGAATATTAGCATTAGCTTGGAGAAGAAATTGATACAAATTGTCCCATCCATAATGAGCACAGCTTAAAGTTGTAAATCAAGAAGTGGGTCCTAAATTTCTGAACATACATTTCACTTCTCTGTGTCTTCGAAACCAGTTTTTATTTGCCCCCATTGACATGCCATAATGTTAAGTTATTGTTAATATTTTATACTTTGCTCAATTAAAATATAACCATAAAACATATATATATTATCAACTAAAACCATAACACTGTATACAATACAATGAAAAAAGTTAATGTAAATTAAAGAAAAACCGTAAAAACATACAAGCATATATAAAAACACATGTCCAAAAAACTTTGGTGAGCACATAGGGGCATATTTATACTCCGTTTGCGCCGAACTTGCTTTGTTTTTTTCGATGCAAATTCGACGCAAAACTAACTCCATATTTATACTTTGGCGTTAGATGCGTCTAGCGCCAAAGTTCATGGAGTTAGCGTCATTTTTTTGCGTGAACACCTTCCTTGCGTTAATGATATGCAAGGCAGGCGTTCCCGTCTTAAAAAATGACTCCGATGCTATTGCGTCGGATTTATACTCCTGGGCAAAAATGACGCCCGGGAGTGGGCGGGTCTAAAAAACCCACATTAGCGCCGGATTTTAGCGCCTGGGTCAGGGCAGGCGTTAAGGGACCTGTGGGCTCAGAATGAGCCCAGAGGTGCCCTCCCCTGCCCCCAGGGACCCCCCCTGCCACCCTTGCCCACCCCAGGAGGACACCCAAGGCTGGAGGGACCCACCCCAGGGACATTAAGGTAAGTCCAGGTAGGTATTTTTTTAAAAAAAATGTTGTGGCATAGGGGGGCCTGATTTGTGCCCCCCTACATGCCACTATGCCCAATGACCATGCCCAGGGGACAGAAGTCCCCTGGGCATGGCCATTGGGCAAGGGGGCATGACTCCTGTCTTTGCTAAGACAGGAGTCATTTCAATGGGGGATGGGCGTCGTAAAAAAATTGCGCAAATCGGGTTGAGGCGATTTTTTTGCCTCAGCCTGACTTGCACCATTTCTGGACGCCCATACGCCATTTTCCCCCTACGCCGGCGCTGCCTGGTGTACGTTGTTTTTTTTAACGCACACCAGACAGCGCCGGCGGCTAACGCCGGCTAACGTCATTCAATAAATACGGCGCCCGCATGGTGCTTCAGAATGGCGTTAGCCGGCGCAAATTTTTTTGACGCAAAACTGCGTTGGCGCAGTTTTGCGTCAAAAAGTATAAATATGGGCCATAGTGTGAAGTCCAACCTACATTTGGGGCTTTACAACAGAAATTGCAATACAGATTTCAACATAAAATAAAACCTCAAATATTCCAGGCAGTGTAAAAACCTCATCTTAGTCCACTATGCTCTTTCTAAAAAACAATGAAATGATGCCTGCTAAAAGACCACAACACATAGAGGTCTGAGGGGCATCACCGGAAAAATGGCTGTAGATGGGCAAAACATTTTATTCAGCCTGTCAAACCACCACCTCAGGCTCATGGTAGAATAAAATCCACACTTCCCAAAGCTTAATTTCACTGCTCAAAAGTTGTCTATGCACACGGAAGTATATACATCCTTGAGCATTAGAAGGTGTAGCATAGTCACCCTCACTTTTAATTTTAAATCTTTTAAAAAAGGCATTATAAATATGTTTCTAGGCCAGATAAAATACAAACAAAAGAATGAAAAATTTACAATAGTCTGGGGTGATAATTTATCACACTCACAGGGGCCCAGAGAACCCTGAGCAAACCAGCACTTAGGGAAGCTGATTATTTGTACAAACATATTCAACCTAAACCTTGTTAATAACTGATGGCCATATCCAATAGTCACCCATGTCAGATATAATTCAGTTGAAGGTACAGTTTTTATTAAACAGTAGGCATATGCAGCAGTTTTCTGTAGTTCGTTACCTTCCCATAAAGCAGCAACGAGAATGTCAAAATTATTTTTCATCCACTCGTAGCCTGATTTATTAATCTTTTCAGGGCATTAATATAAGTCTGGGTGATCCAAAATAGTGGGTTCAGATTATATATTCAGAGCCATGAAATTGCTCTAACATTATCCAGGGTAGGACAATCCCTAATAATCGCTCTGTTCAGAGTTGACTTGCTCTTATACCATGCAGATATTCACCATAGCAATGATTTTAATGCAATGGTATCCAAGATATATGCAAAATCAAACTCTTCATGAACAACAAAGATAGAAATACTTTGTGGGACAGCCAGTAAATGTCTGGCAAACATGTTCTCTTCAACTTGGATAACACTACAAACCTGAAACCCCCAGATATCACTACCATAAGATGTAATGGGCACACATTTACCATTATAAACTTGGAGAAGGACTGTAATTAGCCTACCACTACATATGATTTTGTGAGATTAATGGAAAGATCTACATGATGCATGAAATCTGCAACAGTGTCAAGTAATTGTTGCCTTCCCATGGCCATCCTCGACATGAGTATGGCATCACCTGCATAAAGCAACACTGGTGTCGGGCAAGGGGCACACATGATGAATATCACATTTCTTGTCCTTCAGTACCAATTCTAGGTGGTTGATATGAATATTGCCTGATTCCATGGGTTACTGGAAAAGATCTAGTACAACAACCATCCCGTCCATACCTGACAGACGTATACCTGTCCCTATGTTGGTCCACCAAAAAGGACACCTGTGTAGGATCTACTCAATTGACAACAGCATGGCCCAACGTTTTGTACAGTTTACCCAGTCAAATGCTGAGGTAAGGTCCATACAACTCAAGAAAATGGTGCCTTTCTTAGCCACAGTATAGGTTGAGGCACTTAAGCCTTAACATCTTGGATCGGCTTGTTCACCCTGTTTAAAAATGGGAACAATAATGGATTGGACCCACAAACTGGGGGAACCTAATATCACAGCAGTATTTAATACCTTAGATAGCAGGGAAGCCAAAATAAGGGGATCACTCCTTATCACTGCTGAAAACATCTGCTAGAACTCAGTGAGGACCCGGGGACTTATTTGCAGATTCTCTCATGATGGATTTGAATTTCTCAACTGTTCTACCATGGTGGAATGTGATGGAGAATCTGTCCATAGCTCAAGTGAGTATATATGAGAGAAATGGTCAAACTATTTATCTTCTGCTATCACTGAGGTCAGATTTGGAACATCCTAAGCTATTAGCAATGCATGATTAAGAACCTTTCAAAAGGTGGCACTATCGTTAATAGAGCAGGCACTCAATAACTGGTCCCATCCTTCATTCTTAAGGGACTCTTTTATTTCTTAATGGCCTTTTAAAAAGACTGTGTACAAGTTTCACTTCCTCTTTATTCCTGTGTGAACATTTGAGGGCCTCCATTAGATCACATTGGGCCTTGAAGCTAGCTTGGTCAAACCAGCGTTCTATTCTGGTAACAGTATGGCCTCTACTATTAACAGTGAGGGTGTCTCTCACACTGACAGAGAGTACAGAAAAGGCATTTAAGAAATTTTTGGGCTCAGAGTGAATGCTTAGATAGCATTAAATCTTGCTGCTCCTTTGACAAAATAAATGTCCACAAAACTCCTCTGGTATCACTTTTATACATTGTAGGCACCTACCGTGATCTGTAGGAGCTAGTTATTTAGCGACAGGGGCCTGCAGAGACAGTTTCTGTGGTGTATACTTTAGCAACAATACCAGTGGACTGCGGTCGCTCCATCAGACCATCAAATCCTATAGTCAATTAAAAAGTAAAATAGGAATGAGGAGATTAAAATGCAATCCACAATTGTTTTACATCCCCAACTGACATAACTTGGATCCCTAAGGAGCTTGGTATGACCAGGTTTAGAGACTGAATTAAAAAGTCTGTCTGTTCCCCTTGGGCAGTGTTTTCAAAATGAACTCTTGAGAGTCCACCCCTAAGGTGATATCCTGAAAAATCTGACAAATCTTTTGACAAAGATAAATATTAAAGTCACCCATTGCCACTACTGAAATACAAGGGGTGGGACATGAGCTGGACCCTAGAGAATGTGTCTTAAATTTCTCAATGACCATACTCATTGAGGCAATAACATTGGAGTGAGGAGATTGGTCATTTGTATTATAAGTGATTAAAATCAGAAGATGTGTTTTATTAGGGAAGGTGAGAAAGACCACTTCTAAATTTGAAGAGTTTGTCTCCAGCTCTTCCATCAGATAATTTATGGTCAGTGTCTACCTCAGCAGACAAAATGGACAAAGCCATGTAGGAAGTGTGTGTTTCTGAATGACCTAGTTTCTTGAAAGGCACATATGCTGTTTGCCAAATGAAATCTAGCCAGTTCTGATCATTGACCTCCTCCTAAGCCCTCCTATGACAAAAAACTAAGCTGATCAAAATCAGCCCCTATAAAGGGAGGACCAACCCTCGTGCAAGATATTAACAACATTGCAATTAATTGGGTTTAGTCAATCCACCTCCTTAAGCATATTAAGAACATTAACTCTATTTGAAAGGGGGAGGAGAGTGACAATTTCCTTGACAGGCCTAGAGTAGACTCCATGATGTCTTTGGTTTAGCAATGGTGGAATAAGCCTTGATGGGTTTAGATTATGCACAGAGCCCGGTCTATAGAAAAATCCCAATTGGAATAACCCAATACTCACAAAGGAGACAAGAATTCTACCTGCAGCCCGACTTTTGCTAAAATTAATCATTACACAGTCACCATAGAAAGATTTGGGGTTGCGCCCATTTCACCTTACTCTGCACACCGTATTGATTTGGGTATGGATGCTTACGTCAGACCCTGCCCTTGTAGTCAGCCAATGTGTCACTTTATATCTTCACTGTGCATAATATATACTGACTTTTGACTTAAGCAGAGGCACATTTACCAAAACAGCCACATAGGGTGTACAACGGGGTAGGAGATCCAATTGGTCAGCATTGGGTGAGTGTGCACGTTAGCCCGATTGAGAAAATCACAGATTGGCCCAAACGTAGAGTATCTGGGGCAGAGGTACAAATCCGGGGCAGATTCATGAGTGAGGAATGCTTTAACCTTTGTTACTGTCTGTAAATTAACAGGTGTAGCATTCTTCGCTACACCAGCACTCCCATGACCTGAATAGTTATTATCAATGATATCTCTAGATAAGGGAGTTGGTGGGAGTGAAAGTCAAATGGCTAATCCCTGTAGCACAGTTACCCTGAGATACTCTAACCAGGTTAGGTAGACTGGAAAGGCAAATGGGCTGTTCTAGCTGACAAACTGGATGACTGCAAATCTGGTGTGACAGAGGTTTCTTAGTCAAACTACTATTGGATTAAAAAGAAAAGAATTCACTTCATGTTCAGAACAAAATTAGTGTCTTTTATGATGTTAAATTCCTTCCTCAAGCTACCAACAATAGCTTTAATATTGACCAAATATGAAGTATTTGATACTAGATCGGAGATAGAATCCCGTTCCATTACTCTGTGTTAGCGAGGTGTGACAATTAGAAGAAATTACAGAAGTTAAATTAGTAAGTTGATCGGCCATTGAAGCTTCCAGTTGTGGCTGACCATTAGTAGAAGCTACCTGTGCAACATGTGGAAAAATAGAAGTCAAGGCGCTTACCTCCTCTGCTTTATGTAGGTTTGCAGAGGAGGAAGTTGTGGCACTAGGATGAACAACATTGAATTCCTTTTGTAAAATTGGGTTATCTTAGTTTTTAAACCCTTTGGAGCCTGCACTACAGGAGAGTTTCACCCTTTATTGATGATATCCTCTACTTCCACTATTAAAATGCTGATGTCCTGTAAAGTGCAATTTTCAGCCACAGTTCTCAGAGCGGTCTTAGGCTCCTTCCTAACACCTGAAGGATGTTTGTTTGCCGCTTATCTTGCCCATAATAAAATCCTGTCTTTGAAAACTGTGAGGTAAAGGCAAAATTAGCCACAGTCTATGTTGAAACTTAGCACGTTTAAAAGAAGAGCAGAGGGGCACTCTTTAAGGCCAATAACATAGCTTAGGTAACAGGCCCACCAAACGTCCTACTAACAATAACCAAACATTGTCCGGCACAGGACCAAGGTGTGGGCCCTGCCTTGCCTCTTCCTGCCAGTGATGGGCAAGTATGGGCCCACCCTTGGCCCTGGTATCGCCAAGGCGCAGCCTGCATGTATCCCACATAGCGGGGTATATAAGTGCTTAATAATGCTGAAGGTGTCAGGCTCCTCCTCCCCTCCTTGAAGCCTGGTGGGGACACTCTCAAGTGTGGTGGTTTCTGGGGCTTGGAGTCCCCCCCAGCATAGTAATGTTATCCCATGCAGCGGGAAAACCACTAAAGGTTCTTCAATTTTGCATTCAATTCCAAGAGTGGTTATGTTTTTGTTGAAATCTAATGGGAAAAAATGACTTTTCCTTTCAGTGCGCATACTAATTCATGTAGTTGAGATTTTAGCTACTTTCTAACTGTGGTTTGAAAAAGATGCATTGTTTGAGTTAAAATGCTCTGATATAATACCAGTTGGATTAATTTGTTATGAATTCCACGTGAAGACATAAAGTTATGGTCTTGCTTATCAAGGAAATAGTTGCAGATTATGTAGATTACAGAGGCCCTCATTATAACCCTGGCAGTCGATGATAAAGTGGCGGTAATACCGCCAACAGGCCGGCAGTAATAACTGTGAAATTATGACCACGGCGGTAACAGCTCAGACAGACAGCCACTTTGACACACCGACTGCCAGGGCAGAATCAACAGGCACCACGGCGGTAACCGCCTACAGTCAGGCGGAAGACAATATTCCGCCCACTGTATTATGATACACCAATCTGCCACCTTTTCTGGGGCGGTACCAACAACATCAAAAGCCTGGCAGAAACACTGCACAGAAGGGAAACCACTCACCTGTAGAGACTCTGGGAAGAGCCACGCCGCCATGGAGCCCCAGTTGCATGTCTTCCCCATGCTCTTCTATGTGTTGCTCCACTACGAACACCAAAAACGGAGAAGATGACCACGGTGAGTTCTGCAGCCTATCACACAGGGGATGGTGGTATAAGAAGAAAGTGACACACACACGCAACGCCCCCACCGCCAATACCATACACACAAGCAAATGCAGTAAAATAACACATTGACACCATACCCCTCAGGAATAATGCAAGGTCAACTACAATAGAGTAAAAAGAGTGTAATAAGATAAATATAGCTGTAAAACATGCATCCAAATCAAAAAGTATATATATTTTACAAATCAAGGGACACTGCCCAGTCTTCAATGTTCCTGGGCCACAGGGCTACATCACAAAGTCCAAGGCCCCACCTCACTCCTGCAACAACACGGAGAGAGCAGTGCAGGGGCATCAGGTTGAAAATAGCCAGGTACCTCAGGGGGATGGGGAACGGGGGGCACCTCAGCTGGAAGATGGTACAACTCCTCCACTGGTCCTGGAGGGTGCAACATGCCCATTGTTCTGTCCTGGGGAGTGCAAGGCCACAGTCTCTCAAGTGTGTGACGTGCCCACTGGCTCTGGAGGGGGCAACATACCCTGTGCCTTGTCCTGGGGAGTGCAAGGCCACAGTCTCTCAAGTGGTGACTTGCCCACTGGCTCTGGAGGGGGCAACATGCCCACTGCTCTGTCCTGGGGAGTGCAAGGCCACAGTCTCTCAAGTGGGTGACTTACCCACTGGCTCTGGAGGGGGCAACCTGCCCTGTGCTTGATCCTGGGGAGTGCAAGGCCACAGTCTCTCAAGTGGGGACTTGCCCACTGCTTGGTCCTGGGGAGTGCAAGGCCACATTCTCTCAAGTGGGTGACTTGCCCACTGGCTCTAGAGGGGGCAACATGCCCTGTGAGCTTCATCCTGGGGAGGATGGGGTGAGTGGATGGCTTCTCCACTAGTTCATGAGGGGCCATCGTGCACAGTGAGCTTCATCCTGGGAAAGATGGGGTGAGTGGATGGCTTCTCCACTGGTTCTGGAGGGGGCATCGTGCCCAGTTATCTTCAACCTGGGCAGGATGGGGTGAGTAGATGGCTTCTCCACTGGCTCTGGAGGGGGCATCGTGCCCAGTGAGCTTCATTTTGTGGAGGATCGGGTGAGTGGATAGCTTCTCCACTGGTTCTGGATGGGGCAGTGTGCCCTGTGATGCAGGCCTTTGGGGAGTGCAAGGTCACAGTCGCTCAGCTGGGTGTCATACCCACAAGATTTGCTGGGGCCAGGCCGCACAACAGTCCATGGATGCCGGACTACACACTGTCCGCCGGCGGTGACGGCTGTTCAGTGGTGGCAGCGGTGGTGGTGCTGTTGCTGCTGGTAGTGGTGGGGGGAGGCTCCAGCCCATCCCCTGCAGCCTCGGACAGCTGCCCACTGGGGCAGGTGATGGTGATGTTAGTGGTGGGGGGAGACTCCAGCCCATCCCTAGCAGCCTCGTATGGCTGCCCTCTGGGGGAGGTAGTGGTGCTGGTGGCAGTGCTGCTGGTGGAGTTGGTAATGGTGGGGGGAGGCTCCAGCCCATCCCCTGCAGCCTTGGAGGGCTTCACCACCATGGTTGGTGGTGGGGGCTCTGACTGAGTTCCAGCACCAGGCTCCTTGCCCTTCCTTCCTGCAGCTGGGGCTGGCTCCTTGCCCTTCCTTCCTGTATCTGGGTCTGGCTCCTTGCCCTTCCATGAAGCACTTGGGGCACACACCCTTTCAGTCTGGCTGCTGGTGGCCGGGATCCTTTCCCACTAGGAGTTGCAGGGGACACTACTGCGCCTATGGACTAAGGTGCTTGCCTGGGTTATTGACCACCCTCGCCTGACGTGAGGGATGGGGGAGGGCTTGGGAAGAGGTCAATGGTGGCGAGGAAAAGCTTCTTAGGGACATTGGGGTGGGAAGAGGGAGATGGTTTGGGAGTGGAGGAAGAGGGAGTGGTGGTAGGAGGTGTCAGTCTGCTGTGTTTGGGTGCATGAGCATGGGCTCGATGCTGTCGTGAGGTGGATGGCTGTTGGGTGTCTGAGTGCTTGCATTTGCCTACTTTGGGAGTAGGGGCACAGACACAGTAGGAGAGGACTCGAGGGACATGTGCATGGATATGGGGGTGGTGACGTTACTGGGAGGTAGGTGGACAACGAGGAGGAGGGGGCGATAGTATGGGCAGTGGATGGTGGTATGTCTGCTTCTGGATGGTGTTTGTGTGAGTGCCTGTGGGATGAAGTGTGGTGCTTGTGTTTGCCATGTCCACCCTTGTGTGTTGTCCGGGGTGTCTGCTCGTCTGACTGTGTGCTTAGGATAGGTTGGGGTTGAGGGGAATGGGATTGGGAAGAGGATGTTTTGAGGGGGAGGGTGGAAACAGGGACAATGGCTGCCATGAGAGAGGAGGCCAGAGCATGGATTGATCTCTGTTGAGCCACCAAGCCAGTGTGAATGACCTCCAGAAATACATTGGACTGTTGCATTTGGGCTGCCAGCCTCTAGATGGCATTCACAATGGTTGACTGCCCAACAGAGATGAATCACAGGAGGTCAATAGCCTCCTCAGTCAGGGCAGCAGGGCTTACTGGGGCAGAGCCTGAGGTGCCTGGGGCAAAGGAGATGCCCACCCTCCTAGGTGAGTGGGCTGCTGGAAGGGCGGTGCTGGTACGGGAGTGGCGGCTGTACCTGTAGCTGGGGTTGGGCATGGAGGTGTCCTCCACCACCAGGGAGCTTCCATCGGAGGAGGTATCTGTGTCCGAACTGTCCCCTCCAGTCTCCGCCGTGGTGCTCCCCTCGCCCTCTGTCCCTCATGTGCCCTTACCGTCGGTGAATTCGGCCTCCTGGGTCCTGTGGGATGGACCTCCCTCCGTTGCCGGTGCCTCTGCTCCTCCGCCAGATGATGCTAATACACATAAGGACAGGGTGACAAAACAAAAAGGGGGGGAAGAGACAAAGGATACACTGGGTCAATAGCAGCACCAACACCACCGTTGGAGTACACAACTCACTCACCACAGGGATCAGCCCTACGCATTAGGCAATGCACTACTAGTCACAATGCTAGTCACCAGCCCATGGATAAGGACACAAATTGCAGCATACCTGAGACCCACAGACCCCTGCCCAGTAGTGGATGCCTACTAGCTTGGTTGGAGGACTTTCACATCAGAACCCTGCCCCACATGGGACCTACTCTGCAATGCCAGGCTGGCCTAGGGGCACCCACAGGGCCTACACACTCCACTGGTTCTGGATGGGGCAGTGTGCCCTGTGATGCAGGCCTTTGGGGAGTGCAAGGTCACAGTCTCTCAGCTGGGTGTCATACCCACAAGGTTTGCTGGGGCCAGGCCGCACAACAGTCCATGGATGCCGGACTACACACTGTCCGCCGGTGGTGACGGCTGTTCAGTGGTGGCAGCGGTGGTGGTGCTGTTGCTGCTGGTAGTGGTGGGGGGAGGCTCCAGCCCATCCCCTGCAGCCTCGGACAGCTGCCCACTGGGGCAGGTGATGGTGATGTTAGTGGTGGGGGGAGACTCCAGCCCATCCCTAGCAGCCTCGTATGGCTGCCCTCTGGGGGAGGTAGTGGTGCTGGTGGCAGTGCTGCTGGTGGAGTTGGTAATGGTGGGGGGAGGCTCCAGCCCATCCCCTGCAGCCTTGGAGGGCTTCACCACCATGGTTGGTGGTGGGGGCTCTGACTGAGTTCCAGCACCAGGCCCCTTGCCCTTCCTTCCTGCAGCTGGGGCTGGCTCCTTGCCCTTCCTTCCTGCAGCTGGGACTGGCTCCTTGCCCTTCCTTCCTGTATCTGGGTCTGGCTCCTTGCCCTTCCATGAAGCACTTGGGGCACACACCCTTTCAGTCTGGCTGCTGGTGGCCGGGATCCTTTCCCACTAGGAGTTGCAGGGGACACTACTGCGCCTATGGACTAAGGTGCTTGCCTGGGTTATTGACCACCCTCGCCTGACGTGAGGGATGGGGGAGGGCTTGGGAAGAGGTAAATGGTGGCGAGGAAAAGCTTCTTAGGGACATTGGGGTGGGAAGAGGGAGATGGTTTGGGAGTGGAGGAAGAGGGAGTGGTGGTACGAGGTGTCAGTCTGCTGTGTTTGGGTGCATGAGCATGGGCTCGATGCTGTCGTGAGGTGGATGGCTGTTGGGTGTCTGAGTGCTTGCATTTGCCTACTTTGGGAGTAGGGGCACAGACACAGTAGGAGAGGACTCGAGGGACATGTGCATGGATATGGGGGTGGTGACGTTACTGGGAGGTAGGTGGACAACGAGGAGGAGGGGGCGATAGTATGGGCAGTGGATGGTGGTATGTCTGCTTCTGGATGGTGTTTGTGTGAGTGCCTGTGGGATGAAGTGTGGTGCTTGTGTTTGCCATGTCCACCCTTGTGTGTTGTCCGGGGTGTCTGCTCGTCTGACTGTGTGCTTAGGATAGGTTGGGGTTGAGGGGAATGGGATTGGGAAGAGGATGTTTTGAGGGGGAGGGTGGAAACAGGGACAATGGCTGCCATGAGAGAGGAGGCCAGAGCATGGATTGATCTCTGTTGAGCCACCAAGCCAGTGTGAATGACCTCCAGAAATACATTGGACTGTTGCATTTGGGCTGCCAGCCTCTAGATGGCATTCACAATGGTTGACTGCCCAACAGAGATGAATCACAGGAGGTCAATAGCCTCCTCAGTCAGGGCAGCAGGGCTTACTGGGGCAGAGCCTGAGGTGCCTGGGGCAAAGGAGATGCCCACCCTCCTAGGTGAGTGGGCTGCTGGAAGGGCGGTGCTGGTATGGGAGTGGCGACTGTACCTGTAGCTGGGGTGGGCATGGAGGTGTCCTCCACCACCAGGGAGCTTCCATCGGAGGAGGTATCTGTGTCCGAACTGTCCCCTCCAGTCTCCGCCGTGGTGCTCCCCTCGCCCTCTGTCCCTCATGTGCCCTTACCGTCGGTGAATTCGGCCTCCTGGGTCCTTTGGGATGGACCTCCCTCCGTTGCCGGTGCCTCTGCTCCTCCGCCAGATGATGCTAATACACATAAGGACAGGGTGACAAAACAAAAAGGGGGGGAAGAGACAAAGGATACACTGGGTCAATAGCAGCACCAACACCACCGTTGGAGTACACAACTCACTCACCACAGGGATCAGCCCTACGCATTAGGCAATGCACTAATAGTCACAATGCTAGTCACCAGCCCATGGATAAGGACACAAATTGCAGCATACCTGAGACCCACAGACCCCTGCCCAGTAGTGGATGCCTACTAGCTTGGTTGGAGGACTTTCACATCAGAACCCTGCCCCACATGGGACCTACTCTGCAATGCCAGGCTGGCCTAGGGGCACCCACAGGGCCTACACACCCACCCCAATACTACCCCACCTGGTTTAAGTTGTAATGTAGGGCACTGTACTCACCCCCTTGTTGCTGCTGTGTTGCCCCCAAGTGCCCATCCAGCTCCAGGTAGGCCACCACCAGTATGAGGGCCATCAGGGGGGTTAGGGTTCGATGGGCACCCCCTTCCTCGTTGGGAAGCCATCCCCAGCTGGGCCTCCGTCGTCTTCTGTGCCCAGCATCTCAGGTCCTCCCACCATTTGCGAAAGTGGGTGCTCCGCCTGCCGTAGACCCCCAGGGTCCGCACGTCCTTGGCAATGGCACTCCATATACCCTTCTTTTGATGGATGCTGACCTGCAGGGAAAGAGACACAGGGAAAGGTATTAGTCCGACAGTCCTGGCTGTTACACTTATGGCCCACCATGCCCCTTCCTATCCCTATTAGCACAGACATGGCCCATCATACATGCTGCATGCTGCCCAGGGCCCATCTACCAACTCCCCCCTACATGAGGCCTTCACACACAGCACTCTATGCACTCACGCCCCATTCATCGTATTCACGGTGTACTCACCTGTTGGTCTGGAGGCCCATACAGCAGTCGGTACTAGGATAGGACCCCATCCACTAGTCGCTCCAACTCCGCCAAGGTGGAGGCAGGTGTCCTTTCCCCAGTAACACGAACCATGGTCGGTTCCAGACACAGGTCACAGCAGCACATGAAATCTAGGTCCTCTCCTGTTGAAGATCAGTTAGTAAGTGAGTCAACAGATAGAAAATGGTGGTCACATCCGCGGCGGTGCGTACCATCACTGCCAGCATACATCACCATTGGCCACTGTACCCCATAGGGCCCAATTATAACCAAAGATGAGTTGCATGGCGGTTCTCAACCACCTCCCGCAACGTCGCACAACGTCAGCGGAATTACCTCATTTCCACCTATCCCTTCACACAGGACAGGCGGATGCCATTTCAGGGGAGTTTGCAGGCCATGGATCCTAACTGCGTCACAGTACACAAATTTACATTTTGCACATATCCCACCAAAATAATGTTACAGTCACAACATGCATTGAACTGTAGTGGTTAGAATGTACAGATAATGACCAGACGGTCATTCTTTTGCCCCATAGATTGCAACCACTGCAGATGAATAGGAGATGGAGACATCCCCCAGTGTACAGACCCCTGGTGGACTTGGCAACAATGGAGGACCTGCACATAATCCTTACCTATATACTTGACAGAGCCACAATCACTGAGCTGTGTCCAATTGGAGCCTGACCTAATATCTGCTATCCATCACCCCACCGGGGTCCCCCCTCTTGTGCAAGTCCTATCAGTGCTCTATTTCCTGGCAACTGGTTCTTTTCAAGTGACAGTGGGCTTGGCAGCAGGAATGTCACTGCCAATGTTCTCAATAGTGCTGACCAGAGTGTTGGCTGCCCCGATTAAACACATGTGCAGCTACATCGTTTTCCCCCAGGTGGAGGATTTGGCCACAGTGAAAGCTGACTTCTATGCATGGGACATATCTGCGGCCTCATTGGGGCAATAGATGGAACACATCTTGCATTGCCCCCTCCCCGATCAAATGAACAGGTGTTCAGAAATCAAAAAAGGTTTCACTCCATGAATGTCCAGTTGGTGTGCCTGGCGGACCAGTACATCTCCCACGTCAATGCTAAGTATCCTGGCTCTGTGCATGATGCCTTTATCCTGAGGAATAGCAGCATCCCTAGTATGATGGCCCAACTCCAGAGGCACAGGGTGTGGCTAATAGGTAAGCCCTGGTTCCCACCCAGTGGATGTTGGTGTATGGGTATGTTGTGGGCCCTAAGGGTGAGTGTGTGGCTAACAGTTGTCACATGATATTTGCAGGTGACTCTGGTTACCCCAACCTCTCATGACTAATGACCCCTGTGAGGAATGCCAGGACAAGGGCAGAGGAATGTTACAATGAGGCACATGGGCAAACAAGGACTATAAAGAGGACCTTCGGCCTCCTGAAGGCCAGATTTCGGTGCCTCCATCTAACACCCAAGAAGGTCTACCTGATCATCGTGGCATGCTGTATGCTGCACAACCTTGCCTTTTCGCTCCATATGCCTTTTCTGCAGGAGGAGGAGGCTGGAGGTGGCCGTGTGGCAGCAGTGGACCCTGTGGACAGTGAAGATGAGGAGCTAGAGGATGAGGATGAGGACAACAGAAGTGCAGTTATTCGTCAATACTTCCAATGGTGTCACACATGTGATTTCTCAAACAACCTAAAGAATGCTCTTGGAGGTTAGAAGTTGTCCGAAACTGCAAGCCTTAAAAAAGGCTTGTAAGTGGCTTGAATGCTTGTGGTGGAGAAGTTATGGGGTGGAAGGCAGAATCCACTGTCTAAGGGCCCTGAAAGAGTATTACAAACATATTAGAGTTTCCCGTAGCCTCTTTCACATCCAAAAAATTAATCAAGCACACAATCTGGTTGTGAGATCTTCTATATAGTACAATCATTACCCTCATTGGAGTGTGTCTCTCCCCCCAACATCCCATCACAAGAGAACTGCAACCAAATTGCACAATTTTTGCAGATAAAGTGGCCAAGATCTACCCCTCCTTCCCACAGGAATGTAGGGAAGCAGAATGTTGGGGCTCATGGTTTGCCTCCAGAGAGGTGGATGGGTGCCTCTCTAAGTTCAAAACTATGTCTGTGTCAGACCTATGGCGCATCCTGCCTAAGGTAAAGTCAGGGGGACCTTTGGTTCTGGCTCCCCCCAGGATCCTGGCAAGCAGCATAGATGTAATTGCTCCAGGCCTCCATGACCTAGTTAATCTGTTTTTTTTTACACTGGAAAGATTCCTTCAAAGTGAAAACATGCCACTGTGGTCCCACTGCTGAAGAAACCTTAATTAGGTTCTTCCAAACTAGAAAATGTTAGGCTCATCTCTTTTCTTCCTTTCTTTGCCAAGATTGCAGAACAATTTGTCAATCAGCAATTTGTACATTTTATTGAGACAAACAATCTTCTACACAAAACTCAGACAGGCTTCAGCACATATCATAGCACAGAGTCTTTGCTTCTGTTAGCATCTGAGTCTCTCTGACATTTTGCAGATGAAGGTAACTCCACAGTGTTGATTATGCTTGACTTAAGCTCAGCATTTAATACAGTCTCACACGGTTTGTTACTGGAGAGATTATGGTCCTCTTGGATAGGGGGATCAGTGCTGAGATGGCTAGCCCTCCTTCCTAATGAGCCACACTTTTCAAAAACCATACACCTCAAAGATCTTCCTGTTGCAGCAGGGGGCTTGAGGAATATCAGCCGAAAAGAAATCTTAGATCTGTTGATGCAGCCCTGAAAGCACTGCCCAGAAAAAGGAAGGCACAGATAGGTGGTCATTCAATCAAATTCTCAGCCCCCAACTTATGGAACTCTATGTCCCTTGCCCTGAGACACAAGAAACAGGAAGCCATGTTCTGAAAGATGCTAAAAACTTGGCTCTTCCAGGCAAAGGATGTGTAGAGTTATGAGGCGTGGTCTGTGTTGAGGAATCTTTTAGCGTGGGGGCACTCTGGTCTGGAGTGACCAGGTGTTCTATAAACCTCTTAACATAACATAACAAATGCACAGATGTCTTAGTTTTGGAGAAGTTTGATTTTTCAAGTAGTGATGCCATTTTATAGGTCATTAGAAACATCCTTAGCTTCATAATTAATGTGCCTCTGATATTACAAATAGAAGTGCAATTCCATTCATTCATATGTGGATTTCTGTGTTTTCTTTAGCAAATCTTCACTACATATTTTGTCTTTGACTTTTTTTTCTTTACCTACTACAGTTTCTTGTAAGACTTTATAACACTGACCCTCATGTGTTACTGTAAGCACACAATTATTCTGTTGATGGTAACTGTCTCCAGTAAAGTATGGGTCAGTGCTTTACATATGTCTCCTTATACTCTGAAAAATGTTACAGAGGTTTAGTCTTGTTAGCTGTTTCTTCTGTAGATGAAGGGCCTCGTTTACAAGGCTCTATCAGCACACTACGCCACCAGAGCATAATTTTCTTTATGCTCCAATGGCACAGTGTGTCCACCCATATTTACAAGGCCATGCAAAGCCAACTTGCGTGGCTTTCATGGCCTTGTAAATATAGGTTTCTTTCACGCATAAAATTGCATAAAATTGCATAAAAGGGGTGTTCCACAGGCTTTGCTGAGGGTGTTCCCACACAACAACCACAGTATGCTAAGGAATGTGATGCATTTCCAGATTTACATGTCAGATTTCTATGTCACCTTAGAGGTGCCCTATAAGTGACACAACAGAGAGAAATATCTTTATTTTTTCCTGTTGTTTCCTCTTTCTATATGTGCTGCATCCTGCAGCACTCATAGAAAGAGGAAAACACCTCTCTTGATTGTTTTTGTGAAGGAAGGGGCTCATTCCTGCACAAAAATGTCATCCCCACAGCGCAGGCATCCTTGCACAATGGTGAAAGGGTGCATGCATTGGCACTAATCAGCAATTTGTGTACCAGTGCATATCATGTAGATATGGCACATTTATGCCCTTTCCTGGTGGCAGAGCAAGACACTTGCTGCACCGCCCTGTGCCACAGCTTGTAAATATTTATAGGTTGAACTTAAAAAGTCTAGGGCTTTGATGTGATTCATTATAAAAATTGAGTTTTCTTTCACATGAAATGCATTTTCAACAATTTGTTGAACATATTCTTTTTGTAAGAGTGTCTTAGTCTTTTTCCTTATGAAAGGAATTGAATGCAGCTGATTTCCGAGGACATACGTTTTACAATGCTTTGCATATATTTTTTGAATAGGCAGAATTTTGTGTCTTGGAATAGCTAACTGTTAAGGGTGGTACCTTTGCTATTTGTCTCGCAATAACCTTTTTACTTTTAAGGGTAGGGTATGTAGAAACATTAGACAAATTGTTAGTACCTACCTGTACGATTGATTGTTTTTCTGTATGTGCCCTCCTTCTGTCTGTTCAATTATTGTTTCTCTTCTCTCTGAAGTACAATTTAATTTTTGCTTTTCTAGGTTTTGTTTTGAAGGCATTTGTGTTCAATATGGGCAAATCCATTTTTAAAAAGATATAAAGAAGCAATGATGACACTAGTAATTGTCTTAATAATAGGCCTGCATTTTTTTGGAAACAGTAGTCCATAAAGAAATGCACCTGAGACATAATTTACAATCTCTCTGTAATGTATGTAAAGACAAAGTAGTGTTGTACTGCTTTCCAACAGTCCAATTCCATAATGTTTTACTTATTAATTGTATTTCTTATCTATTTTTCTTTGGGGCATATTCTCATGGATCAGAAAGGTGATGTGTGTTTCAAATGCCCTTGTAATATTTGCTAAACATCACTGCTACAGACTAGTTTGTTGTCGTAGCTCATTTTGTTTTTGGTAGTATTGTACTGCATTAGTAGCCAGAACTGTATTTCAGACAGTATTTGCCCTCCTGTCTTTTCAAAGCTAAAACCTTGGCCTGCCAAACATATTTAAATAAGTTTAGTAAAAGAAAAACAAAAAGGCTCTTTTAAGAAGCACCCTATATTATGCTTAATTGTATTTTGTCACACCTAAATACTTTTCTTTTATATCACTAGGTACCATGGTACCTTTCTAAAAACTTTCACAAGAGTACTACAGTACATCACAAATTTTGTTTAAAAAAAATTATAAAATTACCTTTACCTGCCTATAAATTGTTTGCTAAATTGACTTGTGTATTTGCATACATTACCTAAACAGTGATAATCTATATTTCACATAAAAATGCGGAACAAAGGCACAGTGCAGTCTAAACAATACAGTAGCCTTTTTCACTTTGCAAGGGCTTTCATTAACCAATTATATTCTGTTACATCACTGCCAGGTACCGCAGAATTCTGTGAAAGTATTGCAGTATACTGTGGTCCAATATATCAATAGGATTTTGTCCTTTTGACTTAAATACTGAAGTACCAATTTACATGTACTACCAAAAATTAATATTTTCATACCATAATCTATATTCCTGCCAAATTTCATCAAAATCCATTCAGACATTTTCATGCTACATCCGTCTGAAAGGTCTACAGAAAATGCATTGTGGAAAATGTGTTTTAAATTCAAATATCAAAGCAAACTTCAAACCCATAATGGTCTCAAGACGCAAGAGGAGGGGTTAGTACTCTGAACTTCAGTTGAAGGTCCAGGCTTTAAGGTCCTTCCTGAATTGAGTCAGCAATGGTGACTGCCTGAGATGCAGGGTACCCCAGCTCTTTGCTGCCAGGTAGGCAAAAGATCTTCCACCTGCCAAGGCCTTCCTTTTGTGGGGTACAGTGGCTAGTGCTTGTTGAGCAGAGCCAAGAGGACTGATGGGGGAGAAGGAAGTAATTATTTTCTCAATAGGAAGCCAGAGGAGGTCTTTTAGGTGGTTGGAGATATGTTTGTCATGGGGAATGTCCAGGATAAGTCTGACAGAGGAAGTTTAGATATGCTATAATTTCTTCAGGTTCTTTTGGGTGGTACCAGGGCAGAGGGTATTGTCATAGTTGACTATGCTAGTGAACAGAGCATGGGTTAAGGTTTTGCGGCAGTCCTTTGTGATCCATTTGTAGATCATCTGGGAGAAGTTGGAGTGTGTGAAAGCAGGAGGATGCGACTGAGTTGACCTGGTTGGTCATGGTGAGTGATGACTCTATGATGAAGCTGAGGTTGCAAGCGTGGTTAGTTGGGATAGGGGGTTGCCGAGGGTCGATGACCACCAGGAATCATCCAAGACTGAAGTGGATGTTCCCAGGATGAGGATCTTGGTCTTGTCGGAGTTGAGCTTGAGGTAGGTGTCCTTCATCCTGGCGGTGACGGCTTCCATCCAATTGTGGGAATTTTTCTTCGCAGTAGTGGGGTTTTCAGCCAGTGAGATGATCAGCTGGGTATCGTATGTTTTGTGCCCCCCCTTTTTCTTTGCACTCATGAAAGCTGGTGTCATCAGTGTATGTAAAAAAATTGAATATGCCTGCAAAGGTTTGTGGAGACACTTCAAACGCTAGCAAAACTATTAGCAATCAAATATCTGAGGTATTCCTATCTATCAGGATCCTAGCTACAACATATATATATATATACCTACATATATATCCATATAAGTGAACAAGACTGTGATAGTCGAAACGCGTTGGTGATGAACATGGTTGTTCTGAAGAAGAATAAATATTGATACCTATTCAATACCACATAAGGTGCACACCAGGATAGATTTACTGTGGGGTACTCAGGAAATCTGCACAATAACCAGCAGGATTGAATACCTAGCTAAGACACTATCGGACCATTCACCGCTTAAAATAACTCTGGACTGGGGAGGAAGCGCCAAGCGATCCCAACATGGAGGCTACAAGTGGAAGCCCTACATGACCCAGCATTCACAGACACACTGAGAACAGCACTAAAACAGTACTGGGAATTAAACACTGGCACCACAAATTTAAGAGCAGTGGAGTGGGACGCACACAAGGTAGTGATAAGTGGTCACTGTATCTCTACTACATGGGGGGTGAGACGTACACTCCATGCAGAGGTCAGTAAGCTGGAGAAGAAACTAAGAGCACTAGAAAATGCAGTAGCCCGCAACGAAACACCATACACGACATTAAAAGATGCACACACAGACTACGCTACCGCCAACACCACATTACGCCTCCACGATTACAAATACCACTTGACCCGTCTACAAATGGAAGGCGACAGATCGGGTAGGCTACACGCATGGCTCCTGTGTGAGGACCGGTAGCACCCCCCAATCGGAGCAATAGGGATAGGCACAGGCGTACTGGCAACCACACAGGAAGAAATAAACGATGCGTTCAGGGAATATTATACAAAATTATACGCTAAACGTACATCATGCATTTCCCAACAACTCAGGTCCTTCCAGGCGGACTCCTCCCTGCCCCAACTTACACAAACTGACAGAGAGATACTAGAGGCACACCTGTCATTAGTAGAACTCAACAAGGCCCTTGAACAACTACCTAGGAATAAAGCTCAAGGTGCGGACGGCCTGCCATCAGAATACTATTCTACCTTTGCGACACACCTTAACGCACATCTCCTGAAAGTGTTTGAAGAGGCAGGGGTCAACGGGACTCTACCCCCCACAATGAGGGGGGCAATGATAGTGGTCCTCCTGAAGCAGGGGCATGACCCCACTGACGTTAAATCCTACAGACCCCCGCCATTGCTAAACCTAGACTGTAAAATACTTGGTAAAATTCTGGCCAATAGGTTAGCTCCCTACATGCACATTCTGGTACACGAAGACCAGAACGGCTTCATCCCAAAGCGCAACACCTTCCTCAACATTCGGAGGCTGCTAAGCGTAATGGGCGACACTCCCCTGAACGCATCTGAGGAAGCAGTGATTTCACTTGACATCGAAAAAGCGTTCGATACACTAGAATGGGATTATCTGTTTGCCACCATGCAGCTAATGGGTATTGGCCCAAAATTTACACGCTGGGTACACATACTGTACACTGACCCACAGGCCAGGGTGAAAACAGGTGGAGTCATATCAGGGAGCTTCTCCATCAGCAGGGGTACAAGACAGTGATGCCCCCTATCCCCCCTCTTGTTCGCCCTAGCGATGGAACCACTGGCCGCACGCGTTCGTGCAAAAAAAGAAGAATGGGGAGTAGCAAGGAGCAGCACCTTCCACGCCATATCACTGTACTCAGACGATGCCTTGATATACATACGCAGCGGGGAGGAGGTGTTGCCCCCGGTGATGTCGCTGCTGTCTGAGTTTGGAGGGATCTCCGGCCTAGTAGTCAACTGGGGAAAATCCTGTATATTACCGCTAGCCAGTTGGCCCTCAGTGAAACAAGAGAATGCCCCGTCAGGCCACCTAAAATGGTGCTTCGACACATTCAAATACCTAGGGGTCAACATCTACCACAGAGCAGAAGACCTCAGGGATGGTAATCTGGGGAGAGCGGTGACCTCTATGAAGGGCTCAATGCGATTCTGGAATAAACTACCACTTTCACCATTGGGCAAGGTCGCCTTAGCAAACATGCTGATACTACCTAGATTGTTGTATCACTTTGCGGCCTTGCCAATCATTATTCCCAAAAGCTTTTTCAACAGCCTGAACACTATCCTATTGCAACTTGTGAGGGGAGAGGGCAGAAGGCGGTCACACTCACCACGCTACATTATCCGGTGGCTGCGGGAGGGCTGGGCGCTCCAAACTTTGAGCTCTATTCCGCGGCCGCACAGTTGCAGTGGATATTGAATTGGATCCATAGACCCAGCTCAGCGGAATCTATTTGGCTGAAATCCCGACTTCAGGGAGTCCCCCTGCTCGTATGGCTTACGAACAAGCAAACCAAAAGCACATGCAAAAACCCACTGATGGCAGCGGCACACGCATGCTGGAAGAGGTATATTCAAAAAGACGCAAAAGAACTTCCATACTCACCGCTTCTGCCGCTAGAACGGCTTCCCGGGTGGGCGGAAACTGGATCACATTCGCTCACAACCTGGATAGATGCGGGCATAAACACAGTGGGAGACTGCTTCGAGGAAGGAAAATTAATGTCCTTTGAATCCATGCAGGCCCTCACAGAGGTCAGCCCAGGGCAATTCCTGGCCTACCACGCTATATGCCATGCCATTAGAAAAACATGGGCGTCTGGAGATCTAGAGCCAGACACCTCAGCTACCCTGCATCATATGCTGAGCTGCGATATCCAAGCAAAAGCAGTCTCAAATTCATATAAACTTCTGAACAAGCCTCCGGAATCCAATTTGCAAAAAGCTTAGGAGAGGTGGAACGCCGTACTGCCTACCCCGATCTCAAGGGCAGAATGGCCAAAAGCCCTGAGCCACACCTGTGAGGTCTCAAGAAACCCCAGATTCCGATACACACAGTTTAATTACATACATCAGACATATTTGGCGCGAGCCAGGATCAAACGTATGTTTCCCGGGACGGACCCGGCCTGCCCTAGATGCAAAGCAGCAGTAGCACAGTTTTACCACATGGTCTGGGAGTGCCCGCGAATACAAGGGGAATGGGCTGGGGTGGTTAAAGCATTAACAGAAATGACGGGTCTCGACCTGGACGCGAGTCCCAAGTCCTGCCTACTTGGCCTCAGGACAAGGACGAAAAAAAACAACACTTACACAGGTTTGTAGACCTAGCTTATGCAATGTACAAAAGACTGATAGCCATGAACTGGAAGGCCCCCAATGCACACGACCTGAAAGCCTGGCTCACCCTCACGCTGCGTGCTGAGTACCAGGTACTAATGAACCTAGCGCGAGGGGGACTGCCACAAGCGGGCTGCGAAACTTGGAGCACGTTAGTTTCTAGGCTAGAGGCAAAAAACGATGAAAGACCCCCTTGAACTGTGGACAGCCGCGATCACCTAGACGGTCGCGGGCTCGGATCCGGCTACAATGCAGCACTCTGTCAGGGGATGCACACACACTTGTCAACAACGCCTCGACCTTACTGATAATATACCAAATCCCCAAGCGCACACACGCCAAGTAGTACCCACAGGCCAGTACGCCTAATCAATAGACACCAGCACCCCGGCGTTCCGCGCCCCCCCCCCCCCCTTTTCCTACTCCCCCCTACCCCCCCACGCGAAGATTGGGGCCCCATCTTAAGCGTCGTTGGAGCCCCCCCACAATAGAAAGCGCCAAGCACTCGCGTCGGCAAGACCCAAAAATACTGATTAGATTGTGCAGACCTGGAAGTGTACGAATGTCATCAGTTGTTTGTTAACCTTAATCTGTGAGAACCTAATGATTTACTGAAACCATTAACATCCTGTCATTGACAACACCTGTATGTAATATAATGTATGGTTCTCTTGAAAAATCAATAAAAACATGTTAAAAAATAAATAAATAAATAAATATTGATACAAAGTCTTTTGGAGTGCTGAAAATTACTTTTGGAAGGATATATATATATATATATATATATATATATATGTATATATATATATATATATATATATATATATATATATATTCACTTAAAAAAACAAAGAAAATTACTTTATTTGAAAAAACCATAGAAATTCACTGAAAAAACCCAAAGGTTATACGGACGTTTTAGTTAGAAAATACAATGTAAAAAACATAGATTACAGGGACCTTATAGTTCGGCTCCCATTTTAAATGTACAAAACCATAGAAATGCATCTTTTGTAGTTAGAGTTATCTCAAGTAACTATAACTTATTCCCTAAGGTAACTATAACTCATGCCCCCAGCTATGCACAGTGGGGATTGACCTCAGGGACATGCCAGCTGCAGCGACTGGCCTGTTGCCAGTCCCTCAAACAAACCCATATAACAACTCAATCCTGCAGGCCCCTTTCAGGCTGATATCAGCACTGGGGACCCCATCCCCTTGGGCCTAGCGTAAACATTAATTTTAGGGATGGGCACCATACGACATAGCAGGAGCTGGCCCTGGGGATGACATTCTCAAACGCCATCAGTGGCTCCTTGAGGGGAGCCACGCATCCCCCTTCCAATGAACTTAGCCCCAGGGAGCTGGTGGTCCCCGGGGCTGTAGAGGGTTAGATTCAGACACACTTTCTATTTTTTACAGTTGCCCCAGGGAGGTGGTGGCCCCTGGGGCTGCAGGGGGGCATGCAGCCCCCCTTGCACAGAAAATCATCATAGTACTAAAGAAGTGAGGGTCCCCATGACTGCTGGGCCACACCACCCCCTGCACCAAATTTAGTAAGTGTCCCAGATTGCCCTCCCGGATGAGTTTTCATTTGTGCCCTGGGGAGGTGTCAGGCCTGAGGCTGCAGAGTGGCCAGGAGACCTCCCTGCATTACTTTTTCATACTGCCCCGGAAAGCAGGGGGGCCACTGGCCAGAGTAGGGGCCCGGAGGCCACCCATTTAAAAAAAAAAAAACAATGCCCTAGGGACCCGACACACCAGGGTCTAATTAAGAAACAAAAACAGGAGGCCACATTTGTTTTTTTAAAAATAATTTTCCAACATATTTGCTTTCTTGCTCTGGTTGGGTCCTTGTGTGGCCCCCAGCACCAGAAATAAGGGATCAGGGTGTCTCTACCCTGGCACCATTTTCTTTTTTTACACTTTTTATGAGATTCGTCTCAAGCTGAGCCCCAAGATGGCTGCCAATACTTCCTGGTATGAAGTGTTGGCAACCAATCAGAGCTATGCATTTCCCTGAACAAGCTTGTCTGTTTTTTGGCAAATCACTGTGAAGGATCTACGTCCCTAGATTTACACATTTATTTTCCCTTTAGTTTCTCAAAAACTACTGAACAGATTTACACTAAATGAGTGAAAGCATAATCTGTGTACTGAAAGCAGGCTTTCTGCCAAATTTGGAGTAATTCTTTCCAGCAGTTCGGTCTGTAGTCATGTCTAAAGGTCCTTTTGGAATTAACGTGGGAAAGGCAACTTTTTGACCTCCTCCGTTTTTTACTCCCACTCTTTGACAGATCACCCCAAAACTTACTGTGCACAACAAGAATCACCAGGCCACTTTCATTGGGAGAATTCGTGCAGTTTCGTCAACCGGTTTCAAAGATAAAGGCAAGTCAAAAAACGCTTTTCCTATGGAAACATGGTCATAACTATAACTACTTAGTGACAATCACCATTAGGTTTGATATATATATATATATATATATATATATATATATATAGCTCAGAAATACGTAGCTCCCAAATGAGTAGAGATTTTTCTGCCATTCTGAATTAATAAATGCACGCTGAGAAATATGAGCTGTGGTTCATCGCCTACTATTCAAGATATGTTGAGTGAGTAGGCACTGAGTTTGCTGGAATATTTGGGGTTCGCCACCCCACCAGGAGTTCACCGCATTCAAAGTGGCTATGATACGGCGAAGCTAGACGGAGTTGCAATATTTGGATATCGCCAGCCCGCACCCATGACGCTTCATTTGCAAATTGAGAAACGCTGAAGGCATTGCAGTATTGACAGAGGCACGTCGATAATTGGTGAGTGCAGATCCGAGGTCAGAGGACGCCGGACTGCATTCAGGTCATTTTGTGAGGTGAGTGTGGCCTTGATATTAGAGTCATAATTACTGCTTGGATTCCAGACAAATAAGGAAGCAAGTGGTGTGGCAAGCGGCAAATGACTTCTGTGTTTTGAAGTCAGAGGTTACATTGTTTTGCATTACAAGTTAACTAATACAGATTACATCAGAGATCAAATGGCAGCTTTGAGAGAAAATAAAAGGACTGAAGCAGTGAGAAAATGATTTGTAAACTCAATTAATAAGCATTTATCTGATGTGGGAATTGGTCAAAAGGAGGAATTGGCTAAAAAACAATTATGGGACAATTTATGGAAGATATCTAAACGGGAACGGGCGAAATGGTGGGAAGCCACCACACTTCAGAAGTATGTAGAGTGTAATAGAATTCCCAGAGGACTAAGGATTTTTACTTTACCTAATACAGCTAATGCTGATCCTGACATGATTGAAGAATGGATGACTAATAATCATAACTGTGCTGTGGTGATGTTAAAGATATTAATAAAGTACGCTCGGAAAGAAGTGGAGAAATTAGCACAACAAATAGACAAATGTATGGAGATGTTAAAAGACAAGTGCACTCCTGATGAATTTGAGAAAGAAACAACAAGATTGAATGAACGCTTAAATAAATTGGAAGGGGAAATCCTGGCTAAAAAACAATGCAAATTTCATAGAGATGAAGTTGATTATGAGATGGGTCGAATTTTGACCTTTGGGTGGAAATTTGACCATTTAAGGAGTAGCAGTATGTTACAAGATGTGAGGCAGCCAATAACTCAAAAGCACATTATAACAACTGATGTCTCACAGGTAGCAATCAGTGGAACATAAATACAAGAAGGACCTACTGGGAGTTACACAGGTGAAAGTGATGTTTCCAATCAATCTGATGTGGAATCAGTAAAATCCAAAATTTTAAAGGAATTCAACCTTAGTGCGCAAGGGAGAATGAAAACCCAAAGAGTTCAATGAGCGCAAGGTTACAAAGGTTGAGGAAGAGGAGGAAGAGGAGGCAGCAAAAGAGATGGAAAGAAACAAGGAGATATTGAGAATTCTATGGGCAATCGCACAAGGGGGCAGAATGCATCCAGTCAAGGAACAGATTGACAGTAGTTAATTTATCAGATATAGTCCTGACTAAAAACCAAGAAGAAGTCTTGTCTCTGGGCCTTTCGTTTTGTCCAACAGCATCTTTTGACTATACACATAGTAGAATTGATTTATTTCACTTTGTGAGAAAATTGAAGTTAAGATACTGGCTTGCCACTAAGTCACCGAGAGAGTTGGTAAACCGCAATAGTTCTCGTCAAATTTATTATTACGTGATTTAGATGTGTTACAAACAATGGGAGAGTTGGTGGGTGACTGTGGGTGGGCTGAGGACCCTGTTAAGAACCTTTATAGTGAAGGCCTGAGGACAGACTTACGGTGTGTAACAGCACGCAATTTTAGACCAAAATCGACTTTTGTCCTCAGGTATAAAAGGATCTATTTATACTTTTGAAAAATGTATGTTACAAGAATTTCATAGGAGTGACAAAAAGAAGTAATTCACACATATCAATTTAAAAAAGGATCAAATACAAGCTATTAATGAGTTAAAGAGCAAGCGGAATATTGTTATAAAACAATCAGATAAAGGAGGCAATGTGGTAATCTGGCCCCTAGATAAGTATTTACAGGAAGGTTTAAGGCAATTAAATGACCTTAGTCAATACGAGGTAACAACTAGACAGAAATTTGTGCAAGCTAGATTATAAGGAACATTTATATAACTATATGCTTGGAAAGAGGAGGCATTAATTGATAATGATGAATATTCCTTTCTAAAATGTGATTCTCCAAAATTACCAGTACTCTAGTTACTGCCAAAATTACATAAAGTTCCCATTAATCCACCAGGGAGACAGATTGTCTCATCAAGAGATAGTGCTCTAGAGAATACTTCTAGATATGTAGATTACTTTCTTTGCCCATTTGTACAGTCTTTACCATCATATATCCGGGATACAAGTGATTTGTTTACCAGAATTGATGGCATAACATGGGAAAGGCAATATTTATTAGTGTGTTTGGATGTAGAGAGCCTATATACTTCTATTCCACATGAGTTTGGCATCATAACCAGCAAACATTTTTTGAGAGCCAGATCATTATCTTATTTACAACCCACTGAAATTATACTGAGTATGATGAACATCTGCTTGACTAATAATTTCTTCATTTTTAACAGGAAGATCTATAGACAAACCCAAGGGACAGCAATGGGAACCTGTTTCGCTCCCATCTATGCAGGTTTGTACCTAGGCTGGTGGGAGGAACAAGTGCTGTATAACATCCGTCAATTTGACGAATATGTTGTCCTTTGGGTACGCTTTATTGATGATATCTTCTGCATATGGGATGGTAGTGAGGCGCACACCTTGGCATTCATTAAAGTGTTGAATGAAAATCATTTAAATTTAAGATTTACAGCCCATATTCATGCTTCTCAGATATAATACTTTGTTCTAAAACTAGAAGTTCGGGGTTCCAACTTGGTGAGTGCATGGTTTCGTAAAAAAACAGCAGGCAACAGCTTATTATATGCAAAAAGTTGTCATCCAAAAAAGCTCATAGAAAGTATTCCATATGGTGAGCTACTTAGAGCAAGAAGAAACTGCAGTGAGGATGAGGAATTCCTTCGGGAAATGGAAGCCATGAGAAGCAGGTTTTTGGAAAGAGGTTATTCTGGTAAAACTATTGATAGTGCTTGTAAAAAGGTGTTATCAATTAACCGAGAGGAAGCGTTAATTCCCCATTGGAGAAAGAGCACCGATACTCAACAACCTGTTAGATTTATTACTAATTTTCATAATCAATCATGGGAAGTAAGATGATGTCTGAATAAATATTGGAAAGTATTAAGAATAGATGAACAAGTCAGGAATTTTGTTGAGGAAAAACCACAAATTACCTTTAAAAGGAGTTCTTCATTGAAAGATCAATTATGTGTTAATTTGGTACAGTCTCCAGCAAGGAATCCACAAACATCCATACAGCGTTTTTTTACCTGTGGCACATGTAAAGCTTGTAAATTTAGCATCAGTTGTTGGGAGGTATTGTTGCCCAAAGAAATGAAACCTTTTATAATAAAGAAACATTTAACGTGTAACACAGAATTTTCAGTATATGCATTGTATTGTCCATGCAATAAATTTTACATCTGCAGTACAATCCATAAAGCAAAAAAATGGATATTAGAACATTTTAGAGCAGTCAAAAATGAGGACAAACAATATCCGGTAGCAAGACATTTTGTAAGCCATCATCAAAAGAATACAAATTTGTTGAAATTCTGTGTATTGGACAGCATCCCTGTGAACATAAGAGGGGACGATAGAGAACAAGAACTACAAAGGTTGGAATCTAAATTGATGATAAAATTTAGGACTCTTCCACCGAAAGGATTGAATATGGATGAAGAACTTTCAGTACATTTGGGTTGACATATCAATATATAGTGAAAGTAGTTTAATTGTTAAGCAAATAATAATCAATTTGATTTTCTATCTTAAGTTCCATGTCCATTTCGCACAAGGTTTATGATTGGCATTAATGTTATATACATTATTGCTATTACAATGTATACTGCATCACAATATATACCTAGGGGCTTGATTTAGATATTGGGAATTGGGTTACTCCTTCACAACGGGTGATGGATAATTTATCTACCCAAATCAAAATCCCATAGAATATAATGGGATTTAAATTTTGGTAGCCGGATTATCCGTCATCATTAGACAGAGTAACCAATCAGTTAATATCTAAATCAGGCCCTAAATATTTTAACAAATATAATTTTAACTACAGAGAATTCCATTTACACCTCATAATCTATATTCCTGCCACATTACATCTGCATCCATTCACGCCTGTTTTAATTATCACACTTCAATCTATGCCTCTTCACTCTATGCCACTCCACTCTACACCACTCCACTTAATTTTATTACAATCTATGCCACTCAACTATATGTAACTCCATTATAGCCCTTTCCATCCTATGCTAATCTATTATATGCTACTCCACTCTACCGTACTCCACTGAATGGCACTCCACTCCAGACCATTCCACTGTATGCTATATCACTCCATTCTATGACAATCGTGTTTAGCCACTCCACTGTATACCCATCCTCTTGATCACACTCCTCTGTACACTACTCCCTGTATATAACTCCACCCTACAACAATACACTGTTATTCCACTCTGTGCCACTCCACTATACACCACTTCAGTGTACACCACTGCATTGGATGGTATTCAACTGTAAGCCACTCCACTCTACGCATGTCCATTCTCCACTAGTCCATTGTATGACATTCAACTCTACGCTACTCCAACTACTCTTTTCCAGTATATGGGCCTCCACTCTATGTTACTACACTGTGTGCCACTACACTCAATGTAATTCCACTCTAAAATGCTCTAATATATGCTACTCCACTGTATGCCTCTCAACTATACGCTACTCCACTCTGTGCCACTCCACTATATGCTATTACACTACACACCACTAGAGTTATCCCACTATACTGTACCCCACTGTACTCTACAACAACCCACTGTATGTCTCTCTACTCTATGACACTCTACTCTACACCATTCCATTCTATGCAACTCCACTCTATGCCACTCCTCTCTACCATGCTCCAGTATATGGTATTCCACTGTATGCCACTAAAACTGTACCTTACTCTACTCTATGCCACTCCACTCTATGCTATTCCTCCCTCTGCAACTCCACTCTACACCACTCCACTCTGTGCCACTCCACTCTACCCCACTCCAATGTATGCTATTCAACTGTACGCTACCCACTTTAGACAGTCCACTATGTTATTCCTCTGTATGCCATTACTCTGTACCTCCCTCCAATTTACACCATTCCAGGGTACACCACTCCATGCTATCCACTGCATGCCACTCCACTCTATGTCACTCCAGTGTACGCTATTTCACTGTATAATACTCCACTCTGCCACATGTCACTCTATGCCAATGCAATCTACACCACTCTACTGGACGCTTTTCCACTGTATGGCACTCTACTCTACACCACTCCAGTCTACTCCATTCCACTATACACTACTACACTGCACACTTGTCCACTGAGTGAACCTCCAATCTGTGATATTTTACTCTATGTCACTCCACTCTGTGCCTCTCCACTGTATACCAATCTGCTATATGCTTTTCCACTGTACATCACTTCCCTATATGCCACTCCATGACATGCCACTCTACACCACTCCACTCTACTTCATTCCTCAGTACGCTCTTCCACTTTATCCCATTCTACTCCATGGTATTCCACTTTACACCAATCCACTCTGTACCACACCAGTGTACGGCACTACACTCTAAACCATGCCAATGTATGAAACGCCACTGTACTCTACTACTCTCTATGCTACTCCACTTTATGCTTCTCAACGCAACTCCACTCTATGCCACTACATTCTATACCACTCTACTGTACACCACTCCTGTATGCTCTTCTACACTAAGCCACTCCATGCCATTCCACTCTATGCCACTCTACCCTGCACCACTACACTCCATGCTAATTCACTCTTTGCTACTCGACTGTACCACACTCCATTGTATGCCATTCCACTCTATATCACTCCACTGTATACACTTTACACCACTTCATACTAGGTCAATCCAATCAAGCTACTCTGCTGTATGCCCTTTCACTCTGCGCTACTCCATTTTATGCCACTCCCTTGTATGCTATTTCACTACATACAACTCCACTCTGTGACATTCCACTCTATGCTACTTCAGTGTACACCACAATACTGTATGCTTTTCCACTATACACCATTGCACTTTACATCCCTCCACTTTATGCCACTCCACCATACACCACTCCACTCAATAATAATGCACTTCTTTGGAATGTTTTGTGGAGATTCTTCAAACGGAGTCAAAGTTATTAGCAACACAAAAATGCACTTCCTATGGATATGCAGTCCTATCTATAGCTACCCAGTGGTGAGCGCCACTACGTTATATATATGTATATGTTAAAAACTATAACTCATAACCTATAGATACTTAATGGCACAAGTTATAGTTTCTTCAGATAAGTATAACTATCAGTATAATTATAACTACTGAATTTCTATGGTTTTGTATGGGTAAAACCTCAAACTAACTACAATGCCCCATAATCTTTGCTTTTCTCAGCAAATTTCTATTTTTTTTAAGTAAAGTGATATCAAGTTACTGCATCACCAGCGGCCAACGCCCACATGCACCCAACCCAACACCACACACAGTCTTTGGTCTTGTACAGCTGGTTTTGGTGTGTTATTGTTTTTTTATTCGTTTTTTCCATGATCCATGGATCCTTCGCAGGTTTTCACTTTGGAGGGTTGTACTGAGCAGTGCAGGGGATCCACAGATCCACAATTTGACTGCATTTGTTTTTTTCATGAGAGATCCCTCAGGGACCCCTCCATCCTTCTTATGAGGTCAAGATACCTCTAATCTGAACCCTTAAATATGTTTTTCAATGATTTTTGCTTGCAGAGCACAATGTGACAAACAAAATGGTGGATGCAATTTTCTTCTCTGGTTGGGGCCAGCCAATCAGGGCCTTGCTTTTCCACAGGGTCCACGGATCCCCCACAGGTGGATTAACAAAGGATATGCATCCCTAGATATACACATTTCTTTTTTTATTTAATTAATCTAAAACTAATGAATGGATTTACACCAAATCACAAAATGATATGTTTCTGGACCAAGGCCTAGCACTCTCCCAAATTTGGTGGGATGCCATTCTGCAGTTCAGGCTGTAATCGTATTCAAAATACCGACAGGAATTCGCCTAGGGAAAAGCCACTTGGGGATCCCTTTTCCTCGATCCCCACTTGATAACTCACCACAAAATCTTCAAGATGGCAGCTGAACTAATCAGCGTACTGCTTTTGAAAATTTCATGAAGATTCGTCAAACAGCACCAAAGTTACTGCAAAAAAAACCTGCTTTTGTCTATGAGAGTTCCATCCTAGAACTACCAGTAGTTTTTGTTATTTGTCTCTCATACATGGGAACTATGCCTCCCTGTTTATGTTTGCTTCTTGATTTGCTGTTTTTTTAATTAAGGTACATTACTTCTTGGGATGGATCACTTTGGACAAAAAAGCAAAAATGGGTCACTTAGCCATAGATATTTATTATGTATTGTTAAGGTTCAATGATGCATGTTTGGTGACGGTTGTGAGTTGAATTTTAATGGCTTTATATTACAGTATGTACACATTATTATGAAATTGTACAGAGAACATAATGGTAACTTGCCCATCATTTATTCATTGAAAATATGTTGTTTGTTTGTGCATATTTTAGCCTCAAATGACTTAGGAGAGTATGCATTGTTATACATTAATTTACATAGTAGCAACTGTTTTCTTACATGAGACTGTTTTCCCCCAGTTGACAGAATGGATAGTTTGTTTTCTCTTTTCTTTATGCACCTACAATTTTAAGGCGAGTGGCATGTTCCTTAAAACATGGCTGTGATGAAAATTGGATAAATTGACGCACACTCCCAATAAAATAAATTAGGTCCTCATTAGGACCTTGGCGGCAAAAGCTGCCTACCGCCATGGCGTCAACCGCCAACATACCATTGCTGCGGCTACCGACCGTCCATGGCATTATGACCATAGATGGAATACCGCCAGAAGGCTAGCGGTATTCCGTCTATGGTCATGGCGGCGGACGGCGGTAAGGTGGCCAGCAAAACACCGCCTACTGTATCATGTTCCATGATACGGCCTGGCGGTGTTTTGCTGGCAGCAGCGCCGCGTCCCGTCTCCTGCCAAAGGACCCCCTACAAGCAAGCAAGTCGGGTTCTCTGACAGGAGAGGGGGTAAGGGGGTGTTGTGTGCATGAGTGGGGGTGTGTGTGACTGTGTGTGAATGCGTGCATGTGTGTGTAATGCGTGTGTGCATGAGTGGGTGTGAGTGTACGTGCATGTTGTGTTGTGAGATTGAGTGTGTGCCTGGATATATATTCGTGCATGTTGCTGTGAGTGTGTATGAATGTATGAGTGCGTGGGTGAATGTGTGTATGTGTGTGTATATGGGTGTGTATGTATGTGCGTGTATGTTTGTAAATGTGCGGGGGTCGGAGGAGGGAGGGGGAGGGTGGGGAGGAGACCCCTATCAGTGCCAGGGAAGGAATCAGTGGCTGTACAGAAACCACTGAAACCATAGCGGTGGATGGGGTCATAATGCCATGGGAGGCCTAGTGACGTCCGCCAGGCTGGAGACTGAAGTCTGAGGTCGGTGTGGTACATTGCCGCTTTGGGCAATGTCATAATAGTGAAGGTAGGTACCGCCAGCCTGTTGGAGGCAATACCTCCACTATACCACCGACCACCGGGGTCGTAATGACCCCCATAGTTTCTTAAATTCACTTGTCCTGGAGTGCTCTTTAAGTTTCCATATATGAGTGAAGCTGTTGCTTTGTAATATTGGTTGGTTTCCAGCTTCCCGCATAGCGCACAGGCCTCGTTTGGTAGATGTGACCGGCCTCAGCTGTAGTTTGTATTTTGATATATATATCTATATGAATAATTATAATGCGGGTGTCGTTCACCCCCTCCGCTGCCCCGGTGATCACCGCCTCCTCAGGGCATGAGTAATTATAATGTGGGTGCTCCATGCCCCCCTCTGCCCCAGGGATCACCACTTCCCCAGGGTATGTGTAACTATTCTGCAGGGTGGTGCATCCCCTGCTGCCCTGGGATCACCACCTCCCTGGGGCAAATAGTTAAGTAAAGAAAGGGGGTCTGTTTCAGACCCCCTTAGCCCCGAGGCTCACCACCTCCCTGGGGCTTCCTTCACATTGGAGGGGGGGCCACATTGCCCCACTCAAGGAGCCACTGATGGCCTTGGGGGCCGCCAGCCCCCAGGGCTGGCTCCTGCTATGTCCCGGGTTGACCATCCCCGGGACATAGCTATTTGCTCTGGCTTGGCTGCAGCTATGCAGCTGCAGCCAAGTCACAGAAAAAACTTTGGGTTTTGACAGCGGGACCTGTCAAGCAGGTCCCGCCGTCAAACTCCAAAGCTTTCATCTCTGTCCCCTGCACGTGTGCAGGGAACAGAGATGAAATGCTTCAGCACGCAGGGAGCTGCTGTTAAAGCATCTCCCTCTTTGCCAAAGCAATAACACACCACAAGGGAGACTTGAGGCTTCCCTCGCAGTGCCAGACAGCTTGTAAAAGGCATTTTGTAACTTAAAAAACAAATAAATAAGTTCATTTGTAGGGACTGTGGAGGAGCCCTTGAAGGCCACGAAAGCTCATAAAGGAAAAATGAAACCTATAGCTCAGTGTGAATGTCGAAGCCCTTCACACTAAACCCTCAGGGTTCAAGTCCAGCCTGATGCACTTCTCTCCTTTAAAAAAAAAAAAAGTACAAATTATTTTAATTTTTAAATAAGAGAGACACATTTTTTATTTAAAATTGTACAAAAATATCTCATTCTTAATATATCATACATCAAAGCCTAAAATACTCTCTATGACTCTCCCTCTTACTTTCTTTCTCTCTCTTTTGCTCTTTCAATCAATTTGACCCACTCACACACCTACTCAGACATGTATACACCCACTCACAGACCCACTCAGACACTCACATGCCCACTCACAGATCCACTCAGAGCCTCGTACACCCACTCACAGCCCCAGTCGCACACTCACACACCCACTCACAGACCCACTGGGACAGTTAAGCACCCACCCCCAAACCCACTCAGATTCTCACAAACCTACTGACATTGTCATGCACCCACTCACAGACCCACGCACACACTGACTCATCCACTAAAACATTCTTGCACCCACAGAGACACTCTCACAGCCACTTTCACATCTAAATACACTCTCTCATGCCAATTCTGACACCCAGAGTGGCCACTGCAATTTTCCACCATGCATGGCCAAAGGGCCATGCACAACATAGGGTTGGGTGGTTAGTAGGGGTTGGCTGCAGGGTCTAGCTGTGGGCCAGGTCTCACAGGCAAACTCTGCTGTGCTTGGCCGATGGCAGTGCATGGTGCAAGGTTGGGTGATTATAGGGGATTGCCTTAATTAATTTCAGGCACTCGTCCAGCTAATATCTCACAACTAGTATGCTGTGCAATTCATATTCCTTATTTATTATTTACACTCATTAATTCTTCACACATCTTCTGAAGTACAAATTACAATATTTTGATGTAGATATTCTCTCCTATAATATCGTCAGCAACTTTGATCCTATTACAATTATTGTTCTGGTCCTTTAATAGTCCATATAAAACAGTTTCATAGTGTTCACAAAGATCCTTAAAGTTTCCCTTGAACAAGCGTACTCGCAGGAAGAATGCTGCTGATTACAGGGTATTTTTGGAGGTGTTCACCCTGTTCAGTGCACCGTCTGGGCTAGTAGTTTGGCTGATCAAGGGCAGGTAGTGCCATTTACTCTATGAAAACTTCCTATTTTTTATTAGAGATTATATGGGTTGGCCTCAGGACCCAAGGCCCTGCGCGGTCGTGGTTGGTTAACATATAGTACTAAACATTAATATATGATAAGAAAAAACAAAGGTTACAGGGACATTATAGTTTGGAAATGGTAGTAAAAAAGACATAGGAATTCACTTTAAAAGCAAATGTTACAAGGACGTTATGGTTAGGCTCACATTTTGAACATATGAAACCATAAAAATTCACCAGTTATAGTTATCTCAAGTAACTATATCTCATGCCCTAAGGTAACTATAACTCACGCCCTCGCCATGCGCTACTAATGACCCCACAAATTACAGCACTCATACTATCTCTGATAACAGAATTGATAATATCAATGTAATATTTGCAGTAAAAATTTTCACGAAAAGACTGTGCATGGAGGAGGTGCAAGACCTTATGTTTAGAAATACCTTTAATATATCAAGAATATCGTAATTGATTCCAAAGTTCCCTCTCGCATGCTCTCACATGCACTTCAAAATATAAAACTAGGTCCTCCAGTCTTAGCAGGCTATTCCCTTATGCACACACAAATAATTTAAACCAACCTGAATCACTTGCTCTATTAAACCATTTGGTTAGGCAGTATAGCCATCTGATGCAGTTTGTTATGTGTACGTGAACGAGTGCCTCAGCAAAGGCTCTTCAAGCTGGGCTGGTCCTGCAATTATTCCAATTAATATTAATGACATTATGGGCAAAATCCCTACAGATCAGGATGAAATTCTGTTTTAGATTAGACAAAAAACAAAGCAGCTTGAAGCAGTATTTCCCCTTGTTCACTAAGTATGGCACAAATACTCAGATCTCTTCTTCTGAACAAGTTGTTGGAGAACTCTTCTCTACAGTGCAGTAGAAGTCACACAAGTTTGTCATATTCAAGAGTTTCTGGTGGCAAGACCAAATAATGTCTATATGCCGGTTAAAACTCCAGATCAGTGGCTACACCCTCCTGATAGACTTTTATAAATTGAGGGTGACATACTGTGCACTATTAAAGTAATTTTCTGGTCAAATTTAACTAATAAATATGACACTCTTTTGGCTGAGGTAAATTGGCTGACAGAGTTTGTTAGGAAAGTCCCACAAGGGGAGGATGTAATCCTACCTTCCCTTTCTGTTTTTGTTCCTGAAGAAGCTAAAGAAGCACATACTTCAGAATGGGCTCTGCACAGGCCCCAGCATTATATCGCAATCAGGCAGGTTGGGATTAAGACTCACTTTATAATGTTATTCCTAAAAGGTCCAGCACACAAGTGCAACAGCAATATCTTACTAAACATAAATCAAAACATCCTGGTAGGGAGATTCTATTACAATTAGAATATCAAGGTATGACTGAAACTCGTGTCTCCCCTACGAATAATCAATTATTCCCTTTGATTAAGCCTGATCATTCCTAACGTATAGTCTTGGACTATAGACATTTCAACAGTCACACAGACGTTTGCTATACCACATTTTCATAGCATGGCCTTAATAAATAACATTGCCCGTAAACAACTACATTGGACATTTCCAATGGCTTTTTCTGTCACTGTATAGCACCTAAAAATCACAATTAAACAGCATTCACAGTGCTAGGAATTCAATGAAAGTTCTGTAGGTTCCCATAAGGGTGTAAGACCAGTACGGGCTAAAACTGCCTTTCTCAGTGTCCTGATTTTGGGAAATGATTTATCAGATGAAGGTAGAAGCCTGGCATCACATTTGTTAGTGACATTTACTCTTTTGAAACCCCCAAATACCTTAAAAAAGCTTAAATCACTTTTGGGCTTTCTAAATGTTGGAAGAACAAACATACTGGATTACGTCCAGCAGGTTAAACCGTTGCATGGTTTAATTTACCCTGATTTTTTCTAATAACCATTGCATTACTGAACATTCTACTTTTCTCGGAAACTTACAAACAGAAATGCTTGAGTCTCCACACGTACATATTAGTGTTAATACTACAAATGTAGTGATCAGCATAACGGTGGGTCTAATGGTTACACATATGTTTTATTTAATGAAGGTGAAACAGTGCCGATTTATTCTAAATTGAATTTATATTCCAATGTGGAAATGCGTTTTGCATCGACAGAAAACTTTTGACTGCAGTTCAAACAACTATTCTAAAGGAATGTCCATTTGCTCAGTAGAAATGCATAATTGTAATGTCTCCTGTTCGGACCTTAGGGGCTATCACTAAGGCCAGCGTTCTTAACGAGAAAGCATTACATTCGAGATGGATCGAGTGGGTAACTTCCTTAATTACTGATTTAGAATATGTTTTTCCCCCAATATTGAGAACACAGGTAGATCTCCAGTATAAATAAGAATTCCCAGTCCCTGGTGAAAATCTGCCTCTAGATCAGTATACTTACATTATCTATACTGCTGCTTCAGCCCAGTCCATGGCTGGTACTAAGCATTAGTACTAGGCTGCATGCACTGCAGTAAAAGCTATCATGAAAGTTAGTGTATTTCAGTCACAGAAAGTATTTACAGAAATTTTGGGTGACTGTACCACTCAGCTAGCTGAGGTGAAAGCTTTGGTTCTGGCACTTCAGAATACTGATCCAAAATTCTCCACACTTATATTGTGTGATTCCTATTACTGCATCCAGTCCTTTAATGATAATTTACCTTATTGGCGCTTGAATGGATTCAGAGATTCTAAAGGTAACACTATCAAGCATAGCCTTCTCTGGGGGAAGGTGGCAGGTCTGAAAGATGGTTTGCCATGGACTCAGGTAATTCAAAGACTAAGTCATCAGCATGTTTGCATACACATTACAGGCAATTTGATAGCTGATGAATCTAGTAAGGCAGCTTTTTAGACTGTAATAGTAGCTGCGAATACTCTTTCACTTAGGAGGATAGATGTTGACATCATGGCTACTGTCACAGCTTCAGCTAGTTCTGAGCCCATACCTAAAGTCTATTCAGCAAACAACTCCTATCTTTTGAGTCCTCAAAATATTCCCTTTGCCTGCATTCCTGGTGTGGGTGATAGAGTGATACCCAACTGGGACCTCTGGTTAGAGTTAATAATAGCTGCTCATTAGGGATTGGCGTCTTCCCATGGCTGGTTATAGTGTCTTTATTTCAGAAATGCTACTGGTGGCAAGGTCTTTATAAACCGACTACAAATGTGTCCTTTGTTGTGACATTCCTCAACAAATTATAAGCTCTACAGTTGCATGCTCACCACAGACACGTCCTTAAGTTTCAAATAAGCTGTTACATTGTGTCTATTTAGATCATTGTGGACTACTCCATGTGGATGGTAAATTTTAATTTATCTTATTAGCTTTTGATTCTTTTTATCAATTTCTATGGGTGTGGCCACAGTGCTTGTCTGGCACTGAACTGTTATTAAAGATTTGCAAATCTTTATTGGTACATACGCACTGGTGGCATTCCACATGGAACAGGGACCAGCTTTTGCCTCTAAGACTTAACGGGATACTATGGACACCCTGGGTGTTGCTGTTCATTATTCCACCCCCTAGCATCCTCAGGGAAATTTGACAGTTGAACAGATAAATTGTGACCTAAAGCAGTCCTTAACCACTAGAGTTTTAGGATTGGGTCGTAGATGAATCCATAACCTGTATGGAGTCCAGATAGCGTTAAGCATTCTGGCTAGGCAGTCGTTGGGTGATCAGACCCCCTATGAAGTGCTATTTAGGGTCCAGATGTATGTTCCAGATCATGGTGACACTGGCATATTGGTGGCAGATGCACCCTTTGACATCAATGAACATTTTGCTGTCTTACAGGAATTACAAGACTTCTGAGATGAGCAGTCAAATGTATATTCTAAACATTCTGCCATTGATAAAGTGAAGAAGCAACCAGCAGCTTTTGGATATATACCTAAAGTGTTTGATCTAGTCCAAGAGAAGACTGCATAAAAAAGAGTTTGGCCCATCCTACAGTGCTCCGGTGACTGTCCCTGCTGTTCAAGGTACGTGAATGGTGATTCTACCTCTGCTTGCTGGTTGTAAACAGAAGCAACAAGTTTCCATTGATGTGATCAAGTTATAGGATATGGCCAGTTTTCCACAGGAGGTCAAAAGAGTATCTTCCCTACAGTAAATCCTTCTGAATACATTAAGTAGTCCTGATCTTTCTACTACCCGGCTAGGGACATCAGATGTTTTACTTTCAATGGTACCTGTTACTGATACCAACACAGGATGTGTTCCTAATGTGAGTTTGCCATTTTCTACTGCTGCTCCTGGTGCTGGTGATGAAATTGAATGCTATCAACTACCTTTGGAGGTGCCTACATACTCTATTTTGCCTAATGAGGTTAATGTTTTCACTCAGGATGCCTCAGGTTACTTTATTGACATTGATAATTTTTCTCCAAGTTCTTTGCATACCTCCTTGCGTGATATGCGTGCACTATTCTTTTGGCTGAAACAGACTTAACTGATTCCTCCATGGTCCTACCTTTGGATTTTTCCTTAATTATTTTTTCTCCTATTCTGGATTTGATTTCTTACAATTTTCTTTCTGCCTTTAAATGGACACTATCTCTGTGATCACTGTTCTCCAGAATTGGTAGCTGAGATGCTTACATCCCATACTTCTTCACATAGGATCCAAAGAGAGTTGCGTTTGTGAACTTAACAGCATTTCCTGTCAAAGAAGGTATAATTTGGAATACAGTTGTTGCAAATTCCATATGTCTTTAAAATTGCTATGGATGATGTTATTATCATAGGTACCATTTCTGATGAATGGGAATTTGACTGTCTGAATAGGAATTGTACACCGTATTTGAAAATGAGGATTTGCATTTGAATTCTGCAAAATATGATAAAATGTGTTGCTACCTGTATTATGCACATCGCTATTTACACAGACCCAGTTCTCCACTTGCTAGGAAGCATATAACATTGGGGCAGCAGGTGCTGTACAATAAAAATTAATCAAAGAATGTGTTACTACCATTGGTATAAATATAATGTGCTCACTTACTGCATATTCTAGTCTCTCCTCCTCTAATAAACCTTTAAGTGCCATCTTTGGGGACAGAGGAATGTCCAAATTCATTATCATTCCTACTTTCATGAACACCCCTTTCAAAAGATCTTGAGAAGATAGCACAGTAAAAACATATATAGTAAACCACCCCTCTTCTTGATCACAACTTGGGGAGTTATTAGAGGCTGGAGGAAAAACAATGTTTAAAAAAATGAGGATTGAAATACAACATCCAGCTGGCCGTATGGAGGAAATTAGCCCCTCAGAGACTAAAGTAACTAAACTCAAAGTATTTTCCCCATCGTTTTTTTTGTCTTAACTCCTGTATCCTATTTCAATTTTGCACTCAACTTGCCAATTATCTCCACTGAGCCAATGTGCAACTTTCCACAACGATTGCTCAGAGATGTATTCACCACCTCATCGCTAAACATTTGCCTGACTAAAACTCGAGAAGCGTCAATCTTCCCCAAGGATCATCCCTCAGCTCTATGCTTTTTAACGCATATGTGACCTGGTAACAAACATTGTCAGATCCCACGGCTTCAACATAATCTCCTACGTAGATGACACCCAACTCATCCTCTTGCTTACTGACGACCAGACCACCACTAAAACTAACTTCCACAGGTGCATGAAAAGCATCGCAGACTGGTGCTTGTCCCTGCTGTTCAATGTACTTGAACTAGAATGAAAGAAAACTGCCTGCAGCTAAACACAGACAAGACAGAAGTTCTGATCTGTGGCAAGACCAGCAACATATGGAACGACTCCTGGTGGCCTTCACAACTAGGACCTGCACCCACTCCCTCTGAACATGCCAGAAACCTTGGTATCATCATTGATCAGGCTCATCATGGAATCACAGATTAACACTGTCTCCTCGGCCTTCTTCTTCACTCTGCACATGCTATGTAAGATCTTCAAGCGGCTGCCCACGTGCATGAGAAGCATCATGACACAGTTGACTGGACTATAGTAATGCCCTCTTCGCAGGAATCATCTTGCAACTCCCACAAAGACTTCAGACCATACAGAATGCTACAGTCTGACTCACTCTTGTCCTTCCCCAATGATCATATCACACCACACCTCAGGCAACTCCACTGGCTCCCCATGGAAAAGAGGTGTGTAATCAAGCTGCTGACACATGTACACAAAGCTCTACACAACTAAGGACCACCTACTTTAACCACTGCCTGAACTTTTACCAACCGTCAAGAAGACTATGCTCTGCCTCAGAAATGCTTGCCCAGATACCACATATTCTCCAACATAGAAGTGCAGGATGTAGTTTCTTCCATACAGCAGCAAAAACCTGGAACAGCCTCAACACGCATCTCCAAACTATCACCTCTCCTCCATTATTCTGCAAAGCCCTCAAGACCTAGCTATATGAATGAGCCACTGAGAACTACAAGCTAATGTATACCATTGAGGGGGATTAGCTGCACTTTACAAATCATGTTTAACTGATATGATTAATTGAATCTCCGGCCCGACAGATTGCAACAAATAGACTTCATTTGAATGTATAAAAAATGTGTGAACATTTGTGAGGGTTTGTGCCTGAAAACTGGACTTGTGGGGGTTAGAATACTTTTCTGATATACAAATCACCTACTTTGTGGACCGATAAATCTGCCCATTTTCTTATAATCTCATTGGTCAAACTGGGAGAAAGAAACTTGCAATATCCCAATTGGGTCTCTGCATTTACTCTAGGGATTGCATGTTTTCAAAATAATTTATCCTTTAAATGGCCCATGAGGTCTAAAAATCTATATCTGACTATTTTTGGTGATAGGGGGATTACACTGGGCCAACCTACCCTAACCAACTTCCAATCTCTTCAACATTAGTTGTAAAAGCACATTATTAAACACAGAGGTACGCGCAGAGAATCTACAGAGTTGCAGAGCAAATTAAGCCATATAACATTTTTGAAAATCCGGAAGACCTATGCCACCCTCACACATATACAATTGCAAAACTCAGATTTTGACCAGAGGCAGTTTCTGGTTCCATATAAAAAATGATATTACTTGCTCTAGTCTTTAAAAAAAAGAGCTTCCAACTTACAGAGGACTGCTAAAAATAAAAATAAGGGTAGATGACATCTTAATAATGCAATACAGCCCACAAACAACAGGGTTAAGCTTTCCCAGACCTCGTAATTTTAGTCATCATAAGCTTAAAATTATTTTTAAACATTTCCATCTGTTCCACCGAATAGTAGACCCGCAGATAACTTTTTGGGCCTAAACTATATTTTGCCCTGAAGGTCGGAAGAAAATCTCTATCATGGTATTAAAAAGGAGACACTCTGATTTTGTCTTGTTAATTTTATAGCCCACCCCCCACATTCATAAAAGTAGTTATCACATGCAAATCACTCTTGATACTATCCAAAGTTGGGGCTATTAAAAGAGCCAAATCATCTGCATATAATTTAATTTTTGACTCAGAAGGTAGCGGCAGGACTATAGCTGAGGTGGAGCAAACATATTGTGCCAATGGCTCAATAAAATGGGCAAACAGCAAGGGGGAGAGGTTACATCCTTGCTGAGGGCCACATTTGAAACTAATCTGCCCTACAGGGGAATAATTAAGAACTAGGGGCCAGATGTACGAAAAAACCAAATTGCGATTTGCAATTTGCGAGTCTCTGCGACTCGCAAATTGCAAGTCGCAATTTGGGATGCAGAAAGGTGTCTCAGACACCTTCTGCAAGTCGCTATGGGGTCGCAAAGACCCACCTCATTAATATTAATGAGGTGGGTCTCAAATTGCGGCCCCATAGCGACTGTGGGCACTCGCTAACATGGAGGCCTGCTGACGTCAGCAGGCCTCCATGTTAGCGACCTGCTGCTCAATAAAGCAGGTTTTTTTTTTTTTTAAATGTAGCCCGTTTTCCCTAAGGGAAAACGAGCTGCATTTTAAAAAAATCCGAAACCTTTTGTTTCGGTTTTTTCAGGGCAGGGAGTGGTCCCTTGGACCACTCCCTGCCCTGAAAAACTATTTTTGGGTGCAATCACAAACTGGAAGGGGTCCCATGGGGACCTCTTCCAATTTGCGATTGTGTTACCATCCACTTGAAGTGGATGGTAACTGCGATGCCATTTGCGACCGCATATGCGGTCGCAAATGGTATTGCATACCATTGCGAGTCGCAAATAGGAAGGGAACACCCCTTCCTATTTGCGAGTCGCACATGCATATTGCGAGTCGGTAACGACTCGCAATATGCATTTGTGCATTGCAAACCCACGTTTGCGAGTCGCAGACGGCGATTTTCGCCGTTTGCGACTCGCAAAAGGGTTGCTACATCTGGCCCTAACTGAGCTAAGGCTTCTTGATACAATAGTCCTTGTAAACTTAATAGGAAACCGAAATTCATCTAAAATTTTGAAAAAACATCTCCAGTCAATAAGGTCGAAAGGCTCCTCTGCATCAATCAACAAGGTAGCATTGGCCGTTACCATATTGATGAATTCATTCGTAAAGTGTGTATTATTATAAAGACTTTACCCACTGATAAAACCATTCTGGTTACTAGCTATGAAAAGGGAGCAATCTTATCAATCCTATTAGCGTAGATTTTTGTTTACATTTTATAGTCATAATTAAATATGGTTATTCGTCTATGTAGTGGTTCCCAACCTGTGGTCTGGGGACCCCTGGGGGGTCCATGAAACCCACTCATGGGGTCCATGACTGCTTAGAAAATTAAATAATATTAACTGAATAGGTCCCCAGCTTTCGGTAATGATTCAGTTGGGGGTCCCTGGAGTTGAATTGATTCAGTGGGGGTCCTCGAGTTCCAGTAATGATAAAGTGGGAGTCCACAGAAGTCAAAAGGTTGGGAACCACTGGTCAATGCAATCCTGGACCTGTTGGTGATTTGCCAGTGTCAAAATATTCACCAGGAGCCCCCTACAGAAAGAATCCTGGACCCATCCAACTTGTAACAAATGGTTAAAAAAATAGCTAAAGGAGATCTAAGAGTCACAGCAAAAATCTTTTCAAATTTGGGGCCAAATCGATCTTCCCCTGAGATTTTACCATTAGGGCGTTCCTTTAAGGTGTCTTCCACCTTCACCTTTGTTATTGATCTCAATAAGATTGAGGTCACTTCTTCCATCAAGGGAGGCACTTGCACATCCCAAGAAACTGCCACCCACAGTTCAAGTGAATGGCATCCTGTTTGTTCACCTTCATAAAATCTAGAATAGTCAAGGAAGACGCATTTGATTCAGTATATTGTCAAGCCTGGGCAACTCATATTTAAGAGATCAGATTTTGGTTAGTCTTCTCTTTAGCCCACTGAGTTAAAAAGTGACCTGTAGATTCCCCTTCCTCATACACCTATTGTTGGAAGGTCCCATCTTTGACTTTTTCACTTTGGAGATAGTAACCCCTGATTTTCTCCTTGGCATTACAACACCTCTCATATATGACTTCAAAACTGTCCAGTCCTAATGCCTGATGAGCCTTATCAACTTCCTCCTTTAGGGCATTCAACTCCTCTCTCCATTTCTTCCCCTTACATGCACATAAGGAAATCATTACCCACCCCCTTTATGGTGCATTTAAATGCCTTCCAAACCACTGAAATTTTGGCAGAAAGCTCGTTGGTGGTAAAAATGTTATTTATTTCCAAATTGATGACAGCAATAACCTCTGGTTCTCCACAATTGTTTTATCCATCACTCTCCTCTGAATATTTGGGGATAGAGGGAATCACACTTTAAAAGCTCCTCTGATGAGTCATCATTCTGCTAGCATAATGGGAGATATCCAGGATTGAGAGAACAGGGTTCATAAAAACAAAACTATCCTAGAAGCAGATTTCTACTGCTTTGAGTAAAAAGTATATCGCCTTCCTGTCTCATTCTTTCTCCTCCACATATCCTTCAGTCCCAAAAGGAAGGCAGAGATCTTTGAAAATGTTATCTGTTCTTTTCTTCCCATGCTGCCACCACGGATTTAAGGAGTCCAAGCTTACACTTGGGACATAATTAAAATCTCCCCCAATCAAAATATCTCATTGTAAAGTTCTTAGTGCCCATCCTAGTTTTTGTAGATGACTTAGATCATCACTTATTGGACCATAATAAGAAACTAGATTAATGTTCCTGCCAATAATCTCTGTAAGAATGTATATCTATTATCCTTCCTCATCTTCAATTGGGGGGGAACATTTTCTTTCAGGTCCCTTTCCTGAGCTGAATAGCCACCCCCCTTTGTGCAGTCATGGGCTAAACGTCCTACATCAGGTAAATATGACCTCTTTCTTCACCTCACTGTTTAGTCTGTTGCCATTGCGGGTAATTACAGACAAGCTTCCCATTATAACACTTGTCGACTATCAGGGTGTGTTTGGCCTTTTGCCGTTCTGTTGAGTCATTCATCCTATAGCTCTTCTGATCCCTTATATTTTTGATCATCAATAACTTTCCAGCAAAAAAAACAGCATCCTTCCTTTTCAAACCCACTTACCTTCCCCACAACTTTCCCTGTGAGTACCTATCACCCCCTTCCTACCCCTTCCTGATATGCCCTACCTAGTGCTCCCTTTAGTCCTGCCTCTTCCAGTGACTCTCGTGACTCATCTTCTCCTGTCCCATCACCCCCATGAAGTGCCCTGTCCCTGACTGCAAGGCACTCAACCCTCCTGCATATAATAGGTGCTATAATTTTGACACCGATGGAACTCCTATGGCGTCTTCAGCTTGCTCCCCTCCCCTCTATTTCATTTCATTTTATCTAAAATTCCATAAAGGTAATGGCACCTCATCTGCCCTCCCACAAAATGTTTAACCTTGCAGGTTAGATCAGCTGGGTTTGCATTCCTTAAGCGTTAAAGTCACTTAGCCTTTATTTGAATTCCCATTACTTACAGGAAGTTTCAAAGGACATATCAGGGTACTATTAGAAGGAAAGTCTTGCTCCACATGTGTAGACTTAAGCTGAAGAAGCCTTCTGCAAGACTCGCTCATGTATCCTGTGATCTAGAAATGTAATAACATTGTCCAAGGCCTATTTCAGTCACTCGATGGCATACCAAGAGGTACTCTATGTGCTCTAGTGATTGACAAGTCTAAAGCTGGTTAATTGAGTACAGAGTCAGGTTTGTGGCTGTCTCTACCATTTCTGAGTATGCTTTCCAGTTCTCAGGCACTCCATCTACATGCAGGTTGGACCTGCAAGAATGAGTCTCTTAATCTTCTAGCTTCACATTCATGCTCTGCATTTCCTCCAGTATTGTTTGGATCCATTTATCCTGTTTGAAGGCCATATCCTCCAGATCTGACACCATATGCTCGGCTGTTTTTTGGCAGGTGCCTAAATACGAGATTCTGTGTTCCACAGCCTCTAGCCTTGCTTCAAATTTACTTACACGATCAAGCTTGGGATATTTTAATATTCTGTACTTATCTCAAAAACAAATGGGGCAGGGCTACAATTCTTTTCTCTTCCTGTACTCCTGAATCTTCAAAACTACCATATTGTGAAAGCCTGAGGAGTGGGAAGAGGTAGTGGTGACAGTGGTGACAGTGCTAGTCTGTTTGGCTCAATTATCTACATTAGAAGTTGTAGACATATTAGTCTGCTGTGCACTACTCACCCTCCCCTCCTCTGTGATTTTAGTCTGATGTTGACTATAGCGAGTGGAGGGAGGTTTCTTTCCTTCTTCAGAGCTAACTCATTGCTATTAGACTTGAGCTAATCCTGTTTTGACTTTTCAGCATAGGACCCCTGAGCAGGATGAGATTGTTGTAGTGGGTATAATGCAAGTCCCTTCCCCCTGCATCAGCTTTTGAAAAAGTGTGTTTTGAATCGCTGTCTACAGGACAGGCAGCCTAGCTTTATGATTTTCCTTAGAGGAGAACAGTGAGAAGTCACTCTTGGTATCACTCTTGGTATCATGCAGAATTTGGTTCTCCCTCCCTGTCCACTGTGCATCTCTATCATTGAGCAGATCCCCCTTTTCCAATGCCTCGGTGTTAATTTCTGCATTTTTATGTGCCCCAGCAAGAGGCTGAAGAACATCCAATGCCACGTGTGCCAGTTGCTGAATGTCAGTCTTCTCTATTAAAGTTTGCCTCTCTCCTTTTCTCCCCTTATCTGGATTCCTATTGCCAGTCTCCATCATCTTTGAATCCACAGAACGGTGCAGTTTAATATTTCCTGCAAACATTGAGACCTGATTGCCTGACTGATTTACCTCCAGCACATATTGACTTTTCACTTTGGAAAGGGAGCCGGCTTGATATGGCTTCATTTTTTCATGGAGGGCATCCTCGTCAGCGCATCTACCACTCACTCTGCTCGAACTTAAGATAATGATGATTATATTAGGCTGCTTTATGTGACTTCTATATTGGATCAAAGCTGAGTAAGTCTCCCTTAGCTGCTGTTGACTCCTTAGGAGATAGGGAAATAAATAAACAGGTTGAGCAGGTGCAAGTGTTCACATGCAGCCACAATATTTACAACAGAGGGATAAACCAGAAAAGCATCCAAACTGGACCTGCAAAAAAATCTGAAGCCCAAAAATCCAGTAGCAGTAACAGTCCTGCTATCTGGTCCATCTATGAATAATTTTTAAACACTTAAAGTCAGGCAAATCTCACACTTGAACAATTCTCTCATAGCTTTTTAACAATAAAAAAAAAAGTGTGAGCAAGGGTTTTCCTTCTGCTGCGCTGCTGTCTGCAATTACTGTTCAATTCACCCTCTCTTCTTCACTCGTCTTCCCTCTCTAGCTGGTCTTCAGTTGCCACAGCCATTACTAACTTCTAACAGCACCGCCATGTCTGTCTACCATGTCCTTTGCCAACTTCCACCTCTTCCCCACCAGCTGATTGTTGAACTTCAAGTTGTGTATCTAGCCGCTGAGTCTGTTGAGTACTTCCATACTGCTTATCTTCTCATTGGCATACAACCTCTCTAAACACCAGTTGGGCTGCCACTGCTGCCAATGATACTACTGCCAATGCTGTGGCTGGCGCCCAGTTCGACATAGCGACAGACACTGTTATTCCTCATCTGCGAAGAGAAACACGCACACTGGAGCCTCCATGAAGGGAGTCTATTCAGGTGCACAGCCTGCTGAGAGCTTCACAGCCTGTCTGGAGCTATAATAATTTACAGGTACTGCGTAACTTATAAATCAAAGGTATGAATAGTTTAGAATTCTAAAGTTTGTGTAGTTTAAGTTTGGCTCATAGGTATAGAATAAATGAACTCACATTAATTTAAAGGTAGTGCGTACATTTAAAATTTAAGGTTTAACTATAATGTTAGAATGTGTAATATTTGGGTATTTTAAATTTTTGCTTGGATAGAAAGAATAAATAATTTTTTTAACTATATACAAAGGGCAAAGTAATAGCAAGTTGTAGTAAAGAGATACAATTTCTCAATCACAACTTTAACACCATCAATGTTTTCATTTGAGATGTCATCAATGATGTCAGAAATGATGTCATAGAAAATGTCATGTGTGACGTCTTATGTGAGGTCATAAGCAGTGCATAGTGGGGACAGAAGGTATAATTAGTGCTGCTAACCATAGCAGCTTAATTTCTGTGTTTTATCTTATTTCAAAACGTTAATGTTGTCCCTGGGAAATTCACCTAACTATGTTACTTTAATCTTTGTTTTTTCAGTAAATTTGTACGTGTTTTTTTAAACAAAAACAGATCCTTGTATTACACTTAACTCTAATGTTATTTAAATATTTGTTTTTTTCAGTGAATTTCTTTTTTATGAGTGTGTATATAACAGAATGACTGTATAATAAATCACCTGTGCACAGATTATTTTGAATCAGATTTTTTTTTAATTGTAACATAACAGGAACTTTTTACAGTTTGTAGAACGTTTCTAAAAAATGATTAAGTATTAAACAGATTAATATTGCACTATTTCAGTAGACATGTATTTTCTCAGTTCTTGTAATTCTCATATTTAGGCACATTATCATCAATCTATTTTTGAGGTGTCATAACTCTCAGGAAAGGCTTGCAAGCCACTCACAGAACAATCATGAGATCATAGAGTTCTAAATTTTATTGCAATGTATTGTACGTAGATTTTTATCATGTTTCCAGTTATCATTTAGTGCTAATCTATAATAGAATAGTCATTAAAATATGGTGGGTTATTTATTTATTTTTTTAAAAAGGTTATAGCTCTTACAAGGCGCTCACAGTAGCCAGTCGCACAAACCCCTGCATGGACCCTGAGGGGGCTGTACTTCCTGTTTGGCTCTCGCAAACCACTCGCAAGATCGTATATTTGGAACTAAGAACCTGATTTAAGAAAAATGACACACAACTGCACTAGCACAGTTGTGCATTTAAAATATTACCGCAGGCCATCACCATTCCTTTCGCCAACCATGCGCTGTATTTAAAAAATGACACACCATGGCGCTAAGGAAAGGTTAGTGTACCAAAATTACGCTAACCATTGCGACATGCTGGAAAGAAAAATTACGCTAATGCTGTAAAAGTGGCGTTAGAACGTTTTGTGGCATTTGTTTTACACTAAACATGTTAGCCATATTTGACAGCACTAGCGTGAAAAAAATATGCGAGAGCAAGAAAAGAATATGGAGAAAAGATGGAGAATGCAGACCAGGAGCGTCCCCAGAGAGATCCCAATGAGCCTAGTACCAGCCAGGAGGGAACAGCAAGTCCCAGGAGAAAGAGAAGGAGAACAAGAAGTGGAAGTATTGCTTTAGTGAGGAGGAGAATGACATCTTGAGCAGAGAGGTGACAGAGCACTAACAACAGCTTTTCGTCACCTCCAAATTGCCAATAGGTGGGAGAGAGGCTAAATGGCAGGCAATAGTAGATAAAGTCAACAGCCTGGGAGAAGTGAAGAGGACTGTCACTTACTGTGGCTTAACACCAGCACGTAAATATAGCCCCTACACACGCAGCACCTTTCCTGGAAGGGGTGTGCAATCAATGTGGCTGTGACTGTGCCACAACAACACCCATTGCATATTGTTGCCTCAGATTCAAGACTACGTGTTAACCTGAGGCTGTGCCTAAAGTCAATACCACCCCAGGGGTGATGTTAAGATGGGGAAACAAGGAGAAATGCTTTCCTTCCTCCTCATGTCATTGCCCTTCTTATGTGTGCTGCATCTTGCAGCACACATAGAAATGCCAAATTACCATAATAGATTGTTTATGTGAAGGAAGGGACAACTTTCTGCACATTAACAATCTATCCCCTCAACGAAGGCACCCTTGCACTATAGTGCAAGGATGCCTGCATTGGTGTAGGGAGCTTAATTCTGTGCAGACTCAGGGGGAAACGCAGGGTTGTCTCATATTCCTAAAAGTACGGCCCATCCCTGCATTTCAAAAGTGGAGCACTGTGGTGCACTATCCCATTGCAGAGGATGACGTCTTACCTCCTGCTGACCTGTCTGTCCTGGATTTCACAGATGACATGGACGATCAGCTGCCGACATTCAATGAAGAGACTCTCCAGGATGTCCTGGGTTCCTTCCAGACACCACCTCCAGTAACAGGGAGGACACACAGCAATGCAGGGTCTCCACATGAACCACCCAACTACCAACACACAGCACCAACCGGTCCTGCCACAGCCCTGGACTCTGCGGACACAGACACCACCTTTCAGAGGATAGTGGTAGGAGTCCAGTGGGAGCTGGCCAAGAAGGTGTGGGTTGGGATGGAGGCCATGGCAGGCAGCCTAGAGGGCATGCAGAAATTCCTCAGTCCGAATAAGAACAACTCGGCTGCCATCAGAGGCACCCACTCCCCACTATGTGGACTCTAGAAGTCCCTGGCTGACATAGCTGCTGTCATGAGGCAAATGCATCAACAATTGCCCTCCCAAAGTGACAGCCGCATGATAGATAACAGGCTGGGGGTTATACAAAATGCCCTGGACTCCATGCAACGGGACGTGGCCTCCTTCAGGGAAAACATGGCTGCCTACCACACTAATGTAGCTGCTGTGTTGAAAAATCAGCAGTTCCTCCTTGCTGCAATGATGCCTTATGTGTTCCCACAAATGGCAACTGCGGGACCTTCGATTCCACAGCTCTACCCCCTGATATGTGTGTGGCCCCCTTAAATTCAACAGCTGCACCACCCATGGCACAGGAGGCACCACATACATCAGAGGATGAAGATGTGGAAAGAACAAGATTCACACGTAAAACCACCCGGTAGCACCAGTCGGTGCCACATGGACAGTATCGCCTTAGTTCTGTGCTTACGATCATCATGCCAGTGTTGTGACAGCTAGCAACGTGCCCTCTTCACTCAATTACTTTTGACATATGCTATGGACTCAATTCCTACCTATTGTCAATTTGGACATCTCCTCACTAATGCACACTTTTCCTACCCATGTCTCATGACATGGCCTTCACCCTTGGACTCTGAATGTACATCAAATGACTCAGGATATCTCATGGGGGGTCAGCAAACTGGGCATTGTACTGCATTGGAAAATAAACTTGCACATGTAAATAAATCACCATAATCACATGTATCAAGTCTGTGTTGTGTGAAGCAATGTCAATGAGAAAAGAACTAAAAGACCTGTGTGGCTTACTGTCAGACATAAAAGCCCATTCTAGGACTCAAACATGATAAAGCTGACCAATAGTGTTGTGGACTACAAACACCGTACTGAGCCTTACAAGCATGTATTGAACATATTTCCATGCAAGTTGACATAAGGCATGAATGGTTCAGATTTCAAGTGTCAGGAAATTTCCCTGACAAATGTACTAATACAACTAATATGTGAGGAACTGAAAAGCATATTTAAATCTGTGACAGGAAGCTGTCAGTTTGTCAGTTTAAATACCACAAAAAAGGTGGAGTATAATGTGCAAAACTTTTCTAAAAAAGACAGTGACAGATCTTAGCAATGACAATTTATGTAGCATCATTATATGTCAAATATATTGTATCCATACACAATCAGAGTGTCAGAAACTGTGCTGAAAACTGTCTTGAGTAGCTGATGTCATAGGGCTGCCAATTAGGTAGGGCCTTGGACACTGGGGATACACATAGTTATACATGTAAATTAATACTGAATGCTGACTCTAAGGCAGTTCCCCAACTTGGCCAGTGCAGACATGAGAACACCCAGTCAATCATCATGGACATCTAATTGACTGAAATATAACAGGATTTAGTGGTCCCAAAAATACAAGCTATTAAAATCCTAACCTACTCACTAACCTACACTAAGCTAATCTATATTAATTTATCTTATCTTAATCGTACAGCTATGTATCCTGTTCTAAACTTAACTTATACACATAATGCACTCAATAAACATTGCCTCCTACCCCCTTATAAGATAATAGACGTGTAGGACAACATGAACTAATCCTATGTTCTAAACAAAAATATATTTTTCGTATTTTTAAAAACATATATATATATTATTTTTTTTTGGCACATATACCCCTACACATAACCCCCACCCAACTACACCAAAACAAAAAACAATACTTAAATCCCTCCCACCAAACTATACTAACTATATCCTACAACTGACCTACACTATCCAACCTAACCTATGTCTAAGCCCCTTAAACCCACTAAAACTTTGAATGATGCACAAGGGAAGGGAAGGCCCAGGTTGTCAAGCACTAAGCCAACAACAAGGGTAAGACCCAAAACCATACAAATCTACCTAGCAAGCATCTACTGTATTTGGTACATGTCACAGGGATATAGGATATCCAGAGTTGCACACTAGGGCCAAAATGTAGGAGGGTCTAGGATCTCCTTCCACCACATTGCCGTCATAAGCAATACGACTCAAATAAGACACAACAAGGCCAAATGGTCAGCAGAATCTCAACAAAGTTGTGCAATACCTGCATTTTGCCAATTTTTCACCCTTTGCCCCACATTAGGCCTGTGCCAGGCATGATGTATGCAAGGTATGTGTTACCCAGTAGGGTGACTGCCAAAATGCAATCTAAGAGATTCAACTGCCTCAGTTTTTATTCATAGTTTTAATGCCAGCTCAGAGCTGGAACTAAAAGGGGGCACACCATTGGTCACAATAGTCCCCTACGTACAGTCTGGGGTTAGCATAAGATTCTCTTGCACTAACCATGAATGGTGCATCATGTCCATCAAGATGTTAACAACATTTGGCACATACCCAGCACCATGGTGTGCTGTATATCATATACAGCACACACATAGCAGTGGATATGGGGGAGCTAAGGACCGTAAGAGAAGTGGTGCAGCCCTGGGTGCAGTGCCAGTTTATCTGTATCTGCCTCTATTGTACACAAACTTGATACACCTCCTAACTACCAGGTACACACTTACCATGCACATTTCATACACACCTGATGTGATAGTGCTTGCTAATGATGACTAAAACCTGTTGTTTCATCTGCACACATCTTGTTCGCCACAATCGATGGACTTGTCCCACATCCATCTAGAGAAGAGCGCAAATCTCAATGTGTTCTCAACTGATTGTCAATCTCAACAGAGCTCCTTGTACTTCCGGTGCCTTCCTTCATTATTGAAGAGAAGTGAAGCACTAGGAGTGCAAGTGTCTCCTTGCAAAAGGCCCTTGGAGAGCTGTACCCAGGTACATAAATTTTACCATGTACTGACTAAATTTGTGCAACGTGTGGAACATAGTGCTGGAGCAGTTGCTGTGAAACCATATGTTTGCTACATTCATGCATTGCAGAGAGCCAGCACCTCTGCCACATATCAAGTCTGACATCAGTGTGCTTGTGGACATACAAAACATTTCCTGAGACCCACTAATCTATGACTTCACACGTTGGCACCTGTGCAACATTCTATAAATTCCACATCCTCAGCATACCATCAGATATGATGTTGATACCTAAGGATAGATGATGTTGAAATTGAGGCACATGATATGTGTACATGGCTTGATACACATCAAAACCTCTCAGACACAACACTGTATGTACATATGTGGCATACAAGGTGACACTTATTGGTTGAATCAGGGTCTTGAAAAGTGGAAACCTCTCCTATGGTGTAGTTTGGAGGTCCGCATGCAAGACATGACAGGAAAACATAGCTTGAAGATTTGTGAACAAAGATTAACATAAACAACTGTTGCACATTACACTAGTTTAGCTGAGTGACCTAGTCAACTTGGCCCCAATTTTACCGCCGGCTAACGCCATTCCAAAACACCATGCGGGCGCCTTATTTAATGAATGACGTTAGCCAGCGCTGCGGACTAGTGTGCGTCAAAATAAATGACTCACACCAGGCTGCGCCGGCCTAGGGGAAAATGGAGCTTGGGCATCAAAAAATGGGGCAAGTCAGGTCTGAGGCAAAATTCAGGCCTCAACCCGATTTGCGCCATTTTTTTTTACGCCCAACCCCCATTGAAATGACTCCTGTCTTAGCAAAGACAGGAGTCATGCCCCCTTGCCCAATGGCCATGCCCAGGGGACTTATGTCCCCTGGGCATGGTCATTGGGCATAGTGGCATGTAGGGGGGCACAAATCAGGCCCCCCATGCCACAAAAAAAATACAGAAAAAGAAACTTACCTGAACTTACCATAACTTCCCTGGGATGGGTCCCTCCATCCTTGGCTGTCCTCCTGGGGTGGGCAAGGGTGGCAGGGGGTGTCCCTGGGGGCATGGGAGGGCACCTCTGGGCTCCTTCTGAGCCCACAGGTCCCTTAACGCCTGCCCTGACCCAGGCGTTAAAAAACGGCGCCCATCAAGCTGGGCGCCGTTTTTTAAGGCCTGCCCCCTCCTGTGCGTCAAAATGACGTCACAGTATAAATAAGGCGCACAGGCCTTAAAGTCATTTTTTGGAAGGGAACGCCTACCTTGCATATAATTAACGCAAGGCTGGTTCCCCCTTCCAAAAAATGACGCACATGGTGGAACTTTGACGCCCGCTGGGTCGGACGTCAAAGTATAAATATGGGGCAGGGTTTGCGCCGATAGTGCGTCAAGAATTTTGACGCACATTCGGCGCAAAGAGAGTATAAATATGCCCCTTAGTGTTCGGAATGACCTACTGCTATCAACAACATGTCAGTCACACAGACATAGGTAGCACCAAAAAATATATATATTAATGTGACTCACCCATACATATATGTCTCTGATTCATACATCACACTTAATGGGGGACAGGACACTGTTAATTGTGCAACACTTAGGGGCAGATAGCAGGGAAGTTTTGCTGGACCCAGTGCAGTGCCACTTTCCTTGTGCCCCTTAGCACTCCCTACTGCCACCATGTGTGTGCCATGTCTTAGATACAGCGCACGCATGCTGGTGGTGGGGGGGTGCTAAGAGGTGCACGGAAAGTGGCGCTGCACTGGGTGTAGCAAACACTTTCCTTTCATCTGCCCCTTGATGTCCTCACCTTTCTCATGAAATGCTATCTTTTTCCTTATGCCCTACTGTCATACACATGCAAAGGTGGATGTAGCAATGTTACAGGATTACTTACCAACAGATCTGCCAACCCGAACCACCAGGTGATCAAGGAGATTGCCTTCCCTGTCAGTGAGGTCTGCCCACCGGTGCTTGATCTGGTGGTCTGTGTGATCCACTTTGAAGATCCTGCCCAGCTGGAACAGGACCTTCCCCCAACAAAGCTTCCTGGTCTCTGTAGGATAGCCCATGATCACAGGGCCACCCATTCTCAACATGTTGGAGAGGTAGTGGCACACTAACCAAATGAACCGTCACAGTTCATCAGGACTCATGCGCTGGGCTGTTTCCTTGCCAGACATTCTGCTGTCTCCCTCCGCAGCAACCAATGTCTCAAAAAAATATAAAATGAGCCCACCTAACCCCAAATACGCCAATAAACTACACCACCCTAAGACGAACACCTGACAATATTAATGCAATGACAGGACAATTACACTACTCAAAATCACAAATACAACAAAAAGGACTGAATAGCAACAGGACAGAGCACAGAACTCTCACTAACCACCACTCCTCAACCAGCTCCACACAACCTCACTCATCCACAGACAGAATAGACTGTAAACTAAAAGTGAAAGTAAATTCACTTAAATATGTGTGCAGCAAGGAAGTGCTGTTACATCACATCCGGGGTGTCTGCATTGTGTTTCCTCATATGCGCCTTTTTTTGACCCATGATAATCATGCATGGATTTTTACCACGAAGGCTGATGAGGCCTGTTGGATTGCAATTGGCACGCAGAGGCGAGGTGTAATTTTTCAGGTTGAGCACAGAAAGCGCTCTGTCCCTATTGTAATTTCTCTACGGGCTTGCAACCAAACCCATGTCACGCCCATAAGTTTGATTGGTTCATGGGCTTTCATTTTAAAATTTGCTTAATTTGACAAGTGAAAGGCATGCATACTTCATGCCTTTTCCGGAGTTTAGCCCTCCTCAAGCGTACCGGCCAACTACTGAAAACATACGAAGCTTTATGTTTTCTGTCTGGTTTCTGGACTAATTGTTCCTCTTTATTTCATAGGCAGTGTGATCTCGCTGGGCAGTTATGGCGTGCTTTGCATAACATCGACCCTGTTACATAGATAATTGCACTTTTGCTGGTAACATGGATAATTGCACATTTGCCCAGACATTTCACAGCAAGCAAATTTCTGTTTCCTTTTACTTCGCACTTATGTCGGCCGTTGGCTCAGTTATGTGAAACTGTTTATCTTTTCATTTTCTATTTATGTGGCAAGAAAAGTCTGGTTAGGAGTTGAAGGAGGCTGGACTGGCTTGTAGTGAGTACCAAGGGGTACTTGCACCTTGCACCAGGCCCAGTTATCCCTTATTAGTGTATAGGGTGTCTAGCAGCTTAGGCTGATAGATAATGGTAGCTTAGCAGAGCAGCTTAGGCTGAACTAGGAGACGTGTGAAGCTACTACAGTACCACTTAGTGTCATATGCACAATATCATAAGAAAACACAATACACAGTTATACTAAAAATAAAGGTACTTTATTTTTATGACAATATGCCAAAGTATCTTAGAGTGTACCCTCAGTGAGAGGATAGGAAATATACACAAGATATATATACACAATAGCAAAAATATGCAGTATAGTCTTAGAAAACAGTGCAAACAATGTATAGTTACAATAGGATGCAATGGGGAAACATAGGGATAGGGGCAACACAAACCATATACTCCAAAAGTGGAATGCGAACCACAAATGGACCCCAAACCTATGTGACCTTGTAGAGGGTCGCTGGGACTATTAGAAAATAGTGAGAGTTAGAAAAATAACCCTCCCCAAGACCCTGAAAAGTGAGTGCAAAGTGCACTAAAGTTCCCCTAAGGACAAAGAAGTCGTGTGAGAGGAATAATGCAGGAAAGACACAAACCAGCAATGCAACAACTGTGGATTTCCAATCTAGGGTACCTGTGGAACAAGGGGACCAAGTCCAAAAGTCACAAGCAAGTCGGAGATGGGCAGATGCCCAGGAAATGCCAGCTGCGGGTGCAAAGAAGCTTCGACTGGACAGAAGAAGCTGAGGTTTCTGCAGGAACGAAAAGGGCTAGAGACTTTCCCTTTGGTGGACGGATCCCTCTTGCCTTGGAGAGTTGTGTAGAAGTGTTTTCTCGTCGGAAGGACGCCAACAAACCTTGCTATACGCAAATCGTGCGTTTGGCGTTTTTGGACGCTGCTGGGGCCCAGGAGGGACCAGGAGGTCGCAAATTGGACCTGAAGAGAGAGGGGACGTCGAGCAAAACAAAGAGCCCTCACTGAAGCAGGTAGTACCCGGAGAAGTGCCAGAAACAGGCACTACGAGGATGCGTGAAACGGTGCTCGCCGAAGTTGCACAAAGGAGTCCCACGTCGCCGGAGACCAACTTAGAAAGTCGTGCAATGCAGGTTAGAGTGCCGTGGACCCAGGCTTGGCTGTGCACAAAGGATTTCCACCGGAAGTGCACAGGAGCCGGAGTAGCTGCAAAGTCGCGGTTCCCAGCAATGCAGCCCAGCGAGGTGAGGCAAGGACTTACCTCCACCAAACTTGGACTGAAGAGTCACTGGACTGTGGGGGTCACTTGGACAGAGTCGCTGGATTCGAGGGACCTCGCTCGTCGTGCTGAGAGGAGACCCAAGGGACCGGTAATGCAGCTTTTTGGTGCCTGCGGTTGCAGGGGGAAGATTCCGTCGACCCACGGGAGATTTCTTCGGAGCTTCTGATGCAGAGAGGAGGCAGGCTACCCCCACAGCATGCACAAGCAGGAAAACAGTCGAGAAGGTGGCAGGATCAGCGTTACAGAGTTGCAGTAGTCGTCTTTGCTACTATGTTGCAGGTTTGCAGGCTTCCAGCGCGGTCAGCGGTCGTTTCCCTATCAGAAGGTGAAGAGAGAGATGCAGAGGAACTCGGATGAGCTCTTGCATTCGTTATCTAAAGTTTCCCCAGAGACAGAGACCCTAAATAGCCAGAAAAGAGGGTTTGGCTACCTAGGAGAGAGGAAAGGCTACCAACACCTGAAGGAGCCTATCACAAGGAGTCTCTGACGTCACCTGGTGGCACTGGCCACTCAGAGCAGTCCAGTGTGCCAGCAGCACCTCTGTTTCCAAGATGGCAGAGGTCTGGAGCACACTGGAGGAGCTCTGGACACCTCCCAGGGGAGGTGCAGGTCAGGGGAGTGGTCACTCCCCTTTCCTTTGTCCAGTTTCGCGCCAGAGCAGGGGCTAAGGGGTCCCTGAACCGGTGTAGACTGGCTTATGCAGAATTGGGCACATCTGTGCCCAACAAAGCATTTCCAGAGGCTGGGGGAGGCTACTCCTCCCCTGCCTTCACACCATTTTCCAAAGGGAGAGGGTGTCACACCCTCTCTCAGAGGAAGTTCTTTGTTCTGCCATCCTGGGCCAGGCCTGGCTGGACCCCAGGAGGGCAGCTGCCTGTCTGAGGGGTTGGCAGCAGCAGCAGCTGCAGTGAAACCCCAGGAAGGGCAGTTTGGCAGTACCAGGGTCTGTGCTACAGGCCACTGGGATCATGGGATTGTGCCAACTATGCCAGGATGGTATAGAGGGGGCAATTCCATGATCATAGACATGTTACATGGCAATATTCGGAGTTACCATGGTGAAGCTACATATAGGTAGTGACCTATATGTAGTACACGCGTGTAATGGTGTCCCTGCACTCACAAAGTTCAGGGAATTGGCTCTGAACAATGTGGGGGCACCTTGGCTAGTGCCAGGGTGCCCTCACACTAAGTAACTTTGCACCTAACCTTTACCAGGTAAAGGTTAGACATATAGGTGACTTATAAGTTACTTAAGTGCAGTGTAAAATGGCTGTGAAATAACGTGGACGTTATTTCACTCAGGCTGCAGTGGCAGGCCTGTGTAAGAATTGTCAGAGCTCCCTATGGGTGGCAAAAGAAATGCTGCAGCCCATAGGGATCTCCTGGAACCCCAATACCCTGGGTACCTCAGTACCATATACTAGGGAATTATAAGGGTGTTCCAGTAAGCCAATGTAAATTGGTAAAAATGGTCACTAGCCTGTTAGTGACAATTTGGAAAGAAATGAGAGAGCATAACCACTGAGGTTCTGATTAGCAGAGCCTCAGTGAGACAGTTAGTCACTACACAGGTAACACATTCAGGCACACTTATGAGCACTGGGGCCCTGGGTTACCAGGGTCCCAGTGACACATACAACTAAAACAACATATATACAGTGAAAAATGGGGGTAACATGCCAGGCAAGATGGTACTTTTTTACACAACCCCCCCCCAAACGAAGGAAAATAAGACTAGCCATGACCTGATGAGTCTTCATTGTCTAGGTGGAAATATCTGGAGAGTCCATCTGCATTGGAGTGGCTACTCCCAGGTCTATGTTCCACTGTATAGTCCATTCCCTGTAGGGATATGGACCACCTCAACAATTTAGGATTTTCACCTTTCATTTGTTTTAGCCAAAGTAGAGGTTTGTGGTCTGTCTGAACAATGAAGTGAGTGCCAATCAACTTCTTCAGAGCCCAGACCACAGCAAAGGCCTCCCTCTCAATGGCAGACCAACGCTTTTCTCTAGGGGTCAACCTCCTACTAATAAAAGCAACAGGTTGATCCTGGCCCTCAGAATTAAGTTGTGATAGGACTGCCCCTACTCCTAATTCAGATGCATCAGTTTGGACATAGAATTTTTTAGAGTAACAAGGGCTTTTCAGGACAGGTGCAGAGCACATGGCCTGCTTCAGCTCCTCAAAAGCTTTCTGACAGTTTGCTGTCCATAATACCTTTTTAGGCATTTTCTTGGATGTGAGGTCATTAAGAGGGGCTGCAATGGAGCCATAGTTCTTAATGAACCTCCTGTAATACCCAGTGAGGCCTAGGAAGGCTCTCACCTGAGTCTGAGTGGTAGGGGGAACCCAATCAATAATAGTTTGGATTTTCCCCTGAAGTGGTGCAATCTGTTCCCCACCAACAAGGTGTCCCAGATAAACCACCTTACCCTGCCCTATCTGGCACTTTGAAGCCTTGATAGTGAGGCCTGCCTTTTGCAGAGCCTCCAAAACTTTCCATAGGTGGACCAGGTGATCATCCCAGCTGGAGCTAAAGACAGCTATATCGTCCAAATATGCTGCACTGAAAGCTTCCAGCCCTTGCAGGACTGTGTTCACCAACCTCTGAAAAGTGGCAGGTGCATTTTTCAAACCAAAAGGCATTACAGTAAACTGGTAATGTCCTCCAATGGTAGAAAATGCAGTCTTAGGTTTAGCATCTTCTGACAATTTGATCTGCCAATACCCTGCAGTCAAATCAAAAGTGCTTAGATACTTGGCAGATGCCAGTGTATCTATAAGCTCATCTGCCCTGGGTATAGGGTGAGCATCAGTTTTGGTTACCAAGTTGAGACCTCTATAGTCTACACAAAACCGCATTTCTTTCTTTCCATCTTTAGAATTGGGTTTTGGTACCAGTACCACAGGAGAAGCCCATGGACTGTCAGAGTGCTCAACCACTCCTAGTTCCAACATTTTCTGAACTTCTTGCTTTATGCAGTCCCTGACATGGTCAGGCTGCCTATAGATCTTACTTTTGACAGGTAAACTGTCTCCAGTATCTATAGTGTGCTCACACCAAGAAGTGGTGCCTGGCACAGTAGAGAAGAGTTCTGAAAATTGTCCTAGGAGATTTATGCAATGGTCTTTCTGCTCAGCAGTAAGACAATCTGCCAAAACTACACCTTCCACAAGAGCATCTTGTTCTGTGGAAGAGAAGAGATCAGGTAGAGGATCACTGTCTTCTTCCTGTCCCTCATCAGTTGCCATGAGCAGGGTGAGATCAGCCCTGTCATAGTAGGGTTTCAGGCGGTTGACATGGAGCACCCTAAGGGGACTCCTGGCAGTGCCTAAGTCAACCAAGTAGGTGACTTCACCCTTCTTTTCAACAATTGTGTGTGGTCCACTCCATTTATCTTGGAGTGCTCTTGGGGCCACAGGCTCCAAGACCCACACTTTCTGCCCTGGTTGGTACTGAACCAAAACAGCCTTCTGATCATGCCATTGCTTCTGGAGCTCTTGGCTGGCCTGAAGGTTTTTACTGGCCTTTTTCATGTACTCAGCCATCCTTGATCTGAGGCCAAGTACATAATCCACAATATCCTGCTTAGGAGCTTTTAAAGGTTGTTCCCAACCCTCCTTTACAAGTGTGAGTGGACCCCTAACAGGGTGTCCAAAAAGAAGTTCAAAGGGGCTGAAGCCCACTCCTTTCTGGGGTACCTCCCTGTAGGCAAAAAGGAGGCATGGTAGAAGGATATCCCATCTCCTGCGGAGTTTTTCAGGGAGACCCATAATCATGCCTTTGAGAGTTTTATTAAATCTCTCCACCAGTCCATTTGTTTGTGGATGATAGGGTGTTGTGAACTTGTACGTTACACCACACTCCTTCCACATGGCCTTTAAGTATGCAGACATGAAATTGCTTCCCCTGTCTGATACCACTTCCTTTGGGAAGCCCACTCTGGAAAATATTCCCAGGAGGGCCTTTGCCACTGCAGGAGCTGTAGTGGTCCTTAAAGGAATAGCTTCAGGATATCTTGTGGCATGGTCCACTACCACCAAGATAAACCTATTGCCTGAAGCGGTAGGAGGGTCAAGGGGGCCAACTATGTCAACCCCTACCCTTTCAAAGGGAACCCCAACCACAGGCAGTGGGATAAGGGGTGCCTTTGGAGTGCCACCTGTCTTGCCACTGGCTTGACAGGTTTCACAGGACTTACAAAATTCCTTTGTGTCTTCAGACATCCTAGGCCAATGAAACAATGGTACCAATCTGTCCCAAGTTTTCATTTGACCCAGGTGCCCAGCTAGGGGAATGTCATGTGCCAGTGTTAGGAGGAACTTTCTGTACTCCTGAGGAATCACTACTCTCCTGGCAGCTCCAGGTTTAGGATCCCTATGCTCAGTGTACAAGAGGTTGTCCTCCCAGTAAACTCTGTGAGAGTCACTGACATCCCCATTAGCCTGTTTGACAGCTTGCTGTCTGAGACCCTCTAATGTGGGACAGGTTTGCTGTGCCACACTCAGCCCCTCTCTGGCAGGCCCCCCTTCACCCAAAAGCTCAGCAGTGTCTGCTTCCAGCTCCTCTGGTGTAGGTTCTGCACAGGGAGGGAATTCTTCTTCCTCAGAAGTAGAATCCACTGTAGAGGGAGGGATAGTAGGAAGTGGTTTGCTTCTACTAGCCCTAGCTTTAGGGAGCACTTGGTCCATTGTTCCAGGATCCAAGCTTCCCTGTCCTTTTTGCTTTTTGGCCTGAGCCCTTGTCAAAGCAAAAATATGCCCTGGGATGCCCAGCATTGCTGCATGGGCCTCCAACTCCACATCTGACCAAGCTGATGTCTCCAAATCATTCCCTAATAGACAGTCTACAGGTAAATCTGAAGCTACCACAACTTTCTTTGGACCAGATACCCCCCCCAGTTGAGATTTACAACAGCCATGGGGTGGCTTTGTGTTATGTTGTGAGCATCGGTTACTTGGTACTGGTGTCCAAGTATGTGTTGTTCAGGGTGCACCAGTTTCTCAATCACCATTGTGACACTGGCACCTGTGTCCCTGTAGGCCTGGACCTCAACACCATTTATTAGGGTTAGTTGCTTGTACTTCTCCAAGTTATGGGGGCAAGCAACCAAAGTGGCTAAATCAATAGCCCCTTCAGAGACTAAAGTAGCCTCTGTGGTCTCCCTAATCAGACCAACCCCAACTAAATTACCAAAAGTGAGCCCAGCTACTCCCTTGGATTGGCTATTAGTAGGTTTGCTCCCACCACCACTGCTATTAGTAGGGACACTAGGTGTAGCAGTAGGGGTTGTAGTGGTAGGAGCTGTGGTGCCTTTCTTTGGACAACTGGGATCTGTTGTCCAATGGCCTTTTATTTTACATAAATAGCACCATGGTTTCTTTTCCTTGTTCTGATTAAAGGAGGATTTGGACCCACCACCCCCACCAGAGTGTTTTTGTGGGCCTGATGAAGACTCATTTTTAGATTTGTCCCCACCCTTGTCTGAAGACTTACCATCCTTCTTTTTGTTGCCATCTTTGTCACCCCCTGTATGAACTTTTCTGTTCACTCTTGTTCTGACCCATTTGTCTGCCTTCTTTCCCAATTCTTGGGGAGAGGTCAGATCAGAGTCCACCAAGTACTGGTGCAACAAATCAGACACACAATTATTAAGAATATGCTCTCTCAGGATCAAGTTATACAGGCTGTCATAATCAGTAACTTTACTGCCAAATTAACCACTCCTCCAAGGCCTTCACTGCCTGGTCAATGAAATCAACCCAGTCTTGTGAAGACTCCTTTTTGGTCTCTCTGAACTTTATCCTGTACTGTTCAGTGGTTAAGCCATAACCATCCAGGAGTGCATTCTTAAGAACTTGGAAATTATTAGCATCATTTTCTTTCACAGTAAGGAGCCTATCCCTACCTTTTCCACTAAATGATAGCCATAGGATAGCAGCCCACTGCCTTTGAGGGACATCCTGTACAACACAGGCCCTCTCAAGTGCAGCAAACCACTTGTTAATGTCATCCCCCTCCTTATAAGGGGGAACTATCTTGTGCAGATTCCTGGAATCATGCTCTTTTGCAGGATGACTTTGGGGAATACTGCTGCTGCCACCATGGGTATCTAAACCCAACTTCTGTCTTTCCTTCTCTAATTCAAAAGACTGTCTATCCAAATCCAGCTGTTGCTTTTTAAGCTTCAGTCTGGTTTGTTCCACCCTCAACTTATTGAGTTCCCTCTCTAACATTCTGTCATCAGGGTTGGTGGGAGGGACATTTCTAGAAACAGAGCTATGATGGGAATGAACAGAAGGAGACCTGTCCCTTACAGAAGCCAACTTAACAGCTTGGTTTACAGAAACATTACTACCAGTATGGTGAGAATACATGCTTTTGCTATGATGTGAGACAACACTATTTCTATGGTGTGGCTCATCATCATTACCATCTATGCTAGATTGTCTAGTAATGGGCAGGCTAGGAAGTTTCTTTCCTGAATCTTTTCCTGGGGGAGTCCCTGAATCAGATTGGGAACTATTAGGTACTTTTTCAACATATGGGGCACCTATGGCCTTATCCTGTTCTCTAAGCATGTTAATTAACAGTTCCAAGGCAGGATTCTTCCCTACACTCAAACCTCTCTCTATACAGAGACTCCTTGCTCTTTTCCAGCTAAGGTTGTCATATGCAAGTTTGGACAGATCAACACTTTGGCCTGTGCCAGACATTTTTTAGAGAGAGTTAAAGTGATAGAGAAAGAGACAAAAGTTTTCAGAACTTTTTGGAAAGACAGAAAAAAAAACTTTTTAAACTTTTAAGAACTTTTTGAAAGTTTAGGAGTACTTTTCAACACTTTAGAAAAGAGTGAAAAGAGGAAATGCAAAACTTTTTGGCTATGTGTATATACACTGACCTTGTTTTGTATATTTTTCTCTTATGAAAAGTACAATGACAAGAGTGGTAAGTAGTCTCAAGCACTTATCCCACCACTGCACAACCAATGTAGGAGGCTGGACTGGCTTGTAGTGAGTACCAAGGGGTACTTGCACCTTGCACCAGGCCCAGTTATCCCTTATTAGTGTATAGGGTGTCTAGCAGCTTAGGCTGATAGATAATGGTAGCTTAGCAGAGCAGCTTAGGCTGAACTAGGAGACGTGTGAAGCTACTACAGTACCACTTAGTGTCATATGCACAATATCATAAGAAAACACAATACACAGTTATACTAAAAATAAAGGTACTTTATTTTTATGACAATATGCCAAAGTATCTTAGAGTGTACCCTCAGTGAGAGGATAGGAAATATACACAAGATATATATACACAATAGCAAAAATATGCAGTATAGTCTTAGAAAACAGTGCAAACAATGTATAGTTACAATAGGATGCAATGGGGAAACATAGGAATAGGGGCAACACAAACCATATACTCCAAAAGTGGAATGCGAACCACGAATGGACCCCAAACCTATGTGACCTTGTAGAGGGTCGCTGGGACTATTAGAAAATAGTGAGAGTTAGAAAAATAACCCTCCCCAAGACCCTGAAAAGTGAGTGCAAAGTGCACTAAAGTTCCCCTAAAGACAAAGAAGTCGTGTTAGAGGAATAATGCAGGAAAGACACAAACCAGCAATGCAACAACTGTGGATTTCCAATCTAGGGTACCTGTGGAACAAGGGGAATAAGTCCAAAAGTCACAAGCAAGTCGGAGATGGGCAGATGCCCAGGAAATGCCAGCTGCGGGTGCAAAGAAGCTTCGACTGGACAGAAGAAGCTGAGGTTTCTGCAGGAACGAAAAGGGCTAGAGACTTCCCCTTTGGTGGACGGATCCCTCTCGCCTTGGAAAGTCGTGTAGAAGTGTTTTCCCGCCGGAAGGACGCCAACAAGCCTTGCTACACGCAAATCGTGCGTTTGGCGTTTTTGGACGCTGCTGGGGCCCAGGAGGGACCAGGAGGTCGCAAATTGGACCTGAAGAGAGAGGGGACGTCGAGCAAAACAAAGAGCCCTCACTGAAGCAGGTAGTACCCGGAGAAGTGCCAGAAACAGGCACTACGAGGATGCGTGAAACGGTGCTCGCCGAAGTTGCACAAAGGAGTCCCACGTCGCCGGAGACCAACTTAGAAAGTCGTGCAATGCAGGTTAGAGTGCCGTGGACCCAGGCTTGGCTGTGCACAAAGGATTTCTGCCGGAAGTGCACAGGGGCCGGAGTAGCTGCAAAGTCGCGGTTCCCAGCAATGCAGCCCAGCGAGGTGAGGCAAGGACTTACCTCCACCAAACTTGGACTGAAGAGTCACTGGACTGTGGGGGTCACTTGGACAGAGACGCTGGATTCGAGGGACCTCGCTCGTCGTGCTGAGAGGAGACCCAAGGGACCGGTAATGCAGCTTTTTGGTGCCTGCGGTTGCAGGGGGAAGATTCCGTCGACCCACGGGAGATTTCTTCGGAGCTTCTGGTGCAGAGAGGAGGCAGGCTACCCCCACAGCATGCACAAGCAGGAAAACAGTCGAGAAGGCGGCAGGATCAGCGTTACAGAGTTGCAGTAGTCGTCTTTGCTACTATGTTGCAGGTTTGCAGGCTTCCAGCGCGGTCAGCGGTCGTTTCCTTATCAGAAGGTGAAGAGAGAGATGCAGAGGAACTCGGATGAGCTCTTGCATTCGTTATCTAAAGTTTCCCCAGAGACAGAGACCCTAAATAGCCAGAAAAGAGGGTTTGGCTACCTAGGAGAGAGGAAAGGCTACCAACACCTGAAGGAGCCTATCACAAGGAGTCTCTGACGTCACCTGGTGGCACTGGCCACTCAGAGCAGTCCAGTGTGCCAGCAGCACCTCTGTTTCCAAGATGGCAGAGGTCTGGAGCACACTGGAGGAGCTCTGGACACCTCCCAGGGGAGGTGCAGGTCAGGGGAGTGGTCACTCCCCTTTCCTTTGTCCAGTTTCGCGCCAGAGCAGGGGCTAAGGGGTCCCTGAACCAGTGTAGACTGGCTTATGCAGAATTGGGCACATCTGTGCCCAACAAAGCATTTCCAGAGGCTGGGGGAGGCTACTCCTCCCCTGCCTTCACACCATTTTCCAAAGGGAGAGGGTGTCACACCCTCCGTCAGAGGAAGTTCTTTGTTCTGCCATCCTGGGCCAGGCCTGGCTGGACCCCAGGAGGGCAGCTGCCTGTCTGAGGGGTTGGCAGCAGCAGCAGCTGCAGTGAAACCCCAGGAAGGGCAGTTTGGCAGTACCAGGGTCTGTGCTACAGGCCACTGGGATCATGGGATTGTGCCAACTATGCCAGGATGGTATAGAGGGGGCAATTCCATGATCATAGACATGTTACATGGCCATATTCGGAGTTACCATGGTGAAGCTACATATAGGTAGTGACCTATATGTAGTGCACGCGTGTAATGGTGTCCCCGCACTCACAAAGTTCAGGGAATTGGCTCTGAACAATGTGGGGGCACCTTGGCTAGTGCCAGGGTGCCCTCACACTAAGTAACTTTGCACCTAACCTTTACCAGGTAAAGGTTAGACATATAGGTGACTTATAAGTTACTTAAGTGCAGTGTAAAATGGCTGTGAAATAACGTGGACGTTATTTCACTCAGGCTGCAGTGGCAGGCCTGTGTAAGAATTGTCAGAGCTCCCTATGGGTGGCAAAAGAAATGCTGCAGCCCATAGGGATCTCCTGGAACCCCAATACCCTGGGTACCTCAGTACCATATACTAGGGAATTATAAGGGTGTTCCATTAAGCCAATGTAAATTGGTAAAAATGGTCACTAGCCTGTTAGTGACAATTTGGAAAGAAATGAGAGAGCATAACCACTGAGGTTCTGATTAGCAGAGCCTCAGTGAGACAGTTAGTCACTACACAGGTAACACATTCAGGCACACTTATGAGCACTGGGGCCCTGGGTTACCAGGGTCCCAGTGACACATACAACTAAAACAACATATATACAGTGAAAAATGGGGGTAACATGCCAGGCAAGATGGTACTTTCCTACAGGAGTTTACAATGCTAATAGCTCTAACTTGAGCTAACGGGAGGCCCGTTGCATTGCAAATGCTTATTTTAATTTACGATGTTTGTAGGACAATGGTATTTTTCAATTTTTTTGATGCATACCGGGCATGCGTGGATTTGTGAGGGAAGGCTGAGACACCAAGTCAATTCAGATGCGCAAGGTCCCAGGGGTCATTTTAGTCATTTATGCTGTATGGAGATGTACCATTTGCATTAACATTTCTGACGCATAACGTCCATGCGTGAATTTAGGTGGAAAGGCTGACAGTGCATCCACATTTTTTGTTACAGGGACTATGCATCTATGTATTTTGTCTGGTATGGCTACATGTGTGTGTGTGTAGGAGGCTGGCCTGGCTTGTAGTGGGTACCAAGGGGTACCTACACTCTGTACCAGGTCAAGTTATCCCTTATTAGTGTAGAAGAGGTGTTTCTAGCTGCTTAGGCTGATAGAAGGTAGCTATAGCAGAGCAGCTTAGGCTGAACTAGGAGACATGCAAAGCTCCTACTATACCACTGGTGTCATATGCACAATATCATAAGAAAACACAATACACAGATATACTAAAAATAAAGGTACTTTATTTTTATGGCAATATGCCAAAAGTATCTCAGTGAGTACCCTCAGTATGTGGATGCCAAATATACACAAGATATATGTACACAATACCAAAAATATGCAGTAATAGCAAAAGGAAGTAATGCAAGCAATGTAAAGTTACAGTAGATTGCAATAGGAGCACATAGGTATAGGGGCAACACAAACCATATACTCCAAAAGTGGAACGCAAACCACGAATGGACCCCAAACCTATGTGAGCTTGTAGAGGGTCGCTGGGACTGTCAGAAAACAGTGAGGGTTAGAAAAATAGCCCACCCCAAGACCCTGAAAAGTAGGTGTAAAATGTACCTATACCCCCCAGAGAGCACAGAAGTCGTGTTAGGGGGTTTCTGCACCAGACCAACACCAGCAAAGCAACAACAGCGGATTTCCAGACCTGAGTACCTGTGAAACAAGGGGACTAAGTCCAAGAGTCGCGACAATGTCGAGAGTGGGCAGATGCCCAGGAAATGCCAGCTGAGAGTGCAAAGAAGCTGCCACCGGATGGTAGAAGCTGTGGATTCTGCAAGGACGAAGAGGACTAGGAGCTTCCCCTTTTGAGGATGGATGTCCCACGTCGTGAAGAAGCTTGCAGAGGTGTTCCCACGCAGAAAGACAGCAAACAAGCCTTGCTAGCTGCAGGGGTCGAGGTAAGGGTTTTTGGATGCTGCTGTGGCCCAGGAGGGACAAGGATGTCGCCACTTGGATGAGGAGACAGAGGGGGCGCCCAGCAAGTCAGGGAGCCCTCACAGAAGCAGGCAGCACCCGCAGAAGTACCAGAGCAGGCACTTGGAAGAGGAGTGAACCGGAGTCCACCCGAAGACACAAAAGGGAGTCCCACGACGCCGGAGGACAACTCAGAAGGTTGTGCACTGCAGGTTAGAGTGTTGGGAACCCAGGATTGGCTGTGCATGAAGGAAATCCTGGAAGAGTGCACAGGAGCAGGAGCAGGAGCAGCTGCAAATCACGCGGTACCCAGCAATGCAGTCTAGCGTGGGGAGGCAAGGACTTACCTCCACCAACTTTAGAGTCACTGGACTGTGGGAGTCACTTGGACAGAGTTGCTGAGTTCCAGGGACCACGCTCGTCATGCTGAGAGGGGACCCAGAGGACCGGTGATGCAGTCTTTTGTTGCCTGCGGTTGCAGGGGGAAGATTCCGTTGACCCACAGGAGATTTCTTCAGAGCTCCTGGTGCAAGAAGGAGGCAGGCTACCCCCAGAGCATGCACCACCAGGAAACAGTCGAGAAGGCGACAGGATAAGCAATACAAGGTTGCAGTAGTCGCCTTTGCTACTTTGTTGCGGTTTTGCAGGCGTCCTGAGCAGTCAGCGGTCGATCCTTTGGCAGAAGGTGAAGAGAGAGATGCAGAGGAACTCTGGTGAGCTCTTGCATTCGGTATCTGAAGAATTCGCCAAAGCAGAGACAATAAATAGCCAGAAAAGGAGGTTTGGCTACTTAGGAAGGAGGATAGGTTAGTAACACAGGTAAGAGCCTATCAGAAGGAGTCTCCGATGTCACCTGCTGGCCCTGGCCACTCAGAGCAGTCCAGTGTGCCAGCACACCTCTGCATCCAAGATGGCAGAGGTCTGGGGCACGCTGGAGGAGCTCTGGGAACCTCCCCTGGGAGGTGCAGGTCAGGGGAGTGGTCACTCCCCTTTCCTTTGTCCAGTTTCGTGCCAGAGCAGGGCTGGGGGATCCCTGAACCGGTGTAAACTGGCTTATGCAGAGATGGGCACCATTTGTGCCCATCAAAGCATTTCCAGAGGCTGGGGGAGGCTACTCCTCCCCAGCCCTGACACCTTTTTCGAAAGGGAGAGGGTGTAACACCCTCTCTATGAGGAAGTCCTTCGTTCTGCCTTCCTGGGCCAGGCCTGGCTGGACCCCAGGATGGCAGAAACCTGTCTGAGGGGTTGGCAGCAGCTGCAGTGAAACCCCAGGAAAGGTAGTTTGGCAGTACCCGGGTCTGTGCTAGAGACTCGGGGGATCATGGAATTGTCTCCCCAATGCCAGAATGGCATTGGGGTGACAATTCCATGATCTTAGACATGTTACGTGGCCATGTTCGGAGTTACCATTGTGACGCTATACATAGGTAGTGACCTATGTATAGTGTACGCGCGAAATGGTGTCCCCGCACTCACAAAGTCCGGGGAATTTGCCCTGAACGATGTGGGGGCACCTTGGCTAGTGCCAGGGTGCCCACACACTAAGTAACTTTGCACCCAACCTTCAGCAGGTGAAGGTTAGACATATAGGTGACTTATAAGTTACTTAAGTGCAGTGGTAAATGGCTGTGAAATAACGTGGACGTTATTTCACTCAGGCTGCAGTGGCAGGCCTGTGTAAGAATTGTCAGAGCTCCCTATGGGTGGTAAAAGAAATACTGCAGCCCATAGGGATCTCCTGGAACCCCAATACCCTGGCTACCTCAGTACCATATACTAGGGAATTATAAGGGTGTTCCAGTATGCCAATGTGAATTGGTGAAATTGGTCACTAGCCTGTTAGTGACAATTTGGAAAGCAGAGAGAGCCTAACCACTGAGGTTCTGGTTAGCAGAGCCTCAGTGAGACAGTTAGTCATCACACAGGGAACACATACAGGGCACACTTATGAGCACTGGGGCCCTGGCTGGCAGGGTCCCAGTGACACATACACTAAAACAACATATATACAGTGAAATATGGGGGTAACATGCCAGGCAAGATGGTACTTTCCTACAGTGTGCATGTGCATTTTATTATGTATGCGTGTGTGATGCATGTGAGGACTGATACATTGTGCAAATGTGCCCGTGTATGAAGATTCTTAGCCACATACATATCTACACATGTGCACTGAGTGTAGATATGGGATGCTATTCATGTTGTTGGTCTACCACATTGTCATGTTAGAATTCTTTCTGTACGTTACTATACCCAACCTAAGATGGGAAGGTCCATGTGCAATGCATGTTCCCCTTAACAAATCTTTCGCTAAGGATTCTGTCGACTAAGGCCGGCATAAGATCATGTCAGCCATTTCAATGTGAGTGCACATATGTGCACACTCAGGTGTGTTGTATGGAGCAGAGTTAATGATGCAGAGTAACACATGTAACGTATGGTTCCTGATGCATGTAAAATGTTAGTGTGCTGACATGTGTCATTGTAGCTAAATATATGTGACATGTACTATGTGTGATAATATAGATGTGCTGCATGATACAGTGGTCTATTTAGGGATTGGACACATACCAAATCTTGTATACAGCTATCTTACATGTAGGCCCTTGTTCCAAAGCTGTGTACTCATATCTGTGTAACACATGCTTCATAATGGGGGGACATTTGTACTGGTCATGATCAGTTTTAAGTAATCATTGGACATGTACACTTATAATGATGTTAATTGTACAAATTTGTCCATTTGCAAATTGACAACAACAAGCCTGGTCCACATAGATGGGACATGTGTGGATACATTTAGGCATGTTGAGTTAAAAACATAAATTTTCTAAGTTCAAATACTCAAACATATATGATGTTGGCAGATTGATGAAATTGAATACAGTCTGTACGGCATGGGTGCTCTCATGCAGTGATGGCACCCTAGTCATCAATTTGCAGTTTGAATGGCCATATAGGGCCATTGTTACAAGTATGACTACTGGTTGACTGTGGTCACCTCAGCTCAATTCACTGTGTCAAGGATCAATGTAGCCTGCTCAGGATTTTGAGTGGGCATTGGTTAGTGATCTCACATCCTCATAATGGATCATCTGCACTGCAATACACAGTTCCTTGCAGTCATACACCTCCACATTTGTGATCCCATGGCCAAGTATGTGTAGTTGCCTTTGAGGGATTTTATGTCAGACTTGCCCTATCATATACTGGGAAATGGCAGCTTGTTTGTTTAGGAGATGACTCATCAGTTCCCATTGTTTCACATGATTTGACAAGAATCGGTGTGGTTATTCTTTGGATGCCTGGTTAGGCCACTAATATTTTTTGAACAGTGTCTTGTCTGTAGAACTAGGGTACAGATACTGTCCTCCCTGGGCTTCCCATCTTTGTGGATGACTACTATGGAAGCCTGGCACTGGTCTAACAGTAGTACTCACCCTTTTTGGCTCTTCTCATACATCTGCTTCAGATATGAATCAAGCTAAGTGACTGTCAACCTATATGGTTTCATTGTTACCCCGTTGGGTCCTGATGCTTTGATGGGCTTCACATCCCTGATGCCTCTTACAATTGTCTCCAGGGAAATTGCTTCTTCTAAGACTTCCTTATCCTCTGTTGCAAGGCTTGGGTGAGACATGTCACCCAGGAGCTCGCATGCTTTGTTTTTGGTGGCAGAATACCTTGCATAATCGATTTTTACACAGTAGTGACCAGACATTTGGGCTACGGTTTGTCCACTACTAGCAAGTTACCCTGACTCCTTCTGGATCCCAGGTACCCATCTACCCACTGCCTCATACCTGTCCAGCCAGGCCAACATTTTTCCTGTTGTGTTTCCCATTACATTGATGTTGTGCTGTGTTGCTCTGTGGTATATATTTGCAGCTTCCTGGGCCAAGTCTCAGTAATGATTTTGCTTCAGTGCTAGAATGTGGCCTCCCTCTCATCCTTCCTCATCAGGTATGCCAGCCTCAGGGGACAAAAAGTAATGTTCAAATGTTTAGTTGATTTCCTTGCGCCATCATGGTGAGACCCACCCCCTTGCCTACTAGCACATAGGCCACCTACAATGTGAGTGGAGAATCAACTGATTTGCTGTTTCCCTGTAAAGGATGGTCTTTTGTGTCTAACATCTATTCTCAACTTTTTGGCTCTTTACAGTACCAAGGCCTCAATATGATGCAGGTAGTTTTTGTCTTCTCTGCCCTATCCTACACCAGCAATGGGGGAGAATAGTTAGAAATACCCCTGGTAAAGTTAGTGACCTCACTGACTTTTAACAGCTGGTGAGTTGGCATGAGAAAGTGATCAATTCAGGAAATACTATCATGCACCCCCATGTATAAAGATGAAGTACTGGCTTGCTGGGTTAAGGGTAAACCATACATATGCCAGTCCCTGGGCAGTGAGAAAGTCTGCTAATGATCGTTTTGACTGTGTCCAGGGGCCTGGGGGGACATCACTCGGCATTGCGTTGAGCTCCCCTCACATGATCACTTTCCCAACTGGAAGACTGTGTAGCAGAGTGGTCAGGGCTGGTAGGACGGAGCCGTTAAATCATGTTGTGATATCTACTGAAGATATGTTTAAGATGCCCCCTCCCAGGTCCCAGAGACATTCACATAGGGGCCCAGCGGATCGGGCCATATTTGACAAGTTACCAGGGGCAGCGTTCTCCTCACAAACATTGATACTCCTCTAGAGGTGGTGGTATGGTCCACATTAGCAGCCTTATTATTTCCCCAATGGTGAAGGGCATTACAGCTATAGTCTAGGAGGTGATTCTCTTGTAGGAGAACCATCTGAGGGGAATCTGTTATGATGACTGGGGCACCACTCCCAGTTTGACTTTGTCGGTTTGCCCATTGACATTCCAGGATACTATCCTTAGGATTAACGTTCAGTTCAGTTCAGCTTTATTTCGGCAAAAATACCATAAAAGCATGTTTGCTTGGATTCTTAAGTTTAAAAAAAACATTTAAGAAGATCAGTTACATTCAAATGCATCTTAATAAAACTCAGATCCAAAAAACTCCAAATCTCCCCAAAACCATGTGATGCCAGATATCAGTAATGTAAATAGTATAAAAGTTTATGATACACATCGCCATAAAAATATTAATACATAACTATGAATATAAATCTTTGTGCAGAGAGCAATAATGACATATAAATTCACATGATGTATAAAGTACTTTGTGTCCTTTTCCCATCTGCACAAATACGATTCCCATTCTATTGTCTCGCTAAAAATTGCAAATAATTACATCTATCAAATAAGTTCTCTTATTCCCTAGAACTGTGTGTGTGCCAAGAATAATATCCATAGTAAAATAGTAAAATGAACATATTAATATTGGACATCCTACTGTATGGTTAAAGGAACACACACATGGGGTGCCAGCCCTAAGCTGTTTGGGGTTTGAAATGTGAGAGTGATTATCCTGTGTATGTCTCAGCAATGATGACAGGTGGTATGTATCTTGCTTGAACATCCCCTACAACAACTATCCAATCAACCCTCTGCAATCATCAGTCCCCCCTCCCTCCTACACTGCGCTGCAGATTCCTAACTAGCCACCTCCCCAAATGTGCATAGTGACTGTTGGCCCAAACAAACATGCTGCTAACTAATATGCATCACTACCGCCTTCTGACCCCCCACCCAGCCCCTTACTGAAATATCTTTACCAAGTTGGTGTCTCATTGCTCTGTATCAATCTTGCTGCCAGTTTCCAATTTAGGACCATTGCAGCCTGCTCCAGCCCATCCACAAGACACTTTGGGTGCATATTCAGTGCCACATTTACGATCCTACAAGTCCCTCTCATCTCCACATGGGTCACAAGATCTGATTGGGTGATCTGGACGATGCCCCAGGCTAGGCATTATGGCCCTCATTACAACCCTGGCGGTCGATGGTAAAGTGGTGGTAACACCGCCAACAGGCCGGCAGTAAAAAAAATGGAATCATGACCACGGTGGAAACCGCCAACACAGACAGCCACTTTAACACTCTGACCGCCACGGCGGAAGACAATGTACCGCCCACTGTATTATGAGAGGGTAATCCGCCACCTTTTCCCGGGTGGTACCAACGCCATCAAAAGCACAGCGGAAACAGTGTTCTGAAGGGAATCGACTCACCTTTCAACACTCAAGGAAGAACCAGGAGACCATGGAGCCAGAGCTGCACGTCTCTCCCATGCCGGTTATCTGCTCATATACCAGGAGTACCAACGCCTGCGATGATGACCACTGTGAGTACTGCACCTAGCACACAGGGGAGGGTGGGAGGAAAAAGATAGCGACACACACATGCAACACGCAACACCCCCACCCGAGCCTCACCCCCAACACCATACACACAAACAGAGGCAATAACATTACATATTCACCCCTCAACCCTCAGGAATAACGGAAGGACAAAAGGAATTGAGTCAAATAAGTGTTATATTAGAAATAGTTATAAATTTGTTTAGAACGCAAAAACAGTACTTACAAAATATACAATATTTACAAAAGGTGGTATAATGTCCACTCAAAATGTCCGTGGCCCACTGGGCCAAAGCACACAGGCCAAGCCCACACTTGACTCCTGTCTCAATGTGGAGAGAACACTGCAGGGGCATCAGGTCGAAAACAGACAAGCACCTCAGGGGGACGGGGAAGGGGGGGCACCTTAGCTGGAACATGGGACAACGCCACTGCTCCTGGAGGGGTCTCCATGCCCAATACTTGCTCATGGGGAGTGGAAGGCCACAGTCTCTCAAGTGCATGGTTTGCCCATTGCGTGGTCCTGGAGACTGCAAAGCCACAGTCTCTCAAGTGGGTGGTTTGCCCACTGCTTGGTCCTGGGGAGTGCAAAGCCATAGAGGGTCATTCTGACCCTGGCGGCCGGTGGCCGCCAGGGCCACCGACCACGGGAGCACCGCCGACAGGCTGGCGGTGCTCCAATGAGCATTCTGACCGCGGCGGTTTAGCCGCGGTCAGAAGCGGAAAGTCAGCGGTCTCCCGCTGACTTTCCGCTGCTCATTGGAATCCTCCATGGCTGCGGAGCGCGCTCCGCAGCCATGAGGATTCTGACCCCCCCTACCGCCATCCAGTTCATGGCGGGAAAGCCGCCATGAACAGGATGGCGGTAGGGGGGGTCGCGGGGCCCCTGGGGGCCCCTGCCGTGCCCATGCCAATGGCATGGGCACGGCAGGGGCCCCCGTAAGAGGGCCCCAAAATGTATTTCACTGTCTGCCTTGCAGACAGTGAAATACGCGACGGGTGCAGTAGCACCCGTCGCACCTTCCCACTCCGCCGGCTCGATTACGAGCCGGCATCCTCGTGGGAAGGTCGTTTTCCCCTGGGCTGGCGGGCGGTTTAACTGGAACCGCCCGCCAGCCCAGGGGAAAACTCGTAATACCCGCCGCGGTCTTTTGACCGCGGCGCGGTAATTTGGAGGGCGGGATCCTGGCGGGCGGCCTCCGCCGCCCGCCAGGGTCATAATGAGGCCCATAGTCTCTTAAGTCAGTGGCTCCTACACTGGTTCTGGAGGGGGCTTTGTGCCCAGTGTGCTTCATCCTGCCAAGGATAGGGTGAGTGGATGCCTTCTTCCACTGGTTCTGGAGGGGGCTTTGTGCCCAGTGTGCTTCATCCTGCCAAGGATAGGGTGAGTGGATGCCTTCTTCCACTGGTTCTGGGGGGGGCTTGGTGCCCAGTGTGCTTCATCCTGCCAAGGATAGGGTGAGTGGATATCTTCGTCCACTGGTTCTCGAGGGGGCTTTGTGCCCAGTGATGCAGGACTTGGGGTGTGCCAGGTCACAGTCCCCCATCTGGGTGTCAGAGCCACGAGATTTGTAGTGGCTGTATTGCTACATGCACTGCGTGCAAGGTAAACAGTGGTGCAGGGTGTGGACCATTGGCCTCTGCTTCCATTGGCTTTCGCTTCCATTTTGGTTCACGACTCCATTTTGTCGAGTCTGGTTCTGTGCGTAAAGCACTGTTCTGTGTTTTTCCACAAGCTTCGGCAAGCTACAGGGTGGGGTGTTTTTCTGCTCAACTTTGCTGCATCTGCCTGATACGAAGGGCGCTATTTACATTCCACGAGCTATCAGTTAGGACAACAGGGGGATGCGCCTGTACTCAAGGAGGAATGCAAACTTCACCTTGGAGCCCTCTCCTGGGAACTTGGCCCGTTCTGAGGAGGCGTCTCGAAGGGTGAACAAGGTACCGCCGATTGCACAATTTGTAAAGGAGGGGGTCTTTTTCTAGAAAAGACTCCTGGGCGTTAGTAAATACTATAAAGGTTGGGGGCCTGGATGGACTGGTTTAGGAACTCTCTTCTGGGTTGGACGCAACGCCAGGAGGACTGATTGTCCCGAAAGAGGCTCCCTGTGCCAGCTGATTTGGGTTCCCCGGCTTTGTGTACGGCGGAGGGATGCAGACGCTCTTTTCGGTGAAGCTTTTCAATTTATAAGCATTGAAGTATATTGTGTGTGCGTGCGTAATATGCACTTATTCTTGCAGTCATTTTCATGCTATTAAGCATTGAAGTATATTGTGTGCTATTCTTCATGATATCACAGAGTGTTTATATTCTCACCATTATTCTCATGTTATTCTCTTGATATATATATATATATTAGTGTGGTTAGTTTTGCCATATGAGAACTTGCCCCTTAAATAAACTTGATTATTTTACTCACTAAGGTGTCTGAGAGTGATTGCTTTATATTGTGCCTTAAAATATCCTGAAGTGTATAGTTTTGATATTCTGAAGAGTAAAGCAACACAAATTTGCGTAGTCGTTTGCAGGATTCGAAAAATAAAAAAAAGGAAAATGCTTAATAAGATCAAAGCGAGCTCAAAAGCAAGTTCTCATGTAGCAAATCCGGACATAGAAATACCGGGGTGGGAAACTGCCCCGTATAAACTTTTAGCTCAGGAATGGTCACTTTGTGCTGGTTTGTGTGAAAATTGGAATGCGTGTATGTTAAATGCAGAACCTGAAGATGTTCTTACATGTTTACAAAAAGTGTCAATTGACAAGGGAAGGGAGATTTGTGCGTTGGGGAGGCGAGGCTGGATCTTGCTTTCTGCGTACCGAAAGTTGTATGAAAAATGTTTACAGTTACAAAAAGACCACGAGCAGCTGGAGAAGGAGTTATTAGGAGCCCGAAATTCCTCTACCATGCTAGCTTGTCAAAATAAATTATTAAGTGATAAGCTTGAAATGTACCAGTTGGTTGCAGAGAGAACGGCCGTTAGAGTCGCTCAATATAAACACAAGAAACGAAGAGGGAAAGTTAATAAAAAGAAGGTGCATTTAGCTATCTCTCAGGCAGGATTAGCCTTTGACCCTGAATTTTGGGATGGAGACATCTGGGATACGTCTGATTTTTCAGATGAGTCCGGGGGTGATAACTGTCAAGATGTTAGTCAGGAAAAGACAGAGCGCAGGAATGTTGTCTGTGCGCAGCCCATATATCGGGGAAAGTTACAGCATAGCCCAGCTAACCCTGGAGGGGTGATGTTGGATGCCCTGGAGGATTATACACAGCAAGAACTAAGTGATGTGATAGACAGATTGCGACAGAGGTCTGGGGAAACATTGCTTACGTGGATGGTGCGGGTGCATGATATGGGGGGTCAGGGGGTCCAATTGGATCACGGCGACGCCCCGAGGCTTTGTATGTTAAGTACAGACCCGGTTATCCAAAATGAGTTTAGAACTTATCCAGGGAATGGTCCCATGACCAATTTGTTAGAGTTAGCTGCTCAAGGGTGTGCTCAGAAGTATCCAACCGAGTCAGACTGGCCGCCTAATGATAAACTTTGGTATACTTTGAGAGATGCAGTACAGAGATTGAAGGAAGAAGGGATGAAAACAGCTATCTTTATGGGTAATGCTCATGATTTGATGAATGGAATTTTAAGTGTGTCTGTGCGAAACCGGTTGATTAGGGCCGCTCCTCCTGCATATAAGCATGTCATCATGACTTTGTTAATCAATCAGACGGGTAACCCATTGTCCCAGGTGGTAGAAGCGGTGCGTGAGTTAAGTGATTTAGGAGAATGGGCTAAGCCAGAGAGGAATTCACGGTCTGAGAATCGTACTGATAACAACAGGGTGACAAGGCGGGACATGTTTCAGGCCTTGCTGCGAGATGGGGTGACCAGGGATGAAATTGATGGGATAACCACCAAGGACATGTGGGAAATGTACCGCAAACGCGGCTTGGATAAAAAGGAGGGGAGCAGGAAAGGGAACAAGAAGGATAACAAAGTGGTGAACCAGAGAAAGGCAGGAGGGGAGGAGCGTGAGGGTGAAAAGGGAGAGAGAGGGAGAGAGCCCCACAGTAGAGAGAGATCCCCAGATGATGGAGATTGGGAGGAAGAGCACCGAAGCTCAGAGGGAACCCGGAGCAGGGAGAGAGACCGGGAACTGCGAGGTTCTGGGAAAACTCGAGGAAGAGAGTGGGAGAGGGAGCTGGTAAGCTCAGAGAGGTTGCGAAGCAGAGACAGGGAGGAGGAGTTCCCTGAGAATTACCGCAAACTGTATCCAGATCTGACTTGGGCAGACTCTGATGTGCGCAGAGTGAAAATCGATTAGGAAACATGTCAAACTCTGGTGCAGGGATGGGCTCGCAAAGATAACAGACCTCATGTCAAAGTAGAAATTTATTGGAAACGTGGAAATGTTCAAAAAGTTCGAGCCCTCGTTGACACCGGAGCGGAGGCCTCTTTGATTCATTGCAACCCAAGAAAATTCAGGGGACAGTACTTCACCATCACGGGATTGGGCGGAAAAGAAACCCCGGCAGTGCAGATAGTGGTTCCCATGAAAATAGGGGCACTTCCAAAGAGAGAATACACTGTCTTGATTGTGCCCATTCCCGAGTACATTATTGGAATTGACATTTTGAAAGGGATGACCCTACATTTGGAAGATGGATGTTATCAATTTGGTTCCAAAAGATTTATATCAATAGCCGCCGCAAGGGTGGGGCTGTTGAAGGTTCCTCCGGTAACACTTCCCCAAGCTACTAAGGTGATTCAGATGAAACAGTACAGAATACCGGGAGGACATGAGGAGATTAGCCAGACTATACATGACTTACTGGAGGCCGGGGTAATAGTTCCCATCACCACTGCGAGGAATAATGCCCTCTGGCCTGTTCGTAAAAGTGATAACAGTTGGAGGATTTGCATTGATTATCGCCAATTGAATAAACATACACCTCCTCTGACTGCAGCGGTCCCAGACACGATTACCTTGATTGAGAACATACAGAAACACAGTGGGACTTGGTATGCCACCATTGACATTGCCAATGCATTCTTTACGATACCAATAGCTACTGAGAGCCAGCCTCAGCTGTCATTCCAGTGGGCGGGCGTCAGTACACCTTCTGTAGATTGCCCATGGGGTATTTACACAGCCCCACTATCTGCCACCGGCTGGTGGCAGAGCATTTGGATGAAGTACCAGTGGTTCCCGGAGTGCAAATCTCTCATTATATAGATGACGTGATGATGCAGGGAGAAACACAAGAACAGGTGCAGATTCAGCTAGACAGGGTGGTGGAACATTTGCAGAATAAAGGGTGGGAGATTAACCCAGAGAAAGTGCAGGGACCGTCTGAAATTTTTGGGCATTCAGTGGAATCAGGGACACAGAGAAGTGTTGCCAAAAGTGAAACAAAAGATTAAGGAATTTGCAGTGCCGCGAAATCGGAAGGAAGCCCAGAGTTTTATTGGACTATTCGGGTATTGGAGACAGCATATACCCCATTTGTCTCAGATTTTGGCCCCATTGTACAAAGTTACCCGAAAGAAGAATGCGTTTGAATGGGGAGAGCAGGAGCAGCGCGCGTTTGAATTGGCGAAAGACGCCATTCAGCATGCTTTGGATTTGTGGCCGATTCGGGAGGGAGACATTGAGTTGAATGTGACAGTCCAGGGGCAGCATGCCAATTGGAGTTTATGGCAAAAACAAGGAAGAAAGAGGGTGCCCCTGGGATTTTGGACAAAGAAGTTACCCGAGGCAGGAGAGCGGTATACTCCCTTTGAATAGCAGCTGCTGGCCTGCTATTGGGCCCTGGTTGATATTGAGCAAATTACACTGGGACACAATGTGATTTTAAGACCTGAAATTCCCATCATGCAGTGGGTGATGAGTTCCCCTAAGACTCATAGAATTGGACATGCACAGGAAGCCAGCATTATAAAATGGAAATGGTATGTCCAGGACAGGGCACGAGCGGGTCCAAAAGGAACTGCCGTTTTGCATGAGCAGGTAGCGCAGGCTCCAGTGGAGAATTCTGAAATGTTGCATGATGTACCTTCAGTGTGTGAATCCCCAGTAGGGTGGGGCCAGCCGTTCTCAGACTTGTCTGCAGATGACAAAAAACATGTGTGTTTCACAGATGGCTCAGCAAAATATGTTGGAGCGAAAAGGCACTGGAAGGCAGTGTCCTATAATCCTGTCACAAAGAAGCTTTTGACAACTACAGGACAGGGAAGAAGTAGACAGTTTGCAGAGCTTTATGCTGTGTATCAGGCTTTAAAACAAGAGCTACCCGGAAAATGTCACATTTATACAGATTCCTGGTCTACCGCCAATGGGTTAGCTACTTGGCTTCCCACGTGGCATGCACATCAGTACAAAATCCATAACAAAGAGGTATGGGGGAAGGAGTTATGGCAGGAGATCTGGGAAATGTTACCTCAAAGCACTGTGACTGTCTATCATGTGGACGCTCACTGTCCAACTGATTCATTAGACCGATGGTTCAATTGTCTTGCAGACGATCAAGCCAAGATTCAAGAGGCTGAAGTGGAGGCGCAGAATTCCGATTTGGTGGGAATGGTTAAATGGGCACACCAGAAATGCGGACATCTTGGAGAAAAGGCTACTCACAGGTGGGCCGAGATTAGAGGGATGCATCTTCCCCTAGATTTGATTAAAACAGCAATCATTGAATGTCCCATTTGTCAGCATGCACAGCACAGACCGGTCCCACAGGTGGTGAGAGGCCAGCTAGGCAGAGGTAAATTGCCAGGGCAGATATGGCAGATTGATTACATTGGACCAATGCCAGTGAGCAGAGGGTGTCAGTATGCCTGCACCGTGGTAGACACTTACTCTGGTTATCTCATAGCCTTTCCCTGCAAGCGCGCAACCCAGCAGAGCACCCTGAAAACATTAGATCTGTTGATTCTGTACTATGGGGTGCCACTCCAGATTCAAAGTGACAACGCCAGCCACTTCAAGGGCAGACTAGTGCAGGACTATTGTGCACAACACAATATTGAGTGGATTTTTCACATACCTTACTACCCACAAGCAGCGGGACTGATTGAGAGAATGAATGGGTTGTTGAAAGAACAATTGCGTAAACTGTCTGATGGGACACTGAAGGGGTGGAGGGATAATTTGTACGATGCTTTGCAAATTTTGAACAACCGACCCCTTACAAATGCCGAGACACCTCTCATGAGAATGCTCACACCTGCTTTACAGATTAATCCGTTTACAGCGAGCAATACCATTGTGTATTGGGAAACAGCTCCAGGAGCTTTGGCCCCATATCGAGCTACACCAGAATCTGCAGGACTTGACTTGCATGCTTTACACATGCATCGATTGAAGCCTAGAGACATCACTCTGATTGAAACTGGGGTGGGAATTCAGATTCCCCCTGAGCATTACGGTCTGATCGCCCCTCGATCTGGGCTTGCCCTGAGAGGCATCCAAGTCTTAGGAGGCGTGATAGATGCAGACTACCAAGGCGAGTTAAAAGTAATTCTCTTGAACAGTGGTGACGCAGACCTAGTGGTGCAACCTGGTGATCGCGTTGCCCAAATTGTCATCATGCCGGTTTATGGAGGTGTTGTTAAGAAGGGGAGCACCCCAGCTCTTCTCACTGTAAGAGGCAAAGGAGGGTTCGCATCTACTGACAAGAACCCAGGGGCCAAAGTGTGGATTGAATCCCCAAATAACCCTCCTCAACCCGCTGATGTCATCGCCACTGGACCAGACAATGTCCTGGTAGTTATGCGACCTGGTCAAGACAAATGGGAACATGTTCCCGCTGACAAATGCTATTTGCGAGAATGATAATACGTGTTTTGTCCTTTGTTCTTTTCAGATCATCCTGTGGAGTGCCTGTGCCATGAGTGTGGTGTATGGAGCTCGTTCAGGAGACTCCACCGGGGAGCGGGAGGGGCTCATAGCCCAAAAATTCAACCGTCAGCCGCAGATGCCGACGCTACTGCATCAACCGAACAATGTTTGGATTCATCTAGCGCAGGAAATGCTGAATATATCTCACTTCTGTATGAGTAACATGCAAAGCGTTCAAGATCTGATTACCACTTGTCTAGTGGCAGTGCCCACTCCTGCTGCTGTATTATTGCACATCTTTAACAATACAAACCAGGATGGAATGGTGGATGTGAGTGACGTTCACTCCCATCTGTCACTCTATGAGTACTGCCGTCATTGCCCGGAGGTGGGCAGGCGGTTGTGGAGGAACATGACATCTATACTCACGTTTAACATCTCAAATGGGGATGTGTGCTATTCGTTGACCTGTGATCCTATGAAAATAGGTAAATGTGCTCAGCTCAAATTGGAGAAAAGAGACAAAAACTTAACTGCTGCACAACGGACGTTGTGCCACTCATGGAATGACCTGACCTGTTTGAATGTAAATAATTCGATGTTTTGCCAGCATGTGGTGCCTGCTGCCAGCCACATTCAAAATGTTAAGATGCCTAAAGGTTGGCTCTTTTCTTGTGGTAACCTTTCTTTTACTTATATTCCAGCCAATCTAACTGGAGGGCCTTGTGCCTGGTCACGCTTAGGCTTTCTCATGTTTCCTATGGATACTGCTCTACACCCTCGCTATACCAGAGACACTATTCAATTACCTACAGACTGTGATTCTGAAATTTCATTGCTTTCTAAAACAGAATATGTTAGTTTAGCTGGTTCTATCGTAGGGGTGCAAAGGAATCGCAGTATATAATACCAGAGTTATTAATAAACTTGCATGTTTAGTAGTCAAGAATATTAATTATACATCAGCTGCTTTAGCTGAGCTGTTATTAGATGTACAGGGAACCAGAAAAGCTGCTTTGCAGAATCGCGCTGCTATTGATTATTTACTGCTTAAACACAACCATGGTTGCAGTGATTTTGAAGGGTTGTGTTGCTTCAATTTATCCGACCACTCCATATCAATCAACTCCCATATAGAGGCCCTGCATAAGTTAGTGAAGGGGGTGCAGCAGGATGTTGACAAGGGGTGGTGGGATTGGGCTTTTGGATGGCTGCCTAATTTAGGCCAACTGCGTTATATCCTTGGTGTAATCATTATCATAACAGTTATTTTAATTTCGTTATGTTGTTGTATTCAGTGTGTGCCTAACCTTCTATCTCAGTGTCGCCCAAGAGCATTGCCATTTCAGCTTATAGGATATACTTAGTTGTAAGTTGGCCAAATGGTCCAAGGGTGGAAATGTATTGCTACATGCACTGCGTGCAAGGTAAACAGTGGTGCAGGGTGTGGACCATTGGCCTCTGCTTCCATTGGCCTTTGCTTCCATTTTGGTTCACGACTCCATTTTGTCGAGTCTGGTTCTGTGCGTAAGGCACTGTTCTTTGTTTTTCCACAAGCTTCGGCAAGCTACAGGGTGGGGTGTTTTTCTGCTCAACTTCGCTCCATCTGCCTGATACGAAGGGCGCTATTTACATTCCACGAGCTATCAGTTAGGACAACAGGGGGATGCCCCTGTACTCAAGGAGGAATGCAAACTTCACCTTGGAGCCCTCTCCTGGGAACTTGGCCCGTTCTGAGGAGACGTCTCGAAGGGTGAACAAGGTACCGCCGATTGCACAATTTGTAAAGGAGGGGGTCTTTTTCTAGAAAAGACTCCTGGGCGTTAGTAAATACTATAAAGGTTGGGGGCCTGGATGTACTGGTTTAGGAACTCTCTTCTGGGTTGGACGCAACGCCAGGAGGACTGATTGTCCCGAAAGAGGCTCCCTGTGCCAGCTGATTTGGGTTCCCCGGCTTTGTGTAAGGCGGTGGGATGCAGACGCTCTTTTCAGTGAAGCTTTTCAATTTATAAGCATTGAAGTATATTGTGTGCGCGTGCGTAATATGCACTTATTCTTGCAGTCATTTTCATGCTATTAAGCATTGAAGTATATTGTGTGCGCGTGTATTATATGCACTTACTCTTGCAGTTATTTTCATGCTATTCTTCATGATATCACAGAGTGCTTATATTCTCACCATTATTCTCATGTTATTCTCTTGATATATATATATATATTAGTGTGGTTAGTTTTGCCATATGAGAACTTGCCCCTTAAATAAACTTGATTATTTTACTCACTAAGGTGTCTGAGAGTGATTGCTTTACATTGTGCCTTAAAATATCCTGAAGTGCATAGTTTTGATATTCTGAAGAGTAAAGCAACACAGTGGTCAGGATGCATGATACTCCATGGAGGCAGGACTACAGTCCATCCGCCGGCGGCTATGGCTGCACAGTGGTGGTAGTGCCAGTGCTGGCGAGGGTTCTGCTAGTGGTGGGCGGAGGCTCCAGCCCTTCCCCTGGAGCCTCGGACGGCTGCCCACTGGGGCTGCTGCTGGCAGTGGTGCTACTTTCAGCGATGCAGGTGGCAGTGCTTGCGGTGGTGATGGTGGTGGAGCTGGCGGCGGTGCAGATGCCGTGCTGAAAGTGGTGAGGGGAGGCTCCAGCCCTTCCCCTGCAGCCTCAGACTGCTGCCCACTGGGGCTGCTGCTGCTGACAGTAGTGTTACTTTCAGCTGTACTGGTGGCGGTGCTTGTGGTGGTGCAGATGGTGGTGCAGGTGGTGGTGCAGGTGGCAGTGCAGGTGGTGGTGCTTGCGGCGGTGTTTGCGGCAGTGCAGGTGGTGGTTCTGGCCACTGTGCAGGTGGCGGTGCTGGCGGTTGTGCTGGTAGCCACCAGGCCTTCACCTGCAGGCTCGGAAGGCTGAAGTGCCATGGCTGGTGTTCTCTGCCCCTTCCTGCCCTTGGCAGATGGTGGTGTCACCTTGGGTCTGGCAGCTGAAGTCTTTGACGTGGCCGTGATTGGTGGTTGTGGCTCCTTCTCCTTGCTGGATGCTGTCCCATTCTTGACCTTGCCATTTGGCAGAATCTTCTTGGCCTTGGCATGGGTTGGTGGCACACTTGCTGGCATGACGGGTGCCCCCTTACAGCCTCTGACAGCTGCATAAACCACAGCGGACGTGGACTTGGTGGTTGAGGTGCTGGGTTGGGTTCTGGCCACCCTGACCTGAGGTGAAGGACGGGGGGAGGGGTAGGGAACAGGTCAATGTTGGCTAGGAAAAGCTTCTTAGGGACATTGGGGAGGGAAGAGGTTGAAGGTTTGGGAGTGAAGGAAGAGGGAGTGGTTGTAGGAGTTGTCAGTCTAGTGTGTTTGGGTACAGGTGCAGGAGCATGAGCTGGATGCTGTTGTGATGTGGATGGCTGTTGGATGGGTGTGTGCTTGCGTTTGTGTACTTTGGGAGGAGGGGTCACAAACACAGTGGGAGAGGACACAGGGGACATGTGCATGGATGTAGGGGTGGTGACTACCAGTGAGGGGTGTGTAGCGATAGGCGTGCTGGTGATGGAGGTAGTGGATAAGGATGTAGTGCATGCAGATGTGAGTGGAGACGCTACTGGGAGGGAGGTGGAGCGGGGGGGACACAGTGGAGGCAGTGGATGTTGGTGTGTCTGCATGGGGATGGTGCGTGTGTGAGTGCCTGTGAGATGAAGTGTGGTGCTTGTGTTTGCCTGTTGATTTGGGTGATTGCTGGTCTGAAGGTGTGCTTGGATAGGCTGGGGTTGAGGGGATTGGGACTGGGTAGAGGAAGTTGGAGGGGGGAGGTTGGAGACAGGAACAATGGCTGCCATCAGTGCGGAGGCCAGAGCCTGAAATACTCTCTGTTGGGCCGTCACGTCAGAGTGAATCCCCTCCAGGTATGCATTTGTTTGTTGCAAATGCCTCTCGACACCCTGGATGGCATTCAGTATGGTTGACTGCCCAACAGTGAGGGATCTCAGGAGGTCAATAGCCTCCTCACTGAGAGCAGCAGGGCTGACTGGGGCAGGGCCTGAGGTGCCTGGGACGAAGGAGATGCCCACCCTCCTGGGTGAGTGGGCACGGGAAACACGCTGAGGGGCTGCTGGGAGGACGGTGCTGGTACGGGGGTGGCGGCTGCACCTGTTGTTGGGGTGGGCACAGAGGTGTCCGCCACTGCCAGGGAGCTTCCATCGGAGGATGAGTCGCTGTCTGTAGTGTCCCCTCCTGTCTCCATCGTGGTGCTCCCCTCGCCCTCCATCACACTGGTGCCCTCACTGTCGGTGGATTCGGCCTCCAGGCCCATGTGGGATGCAGCTCCCTCCGTTGCTGGTGCCTCTGCTCCTCCACCAGATGATGCTAATGCACTTAAGGACAGGGTGACAAAACAAAAAGGGGGGGAGAGACAGAGGATACACTTGGTCAATGCTAGCAACACCACTACTGTTGGCATACACAACACACAGGGAGCAGCCCCATGCACTAGGCCATGCACTACCAGTTACACAGCTAGTCACCAGCCCATGGGGTACAATGCCTAACTCCATTAGCTGCACACCTGAAACCCACAGGACCCTGCCCCGTACTAGATGGCCACTAACACTGTTGGGGTTGGAGTGCTTCAGAGCCTGCCCAACAAGGGACCTACACTGCCATGTTCGCTCCTGGCCTAGGCACACCCATAGCCCACATCCCCCACCCAGGTAAAACCTTAACACGCACAAAGTCAGGAATCTGAATCTGTACTCACCACCCTGTGGCTGCTGTGATGCCTTCAAGCGCCCATCCAACTCCGGATAGGCCACCGCAAGGTTGCGGAACATCAGGGGGATCAGGGCACGACGGGCACCCCTTCCTTGTTGGTAGGCCAGCCCCAGCTGGGCCTCTGCCATCTTCCTTGCCCAGCGGCGCAGGTCCTCCCACCGTTTGCAGCAGTGGGTGCTCCGCTTGTCAAAGACCCCCAGGGTCCGCACCTCCTTGACGATGGCATGCCAAATACCCTTTTTCTGATGAGCTCTGACCTGCAGGGAAAAGACAGCAGAAAAAGGATTAGTCATACCGTCTGGACCGTCATACTCATGGCCCACCATACCCCTCCCATCCCCGTACTCACAGATATTGACCACAATAAATGCAGCACTCTGCCCAGGACCCCTCAGCCCCCTCCCACATAAGGCTGACACACACAGCACTCCAAACATTCATGGCCCACGCATCATGCTCACAGTGTACCCACCTGTTTGTCTGGAGGACCATAGAGTAAAGTGTACTGGGGTAGGACCCCATCCACCAGTCTCTCCAATTCTTCCAAAGTGAAGGCAGGGGCCCTTTCCCAGACACTCGAGCCATTGTCACCTCCAGACACAGGTCATAGCAACACCTGCAGTGAAGGTCCTCTCCTGTTGAAGGTCAGGTAGCAAGTGAGTGAAAAGATAGAAAATGGCGGTCACATCCGCGGCGGTGCGTACCGTCACTGTCAGCTTGCATCGCCTTTGGCTCCTGGAACCCATAGGGCCCCATGTAAACCAATGCGAAGTAGCGCGGCGGTCGTCAACCGCCGACCGCTACAGCACACAACGCCAGCGGAATTATCTCATTTCCTCTTGTTTCTCCACACAGGTCAGGCAGCCACCATTTCAGGGGGGCACTGGGCATGGCACCTAACTGCATCACAACAGACAGTGGCACATCAGCTGACTCTCAAATTCACATACTGTTTCTGTAAAGGAAGAGATGCATCATTAGAATCACAGTTTTTCTCCCTAGACTTCAACCGAGGAGGAGGAATATGAGATGGAGACATCCTCCTGTGTACAGACCCCTGGTGGTCCTGCCAACAATGAAAGACAGACACATTATCCTAACCTAAAGACTTGATAGGGCCACAATCCAAGAACTGTGTGCCCAATTGGAGCCAAACCTGATTTTGGCTATCTGCCAGCCCACAGGTATCCCCCCTCTAGTGCAGGTCCTGTCAGTGCTCCATTTCCTGGCAAATGGTTCCTTCCAAGCAACAGTGGCCATGGCATCAGGGATGTCACAGCCTATGTTCTCAAACGTGTTGACCAGAGTGTTGTCTGTCCTGCTGAAACACATGCGCAACTACATCGTATTCCCCCAGGTGGAGGATTCGGCCACAGTGAAAGCTGACTTCTATGCCCTGGGACATATCCCCAACATCATTGGTGCCATTGATGGTATACATATAGCATTGTCCGCCCCAGGAGGAATGAACAAGTGTTCAGGAATAGAAAAAGCTTTCACTCTCTGAATGTGCAGATGGTGTGTTTGGCGGACCAGTGCATCTCCCATGTGAATGCCAAGTATCCTGGCTCTGTGCATGATGCCTTTATCTTGAGGAATAGCAGCATTCCATATGTGAGTGTATGTCTAACAGGTATCCCTCGAATATTTGTAGGTGACTCTGGTTACCCCAACCTCTCATGGCTACTGACCCCGTGAGGAATCCCTGGACAAGGGCAGAGGAACGTTACAATGAGGCACATGGGCGAACAAGGAGGATCATTGAAAGAACCTTTGGCCTCCTGAAGGCCAGGTTCCGGTGCCTCCATCTGATAGGTGGATCCCTGCACTACTCACCCATGAAGGTCTGCCAGATCATCGTTACATGTTGCACAACCTGGCCTTGAGACGCCAGGTGCCTTTTCTGCAGGAAGTTGAGCCTGGAGATGGTCTTGTGGCAGCGGTGGAGCCAGTGGACAGAGAGGTGGAGGGGGATGTGCAATGGGCTGGGATGATGGTGGAGGAATGTCCAGATAGAGTCCAGTCTCTTTGTATCACAGGTGCATTGTCCAACGGGGCATAGGAAGTGGAGCAATGGCAGTTCAAGGTGGACAGGGTGACAGAGTAAGACACAAGGGTGACATTCCGGGGAGTCTTATTTCCTGGCGGGGTTCTTGGCAATGTTCTCTGGCTTCTGCCTGGATCACAGGGACCTTTTGCGTGGTGGTCCTCCTTCTGCAGGGGGTGGGGTGCTGGTGGCCTGTTTGTCCTGTGGCAGGGCCTCCTGCCCACTTGTGCCGGCAGAGGTGGAGGGTTGTTCTTTGGTGTTGCTAGTGTCAGGGGCCCATTGATGTGCTACTGCCTCCCTCATGGTGTTGTCCATGTCAGCCAGCACGCCTGCAATGGTGTCCAGAATGGTGTGGATGTGTTTGAGGTCCTCCCTGATCCCCAGGTACGGTCCCTCCTGCAGCTGCTTCGTCTTCTGCAACGTGACCAGTATCTGGCCCAAGGTCTCCTGGGAATGTTTGTATGCTCACATGATCCCTGCAAGTGCCTCGTGGGGAGTGTATTCCCTGGGCCTGTCCTCCCCCTGGTGCACAGCAGTCCTCCCAATTTCCCTGTTGTCCTGTGCCTCTTTCCCCTGATCTGTGTGCCCACTGACACTGACCCCAGGTCCCTGATTGTCTTGGGTTTGTCTTGGGTTTGTGGGGTTGCCTGGGGTCCCTGTAGTGGTGGACACTCTGCTGATTGACATGTCCTGGGACAGAGGTATGGGCCCGCTGGGTGGGTGCTGTGCTGGTGTTTCCTGAGGGGGGAGGGTCTGTGGTGGTTTGGGACTGTGGCAGGATAACCGACTGTCCAGAGGTCCCTGATGGGCCAGGTTGGTCATCGTGATCCAGGCGTGCAGAGCTGCTGTCATCACTGTGGGCCTCTTCTGGGGCAGGGGACTAGATGTTGGTGGCACCTCCTCCCCGGTGACGTTGAGAGGGGTCCTCTGGGGATGTAAATGCAGTGTTATTTTATCTGCATGTGCCATCTTGTGCATGGGTGTGTTTCCCTGTATGGTTGCGATTGTCCTGTCAGCTTTGCCTTGTGTGAGTGGTGATTTTGTGGGCTAGTGATTCTCTCTAATGTGCATGCTTTAGTGATGGGTGTCCATGCAGGTCTGTGATGGGTGTCCATGCATTGGTGTGGCATGCAGGGCTTGGTTTTGTGATGGGTGGATTGTGATAGTGGAGTATATGTGAGGTGGTGGAGTGATGGGGGTGAGGGTAAGGGTAGGAGTCTGTGATGGCATGCAGGTAGTGTGGGGAATTTAATAGTAAAGATTTGACTTACCATAGTCCATTCCTCCTGCTACTCCTGCGAGGCCCTCAGTATGCATGATCACCAAGACTTGCTCCTTCCATGTTGTTAGTTGTGGGGGAGGAGGTGGGGGTCCACTGCCAGTCCTCTGTGGTGTCTTGCAACCACGGAATGCACCTTCCCCTGTAAGTCGTTCCACCTCTTCCTGATGTCATCCCTTGTTCTGGGGTGCTGTCCCACGGCGTTGACCCTATCCACGACTCTCCGCCATAGCTCCATCTTCCTTGCAATGGACGTCTGCTGCACCTGTGATCCGAATAGCTCTGGCTCTACCCAGATGATTTCCTCCACCATGACCCTTAGCTCCTCCTCTGAAAACCTGAGGTGTCTTTGGGGTGCCATGGATGTGGTGTGAGTGGTATGTGTGAGGGTGTGTGGGGTGCTGTGTTGGGGTGTGTGCTATGAGATGTGTGGATGGTGTATTTGTGATGGTGTTCTGTGGCTCAGATTGAGTGGGTGCTCCTGGCTTGTCTCTCTCTCAGTTGACAATCTTTTTTTTTTGTGAACAGTGTTGTGGGTAATAGTGTGTGTGTGTGTTTTATAGTGGTGTGGGTGTGGTGTGTGTATGTGTGTCAGGTATGTGTTGTTTGAATTGTCCAATGTTAGTGTGTGTGTATTTTGAGCGCCGTGGTGTGTACCTCCAATGGTTTACCGCAGTTGAAAGACTTGTGTGTGTGTCTGTATAGTGGCGGATTTCTATGTGTGGGTCATAATACCCGTAGCAGTATACCGCCATGGTCACGGTATGTTGGCGGCCGTCAGCACGGCAGTAGGTGGCATTTACTGCCAATGTTGTAATGAGGGCCTATATGTTTTGACATGCACCTCCACTTCAAGTGTTTCACTATACTCCTTTGCCATGCCGCCACCCCGGCGCCACTCAGAGGGCAGTTGCAGTGTCTTTACCCTCCTGGCAGCTGACATTCAATCCAGCAAATCACAACCAGCTTCTGGGCTTGCTAAAAGTGAGTTTTGCATGCTGCGACTAAAGAAAGGCCAGAAAGGCATTGTATACTTATACTCCTGTTCCCTCAGAGCCTTCTTCAGTTAGAGGACACTGTGATGCAGCCTCTGGATCAAAAGACAGAAATTGTGGACAAAGGTAACTCAAGCTTTACCTGTATGCAAGGGAGGGGCACTGCAAGCTGCTTAGTAATTCATGTCCCGTATCGGATGTTTATGAGTCTTGCTATGATGGGCCAAGGGTGTGCTCAGGGCTTTCATGGTGCACCTGGGATGCGTTGGGCTCCCTCCACTGAAAAGATTTTTGGGAGTTCACCTGTTTGCATCTGTATCAGGATGAGATCTTCCACAAACATGTCCATGGCTAGACCCTCGGTATTTTTAGGTACCACTAGTTTCAATAGATCATTTTAGCAGGACCAGCCCTACAAGTCTTCCAACTTCTCACACAACTGTTGAACTGTGGCTTCACATCATTTTTCATATATGGCCAAATGCTTACATTTGCTTTCCACAAGCTATGTAACATTCACAATGAGTATATTTTGGTACTGTGACTACTCATGTCAATTTTGAGTAGAGGGAATGACATAATAAAGCTTTCTATGTCATTCTTCACACATACAATTTGGCAAGGGTCTGTGATGTGTTAGTACTTTGCTTGACTTACATGCATATTCTGAGATAATTGGGTGTAATACACCTAGACATCTGTGTGTATTGGTCCCCGTATGTCAATCTCTTGCTAATACATGCGAGTGGCACTGAGAAGTTTGTTCTTAGTACTCACGTGCGATGTTGTCATTCAGACTTAGCTAGGTTACCTAGCAGACACAAACCTGCCATTGTAGGTACTTGCTAGCTTTTTCCTACCTAGTCCATACTACAGAACAGCAGTCTTCATGTATATTTCCTGGATTGTTACAGGCATATGTCAAGGCAGCACACTTGTGTGATATGTGTGTGACAATGTAAATTGTATTAGCTCGAGACAATGCCTATTTTCCATCAACACATTCATGGTGGTGAAATATTTAGGAGATGTTTATTGTTCCTGCCCATGAGGCAGATTAAAGTAAAGAGGTGCAGGAACCAGTGCAGGGCCACTTTTCTTTCCACCCTTAGCAGCCCCCTACAACAACCATGTGTGTGCCGTATTTTACAGACTCCACAACATAGGGCAGGGTAGGGGACAATAGCATGTGAGGCACTTGATGCACTTGATGTAGTGTTCAGGCTCTGAGATAAGATTTAGGCCCTAACCATGAACAGTACTCAGGGTCCCACTAGTACCAATGGTGTGCCCCCTTTAAACAACTGCTCTGAGCAGGTGTCAACAGTAGCAGCAATATATGGCACATTAGTTTTTGTTAGATTCCACAGTACCATTTTTGTTCCCCCCACCAGCTGTACATCCCCTGTGTATAATTAATGCTTGTCGCAGGCATTTTGTGGCACAAGGTCTTACAAAGTGGCACAATGCCTGACTTGTGCCACTATGAGTTTCTGCTGCTTAGACATTTGCATCATTGGTCCACATTAGCATAAGATGTTTGACAATAATATACAAGGATACACTAGGTCCTCTTAAATCAGAGCCTATGTCCCAAAGTTGTTTACAAACTGATGTGGTGTAGTCATGCTCTCTGAGACATGTGCATGTTACAATTGGTATGTGATGGTGTCGAAGAGTATGCTATGTACCTTCTGAGTGTTTGTGATTTTATTTGATTATCTACATGGCAATTCTTGGAGTACAGTTCTATGTGAAAATGTTTTGCACTATTAGTTCTCTTCTGCGTACTCCAGCAGCAGTATTTTGTTGTTCCCCCTCCTCTAGTTGCACACCATTGTTGTCATCCTCCTCATTGGGGACATCTACTTGGTCATCCCAGAGGACATGTGTGCGTTCATAAATGTTGTGCAAAATGGCACACACAAGAATGATTTTTCACTCAAGGGGTGGTGCATATAACTGTCCTCATCCTGTAAGATATAGGCACCTGAACCTTGATTTCAGGATACCAAATGTCCTCTCCACAACATTTCTGGTCCTTATGTGGGCTTAATTGTAGGCCCACTGTGCTGGATACCGTAACCTTGTTCAGCTGCAAAGGAATGTGAGAACATGTATCAGTTATGCACATTAGTCAATTGCTAAGTGCCATGGTCCATATTTATTTTGAATGGAGTGGTGTATTAGACTGATATCTATTACTGTGTGTATTCCTGTTTGGATGTATGGTTGCATTGGTCTGTGGTGGTGCACTTTCAGGCCATGGATTGTGGCTCAGGTACATGGTGATTGTAATTTGAACTTTTGTCTGACAGTTCACCCATGTTAAATGTGTGCCGTGTTCTCTATATTTGAGCCACGGGATCAAAATTACAAGGCCCTGGAATCTCCTTGCACCACATTAGCCTCATTTTTGTAGGCACTATTGTGGGCCAACTAGGCAAATAATCGCAGTGCCATGTTTAGAAAGTACCACTACCCATGCTGTGCAACACTTAGGTGGTCATTATGACATTGGTGGTGACTGTTAAAGTGGCGGTAATACCACCACCAGGCTGGCGATAATTACTGCCAAATTATGACCATGGCAGTGAGAACTCCTATAGACAGCGAATGTATCAGACCATCCGCCAGGGCATTAAAACCACGCACCATGGCGGTAGCCATCAACAGCCAGGTGGAAGACAAGGTACCTCCCACCATATTATGACACAGCACAACGCCATGATTTCCGGGGTTGTACCAACGCCATCAAAAGCCTGGCGGAAACACATCACAGAAGCCCAAAGAATCACCAACAAAGACACAGAGAAGCTCAACACTGCCATGGAATTGGAACTTCATGTCTTCCCAAAGCTCTTGTACGCCATGCTCCACCTGGAACACCAATGCTGACGAAGACGACAACGGTGAGTACAGCTGCCTAGCACACAAGGAAGGAAGGGAGCAAAAGGAGAGTGACACATACACACATGACACACACCATTCACACACACACACACACCATACACACAACCAGCTGCAGATGTAAACCAATGGCACATGACACATGGCATAATAATACAAGGACTAGAGGTCGGCAGTACGGAAATTGTAATTGCAAGGCAAAAGCCACTATATGAACCAATTTTAGAACAGAGATACAGAAACAATTGTCCAGAAAGGGGCAAGGCCCAGTCCAAAGTCCAGAAGGCTCACATGGCCACAGGGCACAGTCCAAGCCCCAACTTGATCCAGACTACTACGCACAAAACTGTGCAGGGGTAACATCACAGAAGAGGACAGGCACCTCAGGGGGAAGGGGGTGGGGGGCACCTCAGCTGAAGTTGGGAACTTGCCCACTGGTTCAGGAGGGGGCTCCATGCCCATTTCCCAATGCTGGGGAGTGCAAGGTTACAGTCTTTGAGGTGGGGAACTTACCCACTGGTTCAAGAGGGGGCTCCAAGCCCATTTCCCAATACTGGGGAGTGCAAGGTTACAGTCTCTGAGGATGGGAACTTGCCCAATGATCATGGAGGGGGCTCCATGCCCATTTCCCAATGCTGGGGAGTGCAAGGTCACAGTCTCTGAGGTGGGGAACTTGCCCACTGGCTCAGGAGGGGGCTCCATGCCCATTTCCCAATGCTGGGGAGCGCAAGGTCACCGTCTCTGAGGTTGGGAACTTGCCCACTGATCCTGGAGGGGGCTCCTTGTACAACAGTACCTGGAGGGTGGCCTACATGCCCTCTGCTGGAGGTGAGGGCTGCTGTGTCTCAGCTGGAGGTGAGGACTACATTGTCTCTGTTACAGGAGGAGTCTCCTCAGCAGCCTCTGCTGGAGGTGAGGGCTTTTTGCCTGTCATTTGTGGTTGAGTGGGAAACTTTTCTTGCATTGGTGGTTGAGTGGGAACCTTTTCTTGCATTGGTGGTTGAGTGGTAACCTTACCCCTCTTGGCTGGTGAAGTGGGATCCTTCCCTTTCCTGGATGGTGGAGTGAGATCCTTCCCTTTCCTGGCTGGTGGAGTGGGATCCTTCCCTTTCCTGGCTGGTGCAGTGGGATCCTTCCCTTTCCTGGCTGGTGGAGTGGGATCCTTCCCTTTCCTTGCTGATGGAGTGGGTTCCTTCATTGTCTTGCCTCCACGACTAGGAGGTGCCTCCACTGTCCTTGTGGACTGTTTGGCTGAGGTGCTGGGCTGGGTCATTGGGACCCTGCTCTTACAGGCAGGACGGGGGTAGGGGCAGGGAACAGGTCAAGACGTGCAAGGAAAAGCTTCTTTGGGGTATAGGGGCCAGATGTGAGAGGAGGGATGGGAGCAGGTTGAGGGAGTGGTTGTTGGAAGAGTACGTCTGCTGGACTTGGGTGCAGGTGCAGGGGCAGTGTGCTGATGTAAGGTGGATGGCTGTTGGGTGTCTGAGTGCCTGCGTTTGTGTCCTTTAGGAAGGAGGACAGACAAGGTGAGAGGGGACACAGGGGACGCATGGATGGGTGTTGTGGAGGTGTCTACTAGCGAGGTGTGTGTGCTGCTTGGGTTGGTGATGCTGGTGGTGGCTTTTGAAGCAGTGCATGCAAGTGTGAGTGTGGACGTGACTGTGAAGGAGGTGGAGAAGGAGGAGGAGGGGAAGACAGTGGAGGCAGTGGATGTGGATGTGTGTGCAACTGTCTAGTGTTTGTGTGAATGCTTGTGGACTGAAGTGTGGTGCGTGTATTTGACTGTGCAACTCTTCTGTGATGTCTTGTGTGCATGCTCGTCTGAATGTGTACATTGGATGGGTTGGGGTTGAGGAGAGTGAGACTGGAAAGTGGTAGTTGGAGGGGGGACGGTAGAAACAGGGACAATGGCTGCCATCAGAAGGGAGGCCAGAGACTGACTCGATCTACGTTGGGCCACCAATCCACTGTGAATGCCCTCCAGGAATGTATTGCATTGCTGCATCTGGGATGACAGCCCCTGGATGGCATTCACAATGGTTGACTGCCCTACAGAGATGGATCTCAGGAGGTCAATAGCCTCCTCACTCAGGGCAGCATGGCTCACTGGGGCAGGGCCTGAGGTGCCTGGGGCGAAGGGGATGCCCACCCTCCTGGGTGAGTGGGCACCGGCAACTCCGTGAGGGGCTACTAGGAGGGTGGTGCTGGTACGGGCAGTGGCGGCTGTACCTGCAGCTGGGGTGGTCACCGAGCTGTCTGCCACCACCAGGTAGCTTCCATCGGAGGAGGTATCTGAGTCAGTATTGTTACCACCTGTCACCGCCGTGGTGCTCCCGTCGCCCCCCATCCCACTGGTTCCCTCAGAGTTGGTGGACTCTGCCTCCTGGGTCCTGTGGGATGCAGCTCCCTCTGTCACTGGTGCCCCTGCTCCTCTGCCAGATGATGCTAATGCACAAATGAACAGGATGACAGAAGGAGAAAGGGGGGAAGGAGAGAAAGGGAGTACTGGGTCAATTACAGCGTTAACACAACAATTGGCATACACAGTACCGTCACACACAGGGATCAGCAATGAGCACTGTGCATTGCACTGGCATTCAATTGGCTAGATGCCACAGCAAGATGAGGGCAAACCACTGCTAACTGCACCCCTCCTGGGACCCACAAAGCTCTGACTGACATGGAATACAACCAAGCTAGGTTACCTGCATTTGCCCTACACCCATTACCCTTGAGCTGGATCACGCTGCAAACTCTGACCTGGCATTTGAGGGGCACCCACTAACTCACACCCACCACCCAGATCCCATGCCACCTACCAATTATTGTTGTAACGCCCACTGTACTAACCCCCTTTGGCTGCTGTCATGTCCTCAAGTGCCCATCCTGCCTTGGTTAGGCCACCACCAGTATGCAGTCCCTCAGTGAGGTCAGGTTCCGATGGGCACCCCTTCTTTGTTGGGAGGCCATCCCCAGCTGGGCCTCTGTGGTTTTCCGTGCCCAGCGTCTCAGGTTCTCCCACCGTTTCCTGCAGCTTGTTCTCTGCCTGCTGTAGACCCCCAGGGTCTGCACGTCCTTGGCGATGGCACACCACAATCCCTTTTTTTGATGGGAGGTGACCTGCAGAGGTAATACAGATAGGAGGACAGCATGTCACACAAATGGCCCACAAATCCCGTTTCCAACTCCATTAGCACACACATCGCCATGTACACTACCAGCAGACACCCCCGAAAATGACACAATGCCTGCACACACACCTCCATGTAATTTTCCCACATGCTTCGAGCCCAAGGTGTACTCACCTGTTGGTCTGGAGGCCCATACAGCTGTCCATACTTTTGTAGAATCACATCAGACAAGTGCTCCAACTCCTCCGAAGTGAAGGCATGGGCCCTTTCCCCAGTCACACGGGCCATGGTAGGTTCCAGACACAGGTCACAGCAGCACACGCACTGTAGGTGTTCTGCTGTGGAAAGTCCGGAATCAAGTGAGGTCATAGACAAAAAATGGCAGTCACGTCCGCAGCAGTGTACACCGTCACCGCTGATACCCATTGGCCACTTTACCCCATAGAGCCCCATATTAGCCACTGAGGAATTGCACTGCCAACATGATGGCAAACGTCAGCGGAGTTACCTCACTTCCACCTGTCCATAGATTCAGGACAGGCGGTTGCCATTTCATGGTGGTGGAGTACATACAGATCTTCCATAACTGCGTCATTGCCGAAAATTGCACCTACATTGCCATTCCCATCTATCACATCATATTAATGCCGTATGAACACTGGGGTGGTGGTTCCATTGTTCAAATAGTGATGGCCTAATCACTCTTGTGTCCCTTAGATACCTACCACTGCGGATGACTAGTAGGAGGAGACAAACCCCGTGTACAGACCTCTTGTGGACTATACTGGAGGACAGGCACATTAGATTCACCTATAGACTGGACAGGACCACAATCACAGACCTGTGTGCCCAATTAGAGCCTGACCTGATATGAGCTATCTGTCATCCCACTGGGATCCTCCCTCTTGTGCAGGTTCTATCAGTGCTCCATTTCCTGGCAACTGTTAATTCCAAGTGACAGTGGGCTTGGCAGCAAGAATGTCACAGCCAATGTTCTCAATCGTGCTGGCAAGGGTATTGTCTGCCTTGGTGAAACACATGTGCGGCTACAATTCTTTTGGCCACTGTGAAGGCAAGTTTCTATGCAATGGGACATATACCCAATATTGTTGGGGCGATTGACGGTACACATATTGCTTTTGTTCCCCCCGCTTGAATGAACAGGTGTTCAGGAATCGGAAGAGTTTCCACTCACAGAATGTGCAAATGGTGTGCTGTCAGACGATTATATGACGGAACACCGAATTAAAAACAACTACTAACCTTAACAACGAGGTCGGAACACCGACCTCGTCCTTACTACTAATGATTTTACCACAAATGCCTTAACAACGATATTTAGTTGTAAAGGCATTCCTGATAAAATCATTAGCAATAGGCGCCATTCACCCTACATCCCTCATCCCACCCCCCCAACCCCACCCCAAAACCTAAAACCCGCTGACCCCCCACCCACTCCCCAAAACCAAAAACGCCCCACCCCCCAACCCCACCCTAAAACCTAAAACCCCCTGACCCCCCACCCACTCCCCAAAACCAAAAACGCCCCACCCCAAAACCTAAAACCCCCTGACCCCCCACCCACTCCCCAAAACCAAAAACGCCCTACCCCCCAACCCCACCCCAAAACCTAAAAAACCCTGACCCCCCACCCCAAAACCAAAAATGCCCCACCCCCCCAACCCCACCCCAAAACCTAAAACCACCTGACCCCCCACCTCCACCCCAAAACCTAAACCCACCACTTACCTTCGCCAACTCCCTTCTTTGTACCTTAACCACGCATGTTCGTTGTTCAGAACATACGTAGTTAAGGCACAAAAATACGAAGTCGTGGTTAAAAAAAGCGTTGTTACGCTTTCGTTAACCACGACTTTCGTAATTAAAAAGTCGTAAAAAAGGATGTTTCCCCTGTCAGACCAGTACATCACATCTGCCACGTCGCTGCCAAGTATCCTGGGTCGGTGCATGATGCCTTCGTTCTGAGGAATAGCAGCATCCCAAATATGATGGCCCAAATACAGAGGCACAGGGTGTGGCTAATAGGTGAGCCAGAGTCCCCAGCCGCTGTATGACAGTGAATGCCTTCAAGTGTTATCCCCAGAGGATTGTGTAAGGCTAAAGTTTGTCCCTCACTATTTGCAGATGACTCTGGCTACTCAAACCTAACGTGGCTCCTGACCCCTGTGAGGAATGCCAGGACAGGGGCTGAGAATGCTTATAATGATGCACATGAGCGAACCAGGAGAATAATCGAGAGGACCTTCGGCCGCCTGAAGGCCAGGTTCAGATGCCTGCATCGAACAGGTGGATCCCTGTGCTACTCACCCAAGAAGGTCTGCTAGATAGTAGTGGCATGCTGCATGTTGCACAACCTGGCCCTCAGACGACATGTGCCTTTTCTGCAGGAGGAGGGGACTGGAGATGCCCCTGTGGCAGCAGTGGACCCTGAGAACAGTGAGGATGAGGAGGCAGAGGATGAGGATGTGGACAACAGAACATCAGTTATACGTCAATACTTCTAATGACACACAAGTGAGACAGTGCAACTGACCATTACTCTGACCATTGATGTTTTCTCTGTGGCTGTAGCATGAAGACATTCACTTCCTTTGCATCTCAACTTACTGTCAACTATGGCTTGTCCTTTTACAGATTTTGGTGATATGACAACGGTGTCCTGATGTGTTTACTGCAGACAGCTACGGGTCATTATTTATACGTTACCACAGTGTCCAGATCATTTGACCCTCCCCACTCCGCCTTCCGCACCACCTCCTTGCCCGTTCCCCCTTTGCTTTTGTCCCCGCTGCTGCGTCCCTTGCGGCCCCTCCCGCCTCTCCCCTCCCTTCTCTCACTGTTTTTCGTTCCCTTTCCCGCCGCTGCGTCCCCTGCGGCCCCTCCCGCCTCCCCCCTCCTTCTCTCACCGTTTTTCGTTCCTTTGTCCCTGCCGCTGCATCCCTTGCGGCCCCTCCCGCCTCCCCCCTCCTTCTCTCACTGTTTTTCGTTCCTTTGTCCCCGCCGCTGCGTCTCTTGCGGCCTCTCCCGCCTCCCCCTCCTTCTCTCACTGTTTTTCGTTCCCTTTCCCGCCGCTGCATCCCTTGCGGCCCCACCCGCCTCCCCCTCCTTCTTTCACCGTTTTTCATTCCTTTGTCCCCGCCGCTGCGTCCCTTGCGGCCCCTCCCACCTCCCCCCTCCTTCTCTCACCGTTTTTCATTCCTTTGTCCCTGGCGCTGCGTCCGTTGCGGCCCCTCCCGCCTCCCCCCTCCTTTTCTCACCGTTTTTCGTTCCTTTGTCCCCGCTGCTGCGTCCCTTGCGGCCCCTCCCGCCTCCCCCCTCCTTCTCTCACCGTTTTTTGTTCCCTTTCCCGCCGCAGCGTCCCTTGCGGCCCCTCCCGCCTCCCCCCCTTCTCTCACCGTTTTTCGTTCCTTTGTCCCTGCTGCTGCGTCCCTTGCGGCCCCTCCCGCCTCCCCCTCCTTCTCTCACCATTTTTTGTTCCTTTGTCCCCACCGCTGCGTCCCTTGCGGCCCCTCCCACCTCCCCTCTCCTTCTCTCACTGTTTTTCGTTCCCTTTCCTGCCGCTGCGTCCCCTGCGGCACCACCCCCCCAGCCCTCTCATAGGACAAGCCCTGCCGCCTCCCAGCTGCCATTCCCACCCTCCCCTCCTCTTATGGCAGCCGCAGCGCGGCCGCACAGCGGGCACGTGCAGTGGCCATGCCGCTGGCGCGCCAAAGGTGTGCCAAAGGCAAGCCCGTCTGTCCCTGTCCACGCCTCGATCTCGCCCATCGCCACCCCCCTTGGTCCGCAAGACCCCTGCACCTCCAGACACCGCTATACGGCCGACCAACTCAACGCTCCAATCCCGGCCGCATCACAGCATGCTCCCAGTCCTCACCAAGGAACACCCACGGACCCTTTGCATGCCGCACCTGCAGATTCACCTGCAACAGAACAACGAAATCAACAAAGACCGAAACAAATCACCTCCACTGCATACTCCTCAACACCCGCTCCGCACGCAAGCACGCCATTGAGCTCTGGGACCTGCTCGACTCCACCGCCCCAGATGTAGCCTTCCTGACCGAAACCTGGTGGAGCGACTCCTCGGCACCCGACATCGCAATAGACATCCCGGACGGCCACAAGATCATCCGTAGGGACCGCAACCACGGAATCGGAGGAGGCATAGCCATCGCCCACAAATCCTCCCTCAAGGTCGACACCCACACTGACGACTCCCTCAAGACCGCCGAACACCTACACTTCCGCATCCACACCGACCCCAACACCACTCTCAGAGGAATGCTCATCTACAGACCCCCGGACCACGAGCACCATTCAGCGAATCCCTCGCCGACCTCACCAGCACCCACGCACTCAACGGGGACCTAAATTTACACCTGGAGAACAACAACAACACCAACTCCACTACTCTGATCGACAACCTCACCAACCACGGCCTCAGACAACTCATCAACACACCAACCCACATCGCCGGCCATACGCTTGATCCCATCTTCTCCTCAAGCGCCCACGTCACCTTCAACCATACCACCGTACTCCACTGGACCGACCACCACTGCATCCACTTCACCTACAAGAAACATACTGAGCACCATCGCACCCAACAACCACCCCGCCGATGCTGGAGCAAAGTTGCGGAAGACCAGCTTACCAACGTCCTCGCCCAGAACCCACCCCCCGACTCCACCGACCCAGACACCGCCACCCACAACCTCACCCTGTGGATCAACGACTGCGCCAACACCCTCGCGCCACTCAAAAAACCCACTGACAACCAAGCCAGAAGAAAAGCCACCTGGTTCAACGACGAGCTCCTAAACTCCAAACGTGACTGCCGGAAGCTAAAAAAGGAATGGCTCCTCAAACGCACACCTGACAGCCTCACAGCCCACAAGGACGCCACCCGCAAGCACCACCAACTCATCAGACAAGCCAAACGATCCCACTTCAAAGACTGCCTGGACAACAACGCTCACGACAGCAAAGAGCTCTTCAGCATCGTGAAAGAACTCTCCAACCCCAGCGCCAACGTCAATGACATCCCTCCATCCCAAGAACTCTGCAATGCACTGTCCACCTTCTTCCACCGGAAGATCACCGACATCCACGACATCTTCTACGCCACTCCCACGCCAGACTCCACCCCCGAACACTCCACCTGTGCAAACCACCTGACCTCCTGGACCAACGTGAACGACACAGAGACACGCAAGATCATGAACTCCATCCACTCAGGATCTCTGTCAGACCCCTGCCCCCACCACGTATACAACAAAGCCGACTCCACTATCGCCCCCCAACTACGGAAGGTCATCAACATCTCCTTCGAAACAGCGACTTTCCCTGAAAAATTGAAACACAGCAAAATCTGCGCCCTCCTCAAGAAGCCCAAAGCAGACCCCAACGACCTCAAGAACTTCCGACCCATCTCCCTGCTCCCTTTCCCAGCAAAGGTGATTGAAAAAATCGTCAACACACAACTAACCAGCCACCTCGAAGACAATGGCATCCTAGACCCCTCCCAGTCCGGCTTCAGACGAAACCACAGCACTGAAACCTCCTTTCTCACCGCCACAGACGACATCAGACGCCAAATGGACAATGGCGAAGCATCAGCCCTCATCCTCCTGGACCTATCTGCCGCCTTCGACACAGTCTGCCAACGCACCCTGAAATCACGCCTCCACGAAACCGGAATTCAAATAAAAGCCCTCGACTGGATCGTCTCATTCCTCTCCGGTAGAACCCAGAGAGTCCGCCTCTCCCCCTTCCGCTCCAAAGCCACCGACATCATCTGCGGCGTCCCATAAGGCTCATCCCTCAGCCCGACGCTGTTCAACATCTACATGGCCCCCCTCGCACAAGTGGCCCGACAACACAACCTCAACATTCTCACCTACGCCGACGACACCCAGCTCATCCTCTCACTCACCAAAGACCCACGCTCCACCAAAACCAACCTCCACACGGGAATGAAATCCATTGCCGAATGGATGAGAAACAGCCGTCTGAAATTGAACTCGGACAAGACGGAGGTCCTCATCCTCGGACCCACCCCCTCTGCCTGGGACGACTCCTGGCGGCCCACCGCACTAGGAACCCCACCGACACCATCCGACCATGCTCGCAACCTGGGCTTCATCCTCGACTCCTCCCAACACACTCCGCATGCTCCGCAGAATCTTCAAGTGGATCCTGACAGAAACAAGAACAGTGACACAGGCCTTCGTCAGCAGCAGGCAACGCACTCTACACAGGCATCCCAGCAAAAGACATACTACACCTCCAACGCATCCAAAATGCCTCGGCCCGGCTGATCCTCAACGTACCCCGCCACAGCCACATCTCCCACCACCTGAGAAACCTTCACTGGCTCCCCGTGGATAAAAGGATCACTTTCAAGCTTCTTACCCACGCTCACAAAGCGCTCCACAACAGCGGACCAGCCTACCTAAACAACAGACTCAGCTTCTACACCCCCACCCGTCAGCTCCGCTCCACTAACCTCGCCCTCGCCGTCGTCCTCCGCATCCGAAGAAAGACCTCCGGCAGCAGATCCTTCTCATACCTCGCCGCCAAAACCAGGAACACCCTCCCCACCAACCTGCAACAGACTCAAGACCTACTCACCTTCAGAAGACTCCTCAAGACCTGGCTCTTCGACCAGTAACAACAGCTCCCCCCCAGTGCCTTGAAACCCTCACGGGTACGTAGTGCGCTTTATAAATCCAATGATTGATTGATTTGCACTAGATGCAACTGTTCCCATCAATGCACATTTTCAACACATAAAACGGTGTCAGTCAAATTGTGTTCAAGGGTATTTATTGTAGTACAAATAATTGACTGTAAAGTGCAATGGAATGGGGTGATGGTAGAAGAAAGTCCAGAGTTTTGTTCCAGTCTGTGGCACAGGTCCAGTGTACAAGGGATCATGGGAAGGGGAGCAAAGGCAGTTCAAAGTGGACAAGGTGACAGGGTGGGACACAAGGGGGACAATCAGGAGAGTCTCATTTCCTGGAAGTGGTCTTGGTATTGGCAAGTGTTGCTGGCTTCTGTCTGGGTTGCAGGGAACGTTTGCGGGGCGTTTCACCTTCTGCAGGGGGAGGGGTGCTGGTGGCCTGTGGGTCCTGTGGCAGGGACTCCTGCCCATTAGCTGCAGCAGAAGGGGAGGGCTGGTCAATAGACGGGCTAGTGTTAGGGGCCCGCTGTTGTGCTGACCATTCCCTCATCATGTAGGCCATGTCTGCCAGTACCCCTGCTTTGGAGATCATGGTGGTGTTGAGATCCTGCAAGTCCTCCCTGATCTCCTGATGGTGTTCCTCCTGCAACCACCTGTTCTCCTGCATGTTGTTAAGGATCTAGCCCATCATGTCCTGGGATTGGTGGTAGGCCCCCAGGATATTGGTGAGTGCCTCCTGGAGAGTCGGTTCCCTGGGACTGTCCTCCCCCTGGCACACAGCGATCCTCCCAGTGTCCCTGTTGCCCTGTGTCCTCTGAATGGTGTGCTACTGACCCCAGGGCCCTGATTGTCTTGGGCGTGAGGTGTGGACTGGAGTCCCTGAACAGGTGGGCACACTGCTGATTGACGTATCCTGGGGACAGAGGTGTGGGTATGCTGGGTGGGTGCTGTAGTGTTAATTACTGTTGGGGGGAGGCACTGTGGTTGACTGGGACTGGGCTGGGGAGACCGACTGACCAGTGGTCCCTGATGGGCCAGGTAGTTCAACCAGATCCTGTAGTCCAGAGTTACGGTCATCACTGAGGATATCTTATGTTGGCGGACTGGTTATTCGTGGCACCTCCTCTCCGCTGATATTGGCTGGGGCACCTGTGGGGATGTATTATGCTTCATGTCTGTGACTATTTGAACATCCCTAGCTTCCCCTCTATTGTTGATGTTGCCTTGCCATCTTTGTTTGTCTATGGTGTTGTATTGTGGGATTGTAAGCTCTCCATGCTGTGCATGCTTTTGTGATGGGTTTCCATGCAAGGCTGGGAGTGCTGTCCATGCGTTGGTATGGCATGCATGGCTTGGCATTATGGGTTAGTCATATGTGTAGGGGCAGTGTGTGGGATGGAGTGAAGTGATGGGAGTGAGGGTGAGGCAGTGTGATAGCATGCAGGTATGGGGGGTGATAAGTAGTCCGGCAACTCCAGTGAGTCCCTCAGGATACAGTAATGCCAAGACTTGCTCCTCCCATGCTTTGAGCTGTGGGGGAGGAGGTGGGGTTCCACTGCCAGTCCTCTGTTTGACGAGTGGGTGCCTTGCTGCCACAGAGCATACCTTCCCCCGTAGGTCATACCACATCTTCCTGATGTCGTCCCTTGTTTTTGGAGGCTGTCCCACGGCGTTCACCCAGTCCACAATTCTTCGCCATAGCTCCATCTTCCTGGCAATGGACATTTTGCTGTACCTGTGCTTCAAACAGCTGGGGCTCTACCTTGACTATTTCCTCCACCATGACCCACAACTCCTCATCTGTGAAACAGTGGTGTCTTTGTGGGTACATTGGTGTTCTGTGGTGTGTGTAAGTGTGTGGGTGTTGGGTACTGTGGTTGGGTGTATGAAGTGGGGTGCGTGAGGGATGTATGGGTGCATGTGGTGTGTGTGTCCAGTTGTTGCAATGGTCTTGATGTCCGTGACCAAGCATTACAATTTTAATGCTAATCAGACTCAGCATCATTTTTTTGGAGTCGTCCTTTGCTGGCTTCGTTTTTCCATCAGGTTGTAAATTTGGTGCTAGCGGCCAAGCATAATTTTTCAGGAGGGATTGCCTACCTTGCATATCATTGTCATTAAACAACGCAAGGTGAGGTGGCGCTTCCAAAACATTATGCTAAGCTCTAGCATCAAAATCTAAATATCCCATTAAATTAGCACAGCTTTTGAGTAAAGAAAATGGCACAACCGCTGTACTAACTTTTCTTCAATCTGGTCCTAAGTTCATAACAGTGTTTTCTTGTAATTCCAAACACAGTCAGACATTAGAGATATTCATTAACTTAGAAAAAGTGATTATGTTTTGTTCCTATCATGATATAAAGCAAGTATTTTTTATGGTCTTGCAAGTCACTTGCGAGACACTTGTGAGAGGTGCTTAAGAGCAAACACACCCCAAGGAAGGATTGCGATTGATTCATATGGATGTCTATATTTAGAAAAATGAGAATACATCGTTTTTGCTTTATTTCTCTATTAGATTTTTGGCAAGGGAAAAGATTTCTGGCTAGCCCTCTTTACCTGTCTGACTTCCAACATAAATATGTCTTCATCATATTCTGATGAGTAGCTGGGGGCAGTTTCACCAGTTCAGCCATTGCATCCTCCAAAGGAAGCCTTTGAGTGGTAGTTCTTCAACATATGATCAGGTGGCACAAAAGTTTCTGTGAAGTACATCTCCTGTAAACTTTGCAAGAAGTAGTTAAACCAGGGTAGCAGAAATAAACAGAATAAACAGTATAAAGGCATGTAGGGGCACCCCACATCTATGTGTCCATACACGCTCTCTCAAGCAGAGTTAGCTCATTCAGTGAAACTAGACAACTCTCCAGGAGCTTTCACATCATTTGTTCCTGGAGATACCGTGCCAGCGCAGGTACTAAGTGCAGAGGCAGACACTAACCCTGCCTATCTAAGTAAAGCACAATTTTGCTGCTTGTGTAAAAAGATCATTTTTGTATGAGAGCCATCAGGTCTGCACAGGACAAGCTTGTCCAAGATCACAAATGCTCCCCTAGGCAGTAATTTGTCTGTTTTTTAATAGATTTTTCTAAATGTTTCTCCTTTTGTTGCTGTTGTTTGTTCCCATCCCAAGCCGCATGTTTTTGCACTACACTATTAAAGAATTTTTAAATACAAACAAAATGTAAACATTTTTAGAAAACACAAAAAAATGAAATTTGTTGGAAACTGTTGACAAAAACGGATTTTGTCTGAGCTACCCCATAGTTTCATGATCTATGTTGTTTGTATTATGCTTTTTTCCCTTCTTAAAAACTCTCACGAGACTCTTGCAAGAGCCAGAAAAGCACATCATAAGCCTCTAGCAGAAAGTTGCAAGAGCTCAAGTTAGCCAGGTACACAGTCCCTTGCAGTCCGAGAGTCCAGTACTTCCTTGTTTGCCCTTGCGAGCCTCTCGTGAGAGTGTACTTTTTATAACTAAGTTTTCATTTTTCACTGAACATATCCTGATGTAATATGTATGATTTATACACACCAGAGCACTAAGGTGCTCATTTTGATATTGGCGGTAAAAAAGGCCTACCGCTGTGGTGACGGCCTCCAAAATACCGCCACTGCGGCTACCATCCGTCAGCCATATTATGGGCACTGCCGGACTTCCGCCTCAAGAAGGGCGGAAATCTGGCAGTGTTCATGGTGGTGGGCATTGGTAAGCTGGCGCTGCTACCACCAGCACCGCCATGCCAGCAGAACTCCGCCAGCTGCACTATGACAATTCATACGGCCTGGCAGTGTTCTGCTGGCAGGGCGCTGCTGGTGGTAGCAGTGCCCCTTCCCATTTCCTGCCAGAAGGCCTCCTCAACAAAGGTGTTAGGCTTCCGACGGTGAAGGGGGTGAGAGTTTGAGGGGTGCTGTTTGAGTGTCTGCATGAATGTGTGAGTGAGTGTTTGAATGCATCTGTGTGTGTTGTGTTGTTTGCGTAGTTGTATGTGTGTGAGTGAATTAATGCGTGTAAGAAAGGTGAAGTGAGTGCGTGTCTGCATGTCAGAGTTATTGTGTGTACGATTGTGTGCGAGCATGTCTGTAAGTATGCATGTATGAATGCGTGTATGCCAGTGTGAGTGATTGGGTGTGAGTGTGAGTGATTGGGTGTATTCGTTGTGCGTGTCTGTGGGATGGGGTATAGGGTGGGGGTAGGGGGTGAGTGAGAAGATCGGAGGGGGTGAGGGTGTGTGTTTGGAATGGGGTGGGGGGTGAGTGAGAGGATCGGAAGGGGTGGGGGTGTTTGGATCAGGGGTTGGAGGGTGTATTTGAATGTCGAGGGTGGGGGAATTAGTGTGTGTAGGGGGTGGAGGGGCTTTGGATGGAGGGGGCGTCTGGTGTGTGTTGAGGGTGGGGGAGCCACCTACCGGTGACAGGGACGGAATTCCCTGTCACTGGTAGGGCCTACCGCCATGGTTTTCGTGGCTTAGCTAACGCCACGAAAACCATGGTGCTAGACAGGCTTATATTGCCGCTGGCGGTACTGTGTCAGCCACCGGGCTGGAGATTGACTTCTCCAGCCCGGCAGCTGATACCGCCATGGCGGTATGAGTGGAGAAGTGTCGGGTTGGCTGCAGCCAACCCACCATTCTCATAATGTGGTGGTATGTACGGCCAGCTTGTTGGCAGTACTACCACCACATTAACACTCACCACCGGGGTCATAATGACCCCCTAACAGTGAGTTTATTTTAATGAAATACAATTCATCATATGATTGTAGAGAAAAATAAATCACTTAGATTTATTTTAAAAAAATAGGTTTTGTGTGCATGAGACCAACATTAGTACATAGCACGCATTGCTACTCATTTATTTTTTTAAGTCCATTTATTAATAATAGAATTTTTTTTATCATTATACAGTTGTCATCCTTGGTAGGCCACATAACAGCAATGAATATGAACTTTAATGATTTTTCTCTGTTTATATCTATATAGAAGTTTGTAAATATGATTTACTCCAGAACTTTGGATGTGGAAAGATAAAATAGGAATTTGGAAGTTCCATGGGTACCTACGCTTAACTGTAAGAGAAACATCATCACATTCAGTTCAGCTAGTTGAATTCTTAAGGTAGACGGTGTGGTGACCAGAGTTAACTGAGTGTCCATCATGCAAAAACATAACCAGAGCAGTGTATGTTTTCTTTTGAATTGATATCTGACCAGCTTTAAAGTTGGTTATATCAGTACTGATTTTGCTACTATCAACTCTGTCTTCTTGTAGCATGAGAATGAGATATTTTGAACTATGTCTTATAACTAATTTAGACAACAGTGCTGATGTGGGGACTGAACAGAAGTTCTTCTGTAGAGCTTTTACAGATAGTTTTTCAAACGCCACTGACTTGTAACCTGGTACTGTAATTACTGATTGAATGTCTGTTCTGCCTGAATAGCGTCAACTGACACATTCATGGTTCTATGAATAGTTTGTTGTAAAGAAGTCAATAATTGCAGTGCCCTTATTTTCTGACACATTTAGCATTACCTCTTAAAACGTTGATGCATCTTGTTGCACATTCAAAGTGAACTCTGTAACACCATTACAGTGATCAGTCATATTATGTATAAATAAATACAGTTGAGTTATATGTGTACTTTGAGTATGTACTAAATCAAACAGAGTTGTTAAAGCTCGACATGAAGGTTTCTCTTTGTTTTGCACAATGTTTTCAACCACCAGCTGTAGGTGGGTTGGAACATTAAGTAATTCAGTACAGTAACATGAAAATCCTGAAGTGTTAGAAAATGGAAAACCTATTACATTTCTGACTTCATTATTTTTTAGCTTTTTCAAAGTCTTTGTGGATGTTTTACTTAGTTTTGAAGCTTTTGAGAAATCTACAATTTCGAACTTTTTTGATTTCTATAACTTAGATGCTTGTCAACAATGAGATATCAACTGAGATGAAGAGCATAGACCCTTGATAACGATTGTACTCTATCATACATGATGAGTCAGCATTGACTTCACTCTCATCAGTAACGAGAAGGTGCAACCCTGACAATTACCACACCCATGATAAAGCAGCATAAGATATTCACCAAAGACTGTGTAACCTATATTTATCATAGCTGCATCCAAACGTAATCCTTAAGATTAGTGAATGAGCGCAGCAAATGCCAAACTCGGAGGAAACTGTTGTCTTTTTACATACAGACCCTTTACCAGAAGAAACCTGGCAGTGTACCTTCCTATTAATGTTTCCTTCCTCAATGTGACCAAATTTTATCAGAATAAATTAATATTTTGTTCTGTTTGGTATTATAATGACATGTATCACATTCCCCATTGAATCATTCACTTATCCCTCCTCAACATTCCGATTTCATCGCAAAATTATTTTGCAGTTTTTACAGAGGTTTAGAGTATTTTCTAAACCAGCAGTATGTGAAGCTGTTTCCTCTAGTGACTCCAGTTTCTTTACCACTAATTGACATATGGTAAGTTTAACCTTGATGTTCCGTTTTCTTCTTACTAGTAAGAGACCCGATCTCCTATTTTTCTAACTGAAGCATTTCCAAGTTAAATTGTGCACACTCGTCCAATGTTGGCATTAGTCACAAAATCTGTTTCTGAGTTTTCAGAATGTGTTGGATTATAGACGCTGGTGATTTCCAGTATGGTAATAGAGATCTATCTTATCACAAAGCAGTGTTAGAGGAATATAAAGACCTGCAGGGATTGGTTCCCCATCAATTACTATTTACCGCTATAATCCTCCAGGTCTGTCACAGAAGGAAAGAAAGCAGAGCAAAGAACAGAAAGGCAGGGGTCCTATTAAAATTTTTCAAGGAAGATTTCCCTCACCCAACCAAAGGTGGCATGCTTTATCATTGGGAACCTCCTTGCACCATGATGTCTAGTTACAGTGTGGACTACAACCGCCTCACTAAGAGGGAGGAGCTCCACAGATGTTTTAGAGGTAGGATCAGCCTAAAATGATGAGCAGAATGTGGTGAAGAAGGCAGAGTGTGAAAAAAAAAGAAAGTGAAGTAAAACTGACTCCAGAGTATGCTGGTAGCATCTCCGGGCCAGGGTTAAAAACTAGGACAGTTTCAGGAGAGAGGGGTTATTTTTCTTATAGGTGTAAACAGTCAAAATTGTTTTTATTAATGACAACATAGCCTCATAGCAGGAAAACGCTTTGTTGGAAAATGGGTTATTGGTAAGGGCAGGTAGGTACCTACACCTAGCAACAAGCCACTAACCTCCACTTAGGTCCAGTTAGGTCTCAGTAAATTAACCCCAGCTCAACCCTTGGTAGCTTGGCAACGAGCGTCAAGGCTTAACTTAGGAGACAGTGTGTAAAGCATTCAAATATCACAAAACAGTAATTAAATAAAACACAGGAAACAGTTTAAAAATCCAAAACCAATTTATACAAATAGTTTATATTTTTATCTTTAAAATGACACCAAAACGAATAATATCGGATAAAGGGAACCGGAGATATGAATTTTTAAAGAATTATTATTTTTCTAGCGCTTAGAAACAAAAAGCGCCAATCGGGTCATCTGGTTGCACCTCGACCGGGGCAAAGTCAAAGTTTCAGGCCGACCGCGAAAGAGCCCTACTCGGCTACAGGTCGCGGGAGGCCTCGGTTAAAAAGTTACCTTCTGACTTAGGGGGTCATTCCGACCAGGGATGCGGGAGCACCGCCAACAGGCTGGCAGTGCTCCTCAGGACATTCTGACCGCGGCGGTTCAGCCGCGGTCAGAACAGGAAAACCGGCGGTCTCCCGCCGGTTTTCCGCTGTCCTGCAGAATCCAAGCTGCGCCGCCATGGGGATTCTGACATCCCATACCGCCATCCTGTTCCTGGCGGGTCGCCTGCCAGGAACAGGATGGCGGTATGGAGTGTTGTGGGGCCCCTGGGGGCCCCTGCAGTGCCCATGCCAATGGCATGGGCACTGCAGGGGCCCCCGTAAGAGGGCCCCACTTTGTATTTCAGTGTCTGCTTTGCAGACACTGAAATACGCGACGGCTGCCACTGCACCCGTCGCACATACCCACTCCGCCGGCTCCATTCGGAGCCGGCTTCCTCGTGGGGAGGGGTTTCCCGCTGGGCTGGCGGGCGGCCTTCTGGCGTTCGCCCGCCAGCCCAGCGGGAAAGCCAGAATGGCCTCCGCGGTCTTTCGACCGCGGAGCGGCCATATGGCGGCTCCCTCCAGGCGGGCGGCTCCCGCCGCCCGCGGGGGTCAGAATGACCCCCTTAGTCTTTATTTTGAAGATTTTCTTCAGCGGGACGAACCTGCCAGTCCTATCCGACCTCCTGGAGCCCTTCTCCGGATACGCGATGCTGGATTCCTCGGTGGAGATTTTTACCTTCGGACTTAGTCGTTTTTTCGAGGTGAAAATCCTTCGACCGGGGTAAACCTGGATCTTGATCCGCCGTCCATGGAGCCCTTCTCGGATACGATGGCTGGGAGGTCCCGGTCAACTTGTTACCTTCCGACTTAGTCTCTTTTTCTGAGATTTTTCTTTACCGGGACGAACCACCAAATCAGGCCGGGTCGCAGTTGAGGCAAGCCGGCTAGAATTTCCGCAGCGGGTCGGTCCCTCTATGGAGCTTTTTTACAAAAATTCTCAAATCTTCTCCAAACTTCTGGGGCTTCACCCAGATGTTCTTTTAAGGTTCTTTTGGGGTCCACAGCTCACCTCAAGGGTCCAGAAGTTCTGAGATGGTCATTGGGGGTGCGGACTACCACTCCCAGAATGCACCTGGCGCAAACTCCTTTTTGGCCACTGGACAGTGGTCAGCTGGTCACTTTCTTCAGGAGTTGGTGCAGGGGACTCTGGATAGCAATTTTTCACCTGTAGCAAACAGGGAGTCCCTCCTTGAACCAGTAGAAGCCAGGCAAAGTCCTTCTTGTGGTGAAGCCCAAGTGTGCAGCTGGTGCAGTCCTTCTGAGTGCAGGTTCCAGGTGCAGGCCAGGGATCCAGCAGGGCAGTCCTTCTTCTCCTTTAGTTCTTTTCTTGTTGAAATCTGGTGGGGATCTGAGGTGTCAGTGCAGGTCTTCCAGTTTTATCCTTGCTCCTGGGTGAAAAGCAGGGGGGTCCTGGTTCTCCAATCAGGTACAGGGTCGTCCCCCTGTGATGACCACTTCCTGGGAAGTGTGGCAAAAATCCATCCCAGAAGGCAACATTCTCTAAAAATCCAACATGGCTGAATCTGATTTTTGGAGGTTACATCTGGCTGAGCCCACCCACTGGTGTGGCTAAAAATCATAAACACACCCCTCTACTGCCCTCTCCTAATCTAATCAAGGGGGCACCTAGTTGTCTGGGGTTGCAGGATGTGGGGGTGTTGCTGGTTGCTCCAAATGTCTTTCTCTGCCTTTGAAGACCAGTTTGGCAGCCCTCCCCCTTCCTGCCTCACCATCTGCTGAGGGGAGATTCTCTCCCACAAGCACATTCCTTTGTGTGAAGCCAGGCCACTTCACACCTCATCAAGGCAGCATGGCTAAGCTGCTGCAGGCTGGCCAATCAGAGCACAGCAGCAAAAACAATGCAGGGCTGAAATTGGCAACCTTTTTAGGTAAAGTCTAAAACTTTTTACCTGAACAAGTTATATTAAATCCAACAACTGGAAGTTGTGGGATTTATTACAACAATTAATTTGATACCAAATTCTTGGTAAGCATCTTTTAAGGAGACTTTAAAATTTAAAACAAAGTCTCCCCATTCTAGCCTATGAAGGCCATTTACTACAATGAGGGAAAAACGAATTTGGCTGTTTTTACCTCACCAGGGCTTATAAAACTATTTTTATAAAGTCCCTGCTTATAGTTACATGGCACCCAGCCCTAGGGGCACATAGGGCACACCTTAGGGGTGACTTATATGTAAAAATAGGGTAGTTTAAGACTTTGGAACTACTTTTAATTCCAAAGTCGAATTTGCATATAACTTTAATTTAAAAGCAGCCAGCAAGGCAGGCCTGCCTTTAAGATGACACTGGGTACCTCAGCAGTGCACCTATGGGTGCACTACCTATGCTGTGGTCCCTAAACCTACATGCCCTATCATATACTAGGGACTTATAGGTAGGTTAACTTAGCCAATTATAATTAGCCTAATTTGCATATTGATTTTACACAGAGCACAGGCCCTGGGACTGGTTAGCAGTACCCAGGGCACCATCAGAGTCAGGAAAACACCAGCATAAAGTGGAAAATAGGGGCAAAAAGTTAGGGGGCCTCTGCAATCAGCCCTGTTTTCTCACACGCTTTACAAAACAAAATGGCCTCTCTTCTGAGACCTCTGCACATGTTAAATGTTACGTGCAAAACACTCGTCTATAACTTAAACAGTAACAGAAACCACTTTTCTAACAAAATGACCTCTCTACTGAAACCTCTTCACATATTAAATGCTGCCTGCAAAACAGTTTTGTTAGAAAGACATCCCTCTACAGAGACTTTTCTGTCAGAGAACCGCATGTATAATTGTTTATGAAACAGAAGCCTCTATAATTGCAGCACAGGACACAATAAATGACAATTGGATAAAACCTTCAATGCAAATTATTCCCCTTCACGTATGAATGCTTCAGGTTAATGTTAACATTCACTCTGTACAAAACACCTTTGTGTAGGGTTAAACCTCAGCGATAAACACTTTAGAAAGTAATTCATTCCTTGTGCAAACATATTTTCTTTGAGTGAGTACTATTTATGATTCAATTCACTCAGTCTACTCTCTGTAGTGCAAAAACACTCTAGCATATGTTTAACGTTGTTTAGCACACTATATTTTCAACTACCTTAAAATTAAGTTATATCTTGAAGGTAGCTGAATACAGCATCCACTTTCAATCAAAAGTCAAATGACCTCTGCTGAGAACAAGTCAAAGAGATTACAATTGCTTCATCTCCAGACCACCAAGAACAATCTCAGGTGTCTGTAGTTATGGAACACATATAGTACAGTTATCTAGCCAACAGAGTGTTTGTAGAGTGAGTTCCAAACTTTATACGACAACCACAGTGGACTTCGATGGAGTGTTTCTGATGCCAAGAGATGCTGGCTTAATGATGCTCAATGGATATTCCTGATGCTGTGCAGTCTATGTGGTTGAATTACGATTGAGTCCTCCGTTTAAATGTGAGTTCGGATTACACCAGCCATGGATCTCAGGGTCCCATGAAATCCTCTTTGTAATGGTCCAAGTGCAGCTGATGTAGACCTTTTGTTTTTGCATCACAACCGTCATGGTACAAACCCTTGGAACACGCTAATGTCCCTTGGGGTGAACAAATCTGGTCACAATCAACACCCACGGGTCCAACAGACTCAGGTGCAACTTCTAGTTCTTTCCAAATTGTCCACTGAAGTGCCCAGCACCCAGTAGCAGCAAAAAATCTATAGAGGCTTCCAGAGTTGAGGTTTGGGCTCTTCCAGCTTTAATGTCTACATTGTCATTGTGGGCATTGTGGGGGACCTGCCAACTGACCCTTTCAGTCTCCGCTTTGGATTGAGGATCAACTTTTCCCTGAGCCAGGCATGAAGAACAAGGTCCAAAGTGCAGCAGGTGCAATCGCTCCAGTGTTGGCCTTCCAACGGGTATAAGGTGATCTTCTTCTCATCCGTGGTTCAGTACCAGCAAGTACTGAAGTCTTGGGTGCCAGATGTGCCGATTATATCCCATTAAAGTGCCCCGAGGGGACAATGCAGTCACTAGCCAATGGGCTTGAAGGTTCCCTCTGATCTGCTGACACTGTTCCATAGATGTGTGTCATATCCCATATTGCACCCTGCATGTCACAAACAACATGACGGAAGTCTTCCTCTAGTGTAAGGACCTTGGTAGCCCACTCCTAGGGGTTCTGACTACCATGGGCTGGACGCCCATGGAAAACTGGTTCTGAAACCCTTCCTTGGCCCTGGCTCTACACTGTCTAGGGCAAACAAAAGGTTTCCTGCGTGGAAGTGTGGTCACAGTGGCACTTCAAAGGTGGCATCACCTTTGATGCCTGTCTTTTGGGCTAACACCCTTGCAGCCCATCCTGTGGGAGGTCACACCTACAGTTTAGCAACAGCCTTCGTTCCTGCTCTGGGAGACTTTCACCTAGTGCCCTGGGAGGACAGGACTCTGTCTCAGCCCCAGTGCCTATGTAAAGTCACTTGATCAGCTGGATCAAATGTGAGGCATTTTTTGCAAAAGTGTCCAGCATTAACATTTGCATTAATGTCAACTTCACCACTGAGTCACATATAACATCCCCTTTAATTTTATACCTTACTTGCCATAGTTAGGTAGCCTCTGTCAGGAATTAGACACATGGGGGTGCCAACCATCAACCCTTCAATTACCTTATAAGGCTACCTAGCTGTCCTCAGCAAACCCCAACACTTTAGGGTTTTGCTGTACAGACATGCTAAAAACGCATGTCATCTTACCAATATACAGCTTCTTACCATTGAGCTTCATAGGTCTACCTTAGAGGAGACTGATATATATAGTTAAGGGATTAATGCACTTTGACATTAGGGGTAATGGCAAAGTTGTGTGTGCTGTGCATGCACAGCTTCTTCACTCCGCAATGGCAGCTGAAAATCATGTTCACACTTTGTCACACAAAGTGTGGCACAACCAGTGCTACAGCTCTTGTGTGCCCATCTTACCTATCTTGTCTGTCTTACAGGCCCTGGATACCTGAATACCATATAATAGTTACTTATAAGTAAGTCAGTTTATGCCAATTGGGGGCACAAAATTAAATGTACCACTTTGAAAAGGAAAGAACACTGTCCCTCAGGTCTGGACAGCAGGCCTCATTGCACTCTCAACGTCAGAATGTAATAGTCCTTAATGGGGCAAATAATGGGGGACACCTTCTAACAACACTCTTTTCTCTCCTTGTACAATTCAACTTGTAGAAAAAGGCTGTGTGCACCTCTTGCAAGAGTCTCAAGGGATCTTGTGAGGCCCCCTAACATCAAGCTTCACCTGCAGAAGCTTGTAAATTACTCTTTAGAGTCTTTTGTGGGATCAGACCAAAACTCGAAACTCACCCAATAGAAAAGCCAATACTGTTATTCAAGTAACATGTTCACCATATAAACAACAGTTGGTCACAACCTAACCTACTACTGTAACTGCCAAAAATCTACTAGTTACATTTATAATTTTGCCACCCTCCTATTATTCTCTCCTGACATAACTCTATCTTGCTCCTGGAGCTTACTCATCCTGCTGACCACTCTTTTTGTCACTGATATTTCCACACTGCACCATGGTTTGCCTCTAAATTTTGGGTCACAGCTTCACCCGCAGAGCTAGCGTAAATGCTGTTAAGTGTGGTATTGACAAGAATCTTGGATTTCCAAACTTGGGGCCCGATTTAGATTGGCAGTCACACCACCTTATCGCATCAATGGGAATCAGAAAGGGATCTTAACCCCCAAACAGCTATAGTACAGAGTAAAGTATGCAAACAGGAAGAAACAATATTCCTCAAAGGAGCGCTCCGCACTGAAAACTTAAAGCGATTGAAATTGAGCTCTCACTCAGTTAAAGCCCAAGCAGAAGAATCGGTCACTGCCCTGGAAAGCATGGCCAGTGAATCCACAAACGTGATCTTGGTGTGGGAGTCATTTAAACAAATCTTACTTGTTAAGGTTCTGCAAAAGGAATGAATAAGGGAGCACATCTGGGGCACCGTAACTACATATCTATGCCACAAGCAGTATGGATGGGGAGATCAGTGGTAGGCAGGCTTTTGAGACATCTGCGGAAAAATTTGGAAGATGAAAAACTCCAAAAAAAAACTCCAGAAGGAAAGGAAAAACCTAAAAAGGGAAATCTGGTCCCTTAAAAAATTAAAGCAGGAAACTCTATGGGCTAAACTGCAGCACGCATTGGCATCCCCGGATTCAAGATACTTCTGGAGATTGGTTAACAACATTGAAAAATGCCCAAGGGCTGCCAATAACGCAAACATGAGCGAGGCATCATAGGTGGGATACTTGAAATCCCATTTTAAAGAAACACCTCTGGCAGACGTTGGCCCAGCTCAATGGGAGAAGAGCGCCACCGGTCCCAAGGCCCAGAAGTCTATTATGTTTACTTCTTTTGAAATAACTAAGATTATTGAAAAATCACACTCCGACTGCGCCCCTGGACCTATTGGGTTACCTCAAGCCTTGTTCAAACAGGTAACGACAAGACGGGCGGCCTTTTTTGCAGCAATGCTCTTTCACATCTTGTGAACAGTAACTGTAAAGGAGAGCTGGAAGGGCTCTGTTAGACTTTCCATCCTTGGTGTGGTTTCCCCTAATTGTTTGCCTCTGTTTCCCAGGTTGTTGATGTGTGCTGGACTCTGTTTTTGCTGTTTGTGCTACTTTGGGCACTTTACCACCACTATCTAGTGATAAAGTGCAAGTGCTCCTGTACAAAATGTGTATGTAATTGGTTATCCATGATTGGCATATGTGATTTACTGGTAAGTCCCTAGTACAGTGCACTAGAGGTGCCCAGGGCCTGTGAGTCAAATGCTACTAGTGAGCCTGCAGCACTGGTTGTGCCACCCACATTGGTAGCTCTATAAAAATGGCTCAGATCTGCCACTGCAGTGTCTGTGTGTGCAGTTTTAAACTGCCAGTTCGACTTGGCAAGTGTACCCACTTGCCAGGCCAAAACCTTCCCTTTTCTTACATGTACGACACCCCTAAGGTAGGCCCTAGGTAGCATTTTTTTGCTTAAACCATTCTGTGACTCTGTCTGTTTGTGGGTTCCCTGTCTGGGTCAGTTTGACAGTTGGGCTGTTTGCACCTCTCTCTAGACAGTGACACAAAGGGACCTGGGGTACAGTCTGCATTTCCTGATGAGCCATCTGTGCTCAGAGGGAGGGCAGGAGTGGTCACTTACACCTGAAAGGCCTGTGTCTGCCCTCACACAATGCAGTCTCCAAACCCCTGGTGTGTGTCTGGGGCCTGACCTGGGCAAGGCAGGATTTCACAAACAAGAGAGACTTTTCTTTGAAGTAAGCCTACTTCAAAGGCCAAAAAGGGAATAAGAAGGGCACCCAAAACCACAGACTTTAGATCACTTCCGGACATCAAGAGGAACCTATGCCTGGAGAGGAGCTGAAGAGCTGAGGAGAAGTGCTGCCCTGCCTGAGACTGTGCTTTTTGAAGCTATCCTGCAGTTGCTGCTTCTGCCTGTGCAAGAGGACAAAGACTGGACTTTGTGTGCCTTCCTGCTTGTGAAGAAATCTTCAAGGGCTTGTCCTGAGCTCGCCTCCTGTTGTTGAAGTCCCAGGGACATCAAAGACTTCTCCTGCAGGCACCTGGACTCTCTGCTGAGACTCCTGCCCTGCCCAGTGGTACCCTATCCAGTTCCTGGGGCCTTGGAAGGTGAAGCTGGCAGACCAAGACTGAAAATCCACGCACAGACCACCGTGAGGGGAAATATTTGAAGCACCTTCTGAGCCGCGGCTGAAAAACGACACGCCGCTGGCTTCACGGCAGAAATCGATACGCCGCTGGCTTCGCGGCAGAAATCGATACGCCGCTGGCTTCGCAGCAGAAATCGATGCTCTACTGGCATGGCGGCTGGAAAATCCATGCACGGAGCGGGAAGAATGATGCTTACACCTTCTGACGGAGGCTGTTAACGTCGCAACCCACATTGCGCGGTTTTGCTGAGACCATGCAGCAGGATTTTCTACGCAAACCTTGCTGGGGTGTGGAAAAATGATGCAACACCTGCCCAGACCTGAGTGCTGCCTGGATCGACGCATCGCTCCCCTGCGGAGAAGAAAAACGGTGCACGCCGACCCGACCGGAGAAGGAGAAACGATGTCCGAGCTTGCTTGCAGGTGAGAAATCGACGCCTCGCTTACCTTTTTCGATGCACATTTGCCTGTGTGGATTGTTTTGAAGCGACCCAGGTACATTTTCACGCTAACAGCGTTAGCGTTGTGTTTAAAAGAACATGAAGACTATTTTTGCTTTTTAATCAATACCTTGACTTGTGTGTGTTGGATTTTTGTCGTTTTGGTCTTGTTTGGTTCAGATAAATATTTTCTATTTTTCTAAACCTGTGTTGTGTCATTTTGTAGTGTTTTAGTTGAGTTACTGTATGTGTTGGTACAAATACTTTACACCTAGCACTCTGAAGTTAAGCCTGCCTGCTCGTGCCAAGCTACCAGGGGGGTGAGCGGGGGGGTAGCTGAGGGTGATTCTCCTTTATCCTGACTTGAGTGAAGGTCCTTGCTTGGACAGGGGGTAACCTGGTTGCCAACCAAAGACCCCATTTCTAACAGGCTCAATAATTCATCCTATTTTCAAAGGAGGGAAGGCCTCCCTACCATCCAATTATCGACTAAGTGCCCTTCTGGATGTGGACCTCAAATATTTTTCTATAGGCCTTTTGCAGCATCTAGAATCGCGGGCTGTGGATAATGGCAGGCTTCCCATTAAGCAGACCGGCTTTATTAAGAAACAGGGTACCTTAACCAACCTTATAGCACTGAGTTTGATAATCAATAGAGCAAAGGCCACAGGGGAGCCTGTTTATATGTGTTTTGTAGATTTTAAAGCTGCATTTCACTGTGTTTTCGTGATAAACTGTGGGCAAAATTACAGCAATGGGGTTTGCCGCCAAACCTATTGAATGCCATCATTATGCTCTAATCTGACACATGGGTAAAAATTAAGCTTGGGGATGGTCCCTCTTTATCTAGGCCTGCGAAGTCTACAAACCGTTTGAAGTAGGGCTGGGTGGTGGCAACACTTCTTTTTAACCCCTATATAGCAGACCTATCCTTAGTATTAGATAATCAGCCAGCTCACCCCCCTCCTCTTGGTGGTCACCAATTATCCAACTTACTTTATGCAGAATACCTGTTGCTCTTAGCAACACTAGAGTAGGTTTACAGAGACTTTTGAATAGTTCAGTAGGGTATACGCAGGCTAACGACCTGGAAAAAAATCTAAGTAAACTAAAATATTCACCCTTCACCTTCTTCACAACATAAGTGGTACTTGAACGGACAGACTATTGAGAAAGTGCAACCTATACATATTTGGGGATTAGGATTGACTCAGGATGTTTGTTTGCAGGTCATAAGGAGGTAATAAGGGAGAAGCAGCACCCCCCCCCCGAGGCCTGATGTAGCCAGAGCTGGGGGGCAGGTTTTCAGGGTGGTAGCAGGGGGCAGGAGGTGGTAGGGGGGTGTGGAACAGGCCAGGAACTACCAGTATACTCTCAGGAGTGGGGTGAGAGCGCTGCACATTGCTCCCCCCAACACTTCCATCTCTGTCTGCTGTGCTCCTTCCTGGGTTCTTATCCAAGTTCACTTACTACTTGTCCCACCTCGCCCCTCCCCTGCCTCACCCCAGCTGGACTCAGCTGGTACGTCAGCACCATACTTCCAGCACTTCAGGTGGCGTGCTTGTGCCCCTCAACTATCGCCATTGTTTATCCAGTGTTAGCCTAGTGCCAGCCTAGTGCTAGCTACAACTCATAGGCGCTGTACAGTTATAGCCTACAGCCTGCAGCATACAGCTATAGCCTACAGCCCACAGCCTACAGTCGATTGTGTGGAGGAGAGGCGGAACCCTGAACACAAGCTGGCCTGCTGCACCAAGTATTTGTAGCCCTCCGGGCAGCATGCTCGTGCCCCTCCACTGCCCCCACTTCCTCCATTATTCATCCAGTGCCAGCCTAGTGCTATCTACAGCTTATAGGCACTTATAGGTGTGGAGGAGAGGCAGCGCCCAGAATATATAACTAGATTGGACAAAGCACCCGGTCCACCAAGCACCTGGAGCACAGGTGCAACACACACAGCGGGACGAGTTGGAAGGCTGTCCAGTGGGTTAAAGGTATCCACTCCATTTTAGTCGGACATTGTTGCCATCACTGCCCACTGGATTAGGAATATCCCCTTACTTTCATCCCTTTTTTATTTGACTCCACTGTAGTGTGGATGTTATCAGAACCAAGTGAATCAATAGCATCACTAGCAGAAGGGGTAGTGTCTCACTCAGCATATGAGTCTGGTACAGGTGGTAGGACGAGCACAGTGGCTGTAGGTAGCCGCTGCTGATTGTTGAGCCCTGCGGGTTCACAGAAGTGGCCCAACTTGGTATTGGTGCAGCTTGTGAACTCGTTAGCGTGACCCGCTTGTTCCCGCATCTAGAGTGAACCCCTGAGACTTCTGCCTTCTTCAAGTAAGCCGGGAAACCTTGTTAGTAAGGTTGCAGAATCTAATCACCGCATTACATCAAGAGCTAGTGCCAAGTAGCACGTCAAATAGTGAACCGTTGATTGTTGGAGAAATAAGGACTAACTTGAACAAATCCCACCATTGATTGCTGTCCCTTTCATTGTTAATAAGTAAGCTAGTATAATGCGTTCCGGCAAGCTTCTGGTGGATCCCGATGGTGGGAGACCGAGACCCCAAAAAAGAGCAAGACATTGCCACACAGTGAGATCCCCAGTAGTATGTTTATATACCTCTGGAATTAAAGGGATACAGTCCACTGAACAGGGGAAACCCAATTCAGAATCATCTTTAATGCCATCAGCAAAAAAAGTGGAGTACAAAATCACAGACTTTTTTACTACTGGGCGTTCAGATTCGCAGGAAAATAAAGTATCGACAGAGCTAGCAGATGCGTTAGCAGTTGTCGTAACCGGGATCAATTCTGAGAAAGATCTCCTTCCAGGAGATCATTCTTTCACTCCGGAAGAGCCTGAAAGGTGGGACTTTAGTAAGGAGAGATCAAAAGTCGAAACTGACGGACCAGATTGTTCAGGGTAAATTCTAGACCTGGATTTCAGTATCTGGGAGGATCCACCTCCAAGCCCTCAGATAAGGAAGGAGTCGGACTTGCCGGCCTTGGGTAGGTTTTCTGACCATCCCCTGATAGAACTAGTCGATATGGACTCCCTTGAGGGTGATACTAGTACGGTACAAGGGAAAACTGTTCCTCCTCATGATTCCAGCCAAAAGCACGAAGAAGACATTTTGCGTACCACCATTTCCCTTAGTCCATTTCAGGATAGTACCAGCAATTCCCAATCACAATCGGACGTTCCAGTCAACACGTGGGGCTCACTCCTGTTGACATTGGACGTCATGGCAACCACAATAAAGCATCAGGCAGACAAGCAAGATATTCAAGTCGACTTACTCAACATCATGGCTAAATATATCAGAGGTATTGATTCAAAGCTACAAGCCCTCAATGATTTGATCCAGAGAGCTCAAAAACAGAATTATGTACAACAAATAGTGTTTGGCAGTGCTGTCTCAGGGAATAATCCTCAAATCATTGTCCCCATATTAAATGATATATTAGTGGAAGTCAGAGCGCAGGCCCTAAGTACAAGGGAAAGACTCCATGTTTTAGAACTTGACGAATCAGGAAAACGTGAAGAATAAAACAGTGCCATGGAAAATCTGTCAAAGAGAACTCTTCAGTGCATCTTCCCCACAAGCTACAACACAAATAGTGTCCGGAAACTCACTTAGCAGTTTACAGGAAGGGGTCCACCACATAGGGAGCCAATGGAAGTTTTTAAGTACTATTGGGAAAGTTGAGGTGAATGCTTCCTATAGTGCCTCACAAAGCCCAGTACATTTAGGGTCAAAAAGGGAAAAGAAGAAGAAACAGAAAGCAAGGAAAAAAGTAAGATCAGTTCACCAGAAAAGTATTTGTCATTTTTTTACGCATCATAAGCAGCAAGCCGTTAGGAATGCTAATGCTAATACTTTATTGCCATTTGACATCAAACTATCCACAACGGTTGAGGAATGTCCTAGTTCAGACCCAGATTCACAAAGTGCTTCTGTACCCCCAGCCACAACTGTGGAGGAATGTTCTAGTTCAGGCCCTAATTCTCAAAGTGCCTCTGTACCTCCAGCAACAGAGGGCCAAAGATACAAGGAACAAAGCCCTCTCTTCAGTCAATCAATGGCAGGAAAAAATAATATGGCAAAAGTGTCATATTCAATTAGTAAGTCGATCAATAAAAGACCAGGGTATGTACGCCAGTGAATTCTTCATTAGTCACGGAGTCTCATGACATAGTGGATTATCAGCATTTAATAACAGAGAATATCAATCAGGATTATGAGAAGGTAGGGAATGCCCAAAGATGGAATGAAAGGAGTTCATCCAGCCCGAGCACGCAGTCAAACTATCTGCTGCTGCATCGACCGGATACAGGTTTTAAGCGCTCGATCCAGAGCAATGAAGCATTTACAAATGTCTCATTGGCGGCGACGCACATAGAGGCGCATAAACTACTTCTCATTCCCCATTTTAAATCAGAGGGAAATTTTGACACCCTGAATAGAGGAAACTGATCAGGTAAATAAGAGGCCTATCCCAGATCACCTTGGTGGATCTGCTCTCTGTTGAATTTAAAATCCATCCACTTGGGAGTGATCGAGAGGCCACACTCACCACTTGGTCTACAGCAGGCCATGTGCAGCAACTAATATCATACTCCAACACCTTTTTATCATGGGGCAAAGAACTATGCCAAATAGACCGTCCTCGCTACCCAGGTCTATTGCGGGCCCCCAGGAGCTGTCATAAATAAGTGTTAAGAGGGGCGATATGGGCAGACACAATCCCATTGGCAAGGGGAAACTTAGCAGTTGTGAAACTTGATGGCAATACAGGAATAGGCCACATATTTGGGGTCTCCAAAGAATCTCTCCCTTCTATTTTGCAAAAATGTCCCTGACAGCAGTCAAAAAGTCAGGAACCAGGGTGCAGTCAGACCATATGTCAAAATGTGTTCATGGAACATCCATAGCATTCAAACGCTTTTACATGATCAAAAAGTACAGTCCTTTTTCCAGGAATACAATATTATCCTACGCCAAGAAACTTGGTACACAGAGCTGATTGCGGTGTCCAGGTACAACGCCTCAAACATTTCAGCAAGATCCAATAGCAAATATGGCCATGCAAAGGGAGGCTTGGTGAACCTGATTCCCACGTCCCTCATATACCACAAAACCTCAATCGATATAGAGTCAAACTAGATCCAGGCAACTAAGATCACATTAGGCAGACCACAGTGCAGCCAACTAGATCTAATCCTCATAAATGTGTACATTCACCAGAAAAAAGTTCTTAAGGTGGGGAAATTGGAAACTCTGGGTGAGTTTGTCAAAACAATATTGAGACAATACCAGGAGTCCACACTCATCATTAGTGGAGATTTCAATCATAATCTATTGCCCCCAAAAGGAAGAAATGCAAAGAACCAAGGTGCAAGCACCCACAGACATCGGTTAGAGAAACTAGGTCCATCCTTACTAAATGGAAACAGCGAAAAGGACTTTCCGGCTTCTATTACCTTTGTAAGTGGGAAAAAAAAGTTCAACAATCGATTACTCCTTCATAAATTCCTCTGCTAGGGCCCTGGTAAGGAATTTTCAAATTAAATGCAGAGCGGAAAACGATCACTTTCCACAAACATTGAAACTAGCATGTAAACCTGTGTTGCTACAGCCCTTGAATGATTTAATTAAGGAATCTAGCATATGACAAAATCCCCAGACCATGAGGAAGCAGTAGTGCTCTCCTGGATGGCAAGATGGCATTCAACAGTATAGAATGGCCGTATCTATTTGTGGTGCTGGCTAGGATGGGATTCGGCCCCAGGTACTGCAAATGAATACAACTCCTATACCAGTCCCCCCTGGTGAGAGTGATCGTGAATGGGGCACTTTCCTGCCCATTTGCTCTACACAGGGGTAAGAGGCAGGGGTGCCCCCTGCCCCCCATGATTTTTGCATTGGCACCGGAGCTCCTGGCAGCTTTGATACAGCTAAAAAGGGATGGGAGGAACAAATCTCCCTGTACGCAGATGATACGCAGACGATATATCCTGATGTACATTACACAAAACCTGGCACCACAGTGGATAGGCTACTTCACATCTTTCAAATCTTTGGTAGCTACTCTGAGTACCAGATTAACTGGGACATGTCCTTGGTCTATCCTCTGACAGGGGCACCCTTGTGTTGCCCCTGTGGTGCATTGCCCCAGTGGCGACGGAGGTGTTCCGATATCTTGGAATGTACGTCACACGCAATGTGACTAGATTGATAGAATTAAACTTGATTTCGCAGCTGCTACAACTCCTGGCTGATGTCTTCCATTGGAGGGGACTCCTGGTGTCCCTGATGGGACGTGGTGTGCTCACCAAGATGATGGCTCTTCCACGGCTACTATATGGTCTCCAAAATACCCCTTACAGGGTGCCATCTGGGGTGTTTCACAAAATTAATAGTGAGTTAAGGAAACTTCTGTAGGACGGGGGTTAGTTCGTGTACCTCTCTGGCTAAACGCCAAAGGAGTGTGTATGAAGGAGGACTGGCAGTCCCGGACATACAAACTTACTATTGGGCATCACAGCTGTGCATGATTAATGACTGGGTGTTCGTGGCAGGAGATGAACCTGCATTATGTGTGAACAGAGAGGCAATGGTAGACTGGGGTTACCCAGCACTATTATACTGCGGACAGAGGTTGGACAAGCTGCTGTTCCATACACAGTAGGTGGTGAGAGCATGGAGGAAGGCCAAAAGATTTGTGGGCTAAGAGGCTAAGCTTACAAACTGAACCCTAATTTGGGACAGTAAATTGCTGCAAGAGGTCAGGAAACTCAAAGGATTCAGGAAATGGGAGCTGATTGGGATAGAACACCTTGGGGATGTATGAGGGGAGGGGTACTACTGGCTTTTGAGGACCTGGAGAGGGAGTGCAAGATGGGACAGTCTGAACCCTATGGATTCTTACAGCTTGGGTACGCGTTGTGCAGGCAGATACTGGAAGGGAAACAGCTGCCAGAGTCGTCTCCACTGGAGGATAGACTGCTGTCAGAACCCATGATGAATAAGGCCCTCTCCCTGACGTACAGGAAAATTATGAACAACTCCCAGACCCTAAGAGGACATTGCTGGCGGCGACCTCAGAACAATCAAAGATGAGGATTGGGCGGAGGTGGTTCAGAGCCCCTAGGAGGTAGCTTTAAGGATCCACTTTCGACTCATACAACTTAGGGTCTACACAGAGCATATTATTCTAGATTGATGTTTCATAGAATGGAATGTAGCAACTCCAACCTGTGTATACAGGGCTGCGGGGAAGTAGGATCCTTTTTTCATATCTTATGAGAATGTCTGGTGGTTCAGGGGTTCTGGGGAAAGGTGGTAGAAATCATGAGTAAAGTAACTTGGCTGCACATACCACTGGAGGTGAGATGGCTGATCCTGGGCATTATGGGGGACGAGGGATGGCCCAGGTATATGAAGATCTGGTTGCAACTGGCAGCCGGGGTTGCCAAGCAAAATATTACAAGGGGGTGGAGGGCAAGTGATCCCTCTGGGATATCGGACTGGGAACGGGACCTGGACTGGTGCCAGCAAGCTGAACAGGTGGTTTACAAAAGCAGGGGCTGCATGAAGAAATATGAGGAAAAATAGTCTAAGTGGGTTTCCTACAGAGACACGGTGGGATATGCAGGGATGGAGCGTGAGTGAGGGTGGGGTAGCAAGGAAGGGTCTGTAGTGTTAGACATATGGGAAGGTGAACATAAGGTGGTCACGTAAAGCTGGCTATTTTATTGATGCTATTGTGTACCTCGCACATGATGTTTTTGAATGTGATCATGACATGTGTCAAGAATGTACGCTGAGCACGGTTTGAAATAAAAAGATGTTTAAAAAAAAAATGAAAGTGGATTATCTGGCAACCTGGAACGAATGTAGGGCCCTTAAGGCAAGGGAGATGACATGTAGGAGTAGTCTGGCAATTGAGTTTTGAATGCGTTGTAGTTTTTATAGTAGTTAGAGAGGATCCATGGTAGAGGAAATTGGCCTGATCCAGTTTAAATAGTAAAAGAAAGATAGTAGCCTGCACCTTGTGTGGAAATCCCAGGTGGGGAAAGATGCATTGCAGAGTTTTCATGGTGATAAAGCTTGATCTTGCTAACTTGTCCACTCCTTTGAACATTCATTGTTAACTTAGAGTCCATGGTAATTCCAAGGTTTCTTACTTCCTTAGATACTTTAGGAGGTGTCCCAAGCTATCAGGTCAGGTGCAGAGTGGGTCATAATTGTTCCAATCACCACATGTGAGTATTTCATTTTTGAAAGCATTCAGTATGAGTTGGCTCCATGTCACCCACTGATCAACGACTCTGAACAAACTGAAGATCTGAGAGTTTCCAATGTCTTTGGCGCATTCCAGTTTAAGGAGTATTTGTGTGACATCTGCATAATTGTAGCATGTGAGTTGAAAATCATTGATCAATGCTGGTAATTATATCATATAGATGTTGAAAAGCATGGGAGAGATGATTGAGCCATGAGGGATCCCTGCTTTTGTGAAGTAGGGTTTAGATGAGAAAGGGGAGTATGGATGACATTGGTTCTGTTCTGTAGGTAGGATGAGATCCAGTTGAGAGCAGTCCCCTCTATGCAAGCTTCAAAGAGTCTTTGTTTTAGGGTGTCATGATCAATTGTGTCGAAGACAGCTGAGAGATCCACGAGAAGTAGTGCGGCATCTCCTCTGTGGTCTATTGTGTTTTTAAGATCACCCCAGATGGTGATGAGGGCAGATTCAGTGCCTCTTCCTGTGCGGAATCCAGTTTGGTAGTCTGAAAGTATGAAGTTATTTTCAATAAATTGTGACAAATGGGTGAAAACTGCTCTTTCTACCAGTTTGCCCAGGAAAGGTCTATTTGTAATAGGTCTATAGTTGTTGGGGTCATACGGGTCTAGGTTTGTTTTCTTTAATAATGGGTGTATGTATGTCTTTTTAAGGTCTTCAGGAACAATTCCCATAGTTAAAGGATTATTGGTGATTCTTGTTACTGGTGTGGCAGCAGAGGTAGATAAAAGAATGTTATTGAAGATGTGTGGTTGACAAGGGTCAGAAGGGCAGCCGGAGAGCCTGCTTGCTTTGACCAGATCCATAAATTCACTTTGTGATATTTGTTTGAAAAATTGCACATGCTGGATTGGTTGACTCTTGGAGGGGATTTTTGGAAACAGGTTGGTGCTGGTGGTTTTCATTTGTTTTTATACAGGAGTCCAATGTGTTTGCCTTGGTTGTGTAATGATTTGCCACATTGTGTAATCTTGAGTAATGGGATGAGTTCCTTTCATGCATTTAGGTTTTCAAAATTCGTTGAGAATTTTATAAAATTCTTTATTTGGAGATATTGTTTTTTTTTATTCTGTCTGAGTAGTACCTTTTTTAGCTTTTTTTGATTAATGATTTGTAGATTCTGTTAAGTTTGCATAGCTGAAGTTTGTCTTCAATGCTGTTTGTGTTGAGTCAGGTTCGTTGCAGCCTTCTGATTAACTGTTTTATCTTTTTTAGTTCTGTATTTCTTCAAGGTGCTTGTTTTCTTTTGCCCTGTTTTGTTTTACTGAGTGATATTAGGATATTGAAATTGTCCTGTAGCCACTCATTAAGTTTGTCAACAGTATGTATCATGTCTAGATCTGTGTAGGCTGGTAATTGTGTTTCTAAGTATTCAAAATTGAGTTTGTTCAATGGTTGATAGGTGGATGTATGTAAGGTGGTCTTAGATGTGTTGATTTGTGCTGTTTTAGATTAGAAAGTAACCGGATGGTAGTCTGACCATGTGAATGGTGTGATGCTTTGAATGGTAACAAGTTCTGGGTTTATGACATCTAGGATGTATCTAACAATGTGTATGGGATTGTGTACAATATGATGTAGGTTTAATTTGGCTGGGCAAGTGATGATAGCTTCTTGGTGGGGCATACTGGGTTTGTCAAACCAAATGATGAGGTCCCAAGAATGCATAGTTTAGAGTATAGTGTTATAAGGTTTGAATCTGTCTCTAGAAATGTGTCTGGGAATATTGAATTGGTATGTAGTATTCTGTAAAGGAGGAGAAAGTTACAGGAGGAAGTTGGTGTAGAGTTGCATCTAGTGATGAGGGCCTCACAACCTTGTATGGAGATGCTGTCTGTTTTGCTGAGATTTATTGCTTGTTTGAATATAACAGCTAGTCCACCTCCTCTTTTACTTATACAGTTTTTTGTGATGGTTTAATAGCGTGGCGAAACGGTTTCATGCAACACTGGGGCCATGTCATCTCCCAATCTTGATTCAGTTATGAAGCGTAAGTCAGGTTGCATGTCAGTGAGTGGGTCGTAGATGTGGTGCTTGTTTTGAGAGAGCTATTGAGTATTTATGAGTAGGCAGTTTAGAGATTGTGTATTGGTGGTGCTGTAATTTTGTTTGATAGAAGAGTGATCAGTTTATTTTGAACTTACAGTAAGTGTGTTATAACCACTGATATTAACTGTATGAGGATCATAATAGTGTTTTTATCTATATTGTGTTACTCATCCAGCAGGCTTAGACAGGATGACAGACATATGTAGTAGTAGTAGTATGTATGGAAACACTGTCCTCTCCACTAACACCTATCTCCTGGACAACATGGATGTGCAGTACAGTCTAGACAAGGAGTGGGCTCTCCTAATAAATGCTCAAAGAAAAGGGGTGGCCCAACCCTTGGGACCAGGGCAAGACAATATATAAAGGAAAGCAATGGTCCCTGTGGAGGAAGTATAAACCTCAAACTTACGTGGCAACCATACAAAAACCATCAATAAATTAGTTTACTCAGGAATCAATACAAGATTTTTTTAGTTCATGTTAAAAACACATATGTTTAAAGATATCATTTCTTTAATGTAACATGTTATTTCAGCACAAGGTGCTTCAAAGACTAATATGGTACAGTGAAGTTCGAAAAGGGTGAATTTGAGGTGCGCAAATGCTACACAGAAACCATACATACAAGTGATTGATATGGATACATTCGGTGGTACAGGCCACTCTATCTCAGAGTGTCATAATACAAATCAAATTGAAAGACTGTTCTGTATTACAGTTGTTGATGTTTCAACCACATAGACATTATTCACATAAGGATAATCATCAGGATGGAAAAGATTTAATGGAAGTACCTGAAAGGGAAACAATCACATTTCCATACATTGTACTATAAATGAGAGCTTGACTGTCATTCGGTTTATATATTCATACTTTAAATATACCAAAAGGTTGTGGTAATGGCTAGCACAAATAAATCCTGTGGCGATGTGGGGAATAACTCATGATTATGGTCACTGGCGCCTGCTAAACCAATGTTAAACTGTTTCTCGGATAAACTGATAATAGGTCAGTAATCATGAGTCAAAAACTAGTGTTAAATTGTTTTGGCAATACTTTAAAGGAACTCACCAAAAAGGAGTAATTAATTAGACCAACCCAAAGACCGTCAAAGTGAGTTTAGGAACTCATCAAGGGAAAAATCCTTCGTTGAAAGTTGAAAACAGGAAACAATTTTAAAGGATTTATGAACGGTGGCGCTGCACCTAGTGCAGTGCCACATTTCTTGCACCCCTTAGTGCCCCCCCAACGCCACCATGTGTGCGCTGTATGTAATATAAGGTGTACCATGGCGGTAGTTAGGGAACTAGTGGCAGAAATTTTGATGCTAGTTCGGCACTTTGCAGGATGAGTGTAAAAAAATGTAAAGCTAATTCTGCAAAGCACCCAGAGGCCATGCACAATTGTTTTGCACACCTAACGGGGGAACGCCCCTTTTGCATACATTATGCCTGACGCAGTCCAATTTGTAAATGTGGTGTGGCGTTTTTTGGCATCTAACACCACATTGGCATAAAAAATTACGCTAATGTGTCATTAGACGGTGCTAGGCCCTCTTAAATCTGGGAAAATGTATCTGCATTCAGGGAAAGACAAAGGAACAATGATAAGAAAATTCAGGCAAAAATGGGCATCACTCACCAGGTTAACAAAAAGACACTATCATGTAATTTGTGTTACTGTGAAGAAAAATACAAGCAGAAAATCAGTGATAGTTTTAAGTATGTGAATATCTGTGATAATTCAAGCCATAATGGCAGACTGCCATCACGTGGAAGCAGATTAAGCTTACTTCAGAACGCGCCCTGCTTGGCTGTCTTGAGTCTTGTCTTTGAGCGTGCGACTGCACTTGAAATGCTTCAAATATCACGTTCCAGAGGGAAGATGTGCAAATGGACTAATAAACTCAACAGCTTGTTTCACAACTCCCCACTGTTGGGAAAATTTAATGCAATTAAAGCTACATTAAAAACAATAAGAGTGATAATTAGTTAGATGCAATGTTAGAAGCGTTAATCCATTTACAGTAAAGGAATACAATAGAAATAGCAAAGATCCTCATGTGTTATTCCATTTAAATTGAAATATACAACACACTAGTGAGTATCCTGTCTGCTCGGAAAGATGTCTTTAACAGGACAACTGGTGTGCATATTTGAATGTGAGGACATACCCATCTCTCCCTCACAAATTTCCCTATGATGACAAGCATGTATAGTAGGGTGTAGATAGAGTCCTACCAGTCTTTTTAAATGTATCTCTAAACTCATAAGCATAAATAGTAACATTCGAAAAATAACTGCCCACTCCAACACATTTAGGAGTGCATTGCATAGTATGGAAATGTGCTGCCTCTGTGTCAAGACCTCTCTCTTGTATGACATATCTTTATACTACAGTGTGGACAAGAAGTGATCTCTCTACTGAGACCATTATCAAGTCTCTGTAGCATAAAATATTTACATAGAACCGTAGAGATACATATACATGCAGGAGCACTTCTGTAGTCCCTCAATATGAAGCTGCCAGTTTTAGTCAACATTACTATTAATCAAAACAATCAATAGTAACGTTAAACTTTCATGTGACTCTGATGAGCAACCACCAATGCCTCCAAACTTTTTACTTCATTTCTTTAATGTATTTTAATTAGGGTAGGCCTTCTTTCCTTCCTCTCGTTCAGCCACCTTACCCTGTCACAGAATCTTTAGTTTCTCATTTTTGTGTATATCAGACTAGGCGGCAACGTAGCCTCAGCAAAGCTCCTCATCTCAAAACTTTGTAAAATCTTTCTCTACAGTTTTTTAAAAAGAGTTCACAAAGCATAGCTTGTGTAGAGTTAGCTTATGCTACTGAAGTAGATACCTCTTCAGGTGCTTCCATGTCCTTTGAACCAACATACACTGTGCCTGACGAAGTACTTATTGGTGAACAATGCAAATATCCTACTTATCTTAACAAGCCTCTTTTTTGCTACTTACAGAAGCAGATAATTATTTCCTCAAAGACAAGTAGACCTACACTGGAGAAGTTTCTTTAAGATCATAAATGTCCTCCTGTGCCATACACACATTATTACTTCTCCAAATATTAGTGTTGTCTCATGACTTTTCACAGAGTTATCATCTCCTGTTTTTTTAAAGGTGAACAAATCTTATTTTTCTCCACCATGTATTTTCTCACATGGTGGTTTTCTTTTTCACAACTTCTGTTTTCCACTTTCCTCCTAAAAAGACAAAGGGGGTCATTATGGACACAGCGGTTAACATCGCTGTGTTCATGCTGGCGGTCTTTCTATTGACCGCCAGCCCCCCTGGGATCCCTCCGGATGTATTATGAACATTCAGCTGGGCCGGCCGCCGGCCCAGCAGAATGCCTGGCCGGGACATTGCCAGTGGCTCCACATGGAGCCGCTGTCAATGCCTCTGTGCGGCGAGTGCAGCTGCACCCGTCGCGCAGATCACTGCCCGTAAATCGGGCAGTGACCTGCGTGATGGAGCACTGCACAGGGGCCCCTGCACTGCCCATGCCCCAGGGGGGGGCCCAGAGCAGCCCTTCCACCAGCCTTTCCGTGGCGGGGAAACCCGCCAAGGAAAGGCTGGTGGAATTGGGATCATTATTCAAGGGGCAGCAGCGCTGCCCTGTCGGATAATGATGCTGTCCACCGTCATGCTGCCTTTCGGAGGCAGCCTGGTGGTGGGTGTGGGCCGCCGATCCTGACCCTCCATGTCTTCATTTTGTGGCGGCCTGGGCCACCATGCCGGATGGCGGGATTTCCCACCACCGCAGGCATGGCGGCCCAGACCGCCTAGTTCATAATGAGGGCTAAAATAATCAAAACATTTAAAGTTACATACTAGGCAATGAATGATACCAGTGATTCTTCAGTCTGGCAATATATATTAGCACAGCACTCTTTATGTGTTTTCCTCTGTTACATCCTTAGTTCAACACCTTTTATACGTCCATAGACACACTCTCATATATGTTGCATTTAAATTCTTGTGATTCATTTAGAAGCATCACTATGCAAATTTACTTCAGACTTTCAGATGAGTGTTACTTCTTCTTGCAGGATCCGAATTTTAAAGACATTTACACATCATATTCTTTTAGTTATTAGTCCATCCACTAATTTCAGGTACAATTATTTGCGAAACATTTTTGTAGACATATAGAGTGTTTTGCTCATATATGTACTGTCTGACATTTACTGGCCTGTGTTTCACCAGGTTCCAGCCTTACACATCTTGGCAAAAGGTTTGCTTTAGTGTTCAAGCACCGTATTTGGCATTAACATACAATGTTAAATTGTAAGGGATGTGCAACTGAGGAATCACTGTTGCCATTTTATGTTTGAAGATTCTTCACTCTGGGCTTGATTAAGATCCCGGCAGATGGAATACTCCATCACAAATGTGAGGGATATCTAGTCTGCCATATTATGATCTCTCTGGGATAATATGGGATCATAATACAGCAGACGGGATTTCCATCACATGTGTGACAGATTATTTCACTCCACCAAGATCTTAATCAGGCCCTCTATTCTGTAAAATGACATTTTCACTCACAATCACATATTTATATCTAGTACACTACTAGTCTGGTATTCCTTTCTCCTGAGAAATTCCACACCCTCACTCAGTGCATTATTTTCACAAATAAATTATAACATGGCATCAAACTTGATTTCATAAATGTTAATAAAGTGAAAAATTCCTTTATAAACATGCTTTTGCTAACACTGAGCACAGCGTTTCACTATAGAAATAGCATTATCACAAGTGAAATATCTCGTAGGGCTCATGTGTGTATACAGTGTTATTCATAAAAACAGGGCTTCTATTAACACATTTCATGCTTCTATTAACACATTTCATGTTCTTTGTTTTATATTTTGAGAAAGTCTACCTCTTTACCTTGCAAGTACATACAGTTTGAACACAATCTGCAATGCTTGCTGATATGTCTATACATTCTAATGTATACCTCTCAAAACTTACATTAAAAGCCTACACCTCTAACAGCTGTTAACCCAGAAAACCTTCCATAGAATAAGTTTATCAACAGTAGTACAACAGTAGTGCACTTACTTCTCAACAAAGTTCAAAAAGTATATTATTAAATACCCGAACTTGGAGCTCTTTCTTAAATGTGGCTAAGGACACCACTCTCTTCAAATTTCAAGTTAAGTCACATTTGCTGAACACAGCTCGAAGAGACTGCTTTCTCTTCCAAAATAATGAGGACAATTTGAGCTAGTTTGGGTCCTGCACCCACTCACAACACAACTTTTTTCACCCATGTAAGAAGAATGTTAACTATTGGTTGAGCCTTGGCCTTTTTTCCTACTTCTCCCCACGCAATCTTACAATACTCTTGCAGGATCGTAAATCACCTTGTGGCAGGCCAAGTAATTTTCCATGCTGGTCTCATGAGACACTCGCAAGACTATAAAACATCTTTTCGCAGGCTCCGAAATTTTCCATACCAGTCTTGCGGGATCGAAAGATCCCCAGCCAGCAAGCTTCACTCTTTGAAGTTTGCACACTGCTCTTGTGAGACTCTTGTGGGATCACAACAGAAATTTAGGGAAATAGTAGTAGAAGGAAGGGACTAGCCTCTCTACTGAGAACCCTCTCATTGATAATGGGTGCCTACACTAGGGTGTAAGAAGGGTGTATTGGAGCGACTTCTCTCTCCTTTCAGACCTCTCTATTAGATGATGTGTGTGTTTAGTAGGGTATGAGGGGTAAAAGGCCTCTCATTTCAGTCCTCTCTCTCAAAGAACAGTTGTGTGTAGTAGTCTGTTGGGAGGAACTATTATCTCCTGTCAGACCTCTCTCTCAGATGTGCATAGTGGGGGGTGTGCATGAACTGGTCTTTCCTTCAGAACTCTCTGTTAGCTGAAGGGTATGCATAGTAGTGTTTATGGAGTGAAAGCCTCTCCTTTCAGACCTCTCTCTCAGATGACTGGTGTGCGTAGTAGGGTGTGTGGATGGACTGGCTTCTCCTCTCACACCTCTCACTTAGATGATGGGTGTGTATAGTAGCGTGTGAGGAGTGACAGGCCTCTCCTGTCAGACCATTCTGTCAGATGACAGGTGTGTGTATTAGAATACGTGGATGGACTGGCCTCTCCTTTCACACCTTTCTCCCAGATGATGGCCATGCGTATAAGTATGTGGGGAGGGACTGCCCTCTACTGTCACATTTCTTGCAGATGACAGGTGTGCATAGTAGAGTATGGAAAATGACAGGCCTCGCATTTCAGAACTCTCTCTTAGATGATGGGTGTGCATAGTAGAGTGTGTGGATGGACTGCTGTCAACTTTCAGACTTCTCTCTAAGATGACGGGTATGCATAGTAGTGTGTGAGGAGGGACTGCCTTCTCCTGTCAGACCTCTCTCTCAGATGACAGGTGTGCATAGTAGGATATGTGGGTGGACTGGACTCTCTTTTCACACCTCTCTCCCAGATGATGGCCATGCGTATAAGTATGTGGGGAGGGACTGCCCTTTCCTGTCACATTTCTCTCAGATGACAGGTGTGCATAGTAGACTATAGAGAATGGCAGGCCTCACATTTCAGAACTCTCTCTCAGATGACAGGTGTGCATAGTAGAGTGTATGGATAGACTGCTGTCTACTTTCAGACCTCTCTCTCAGATGACGGGTGTGCATAGTAGTGTGTGAGGAACGACTGTCTTCTCCTGTCAGACCTCTCTCTCAGATGACAGGTATGCATAGTGTCAGCGAGACCGGATCCTCGGGGTTTGCGCCTGTTCCCAATATGTCCACCTCTTGGCAGCTCCAAACTCTACTACCCATTATAGCACAGAGTTAAAGAATGGCCAAGCGGGGATGGGGTTTAGGTTGGGAACAGTGGGGAAGGAGACCTGCGGAAACAAGAGTTAAGAACACTATAGCAAAGTTATTCACATTAATCTTCATGAACTTTGTTATAATTATCTATACTCTGATAACATGAGAGATCAAGAGTTTTTCAATAACATGACTTTTTAGTTCTGGATACCTAGAAGTAAAAGAAGGATTACGCAGACTTTCATATAAGTGTTTCCAGAATAACATCTTATGCACTGAACATGGAACTCTCTCAAGTTAGTTCTTGGAATAGCAACTACTTCATAACAAGAATCAATCAACATATTAATTCCCAAAAAAAGGAACTGCGAAAGACTCATCAATGATACTGTAAAATCACACTCTGTTTTGATTTGAGTTTCAGGATTCAATTGCCCACAAATTATTATGCATCTTATTGCCAAACTGTACACCAAGATTCCAATACATGAAATGATCGCGCGACTCTGCCGATCTGAACTTCAAGGGTTAATTGCCAAGAATGAACGGCGCACACTGCTGCCGATTCAACCATCAAGAATCAAATGTCAGGGAATGATCGCGCACTCTGCCGATCTGAACTGCAAGGATTAATTGCCAAGAATGAATTGCGCACACTGCTGCCGATTCAACCATTAAGATTCAAATGCCAGGAAATGAGCGCGCACCCTGCCGGTCTGAACTGCAAGGGTTAATTGCCAAGAATGAATTGCGCACACTGCTGCTGATTTAACCATCAAGATTCAAATGCCAGGAAATGATTGCGCACTCTGCCGATCTGAACTGCAAGGGTTAATTACCAAGAATGAATCATGCTCACTGCTGTCGATTCAACCATCAAGATTCAAATGCCAGGAAATTATTGCGCACTCTGCCAATCTGAACTGCAAGGGTTAATTGCCAAGAATAAATTGCGCTCACTGCTGCCAATTCAACCATCATGATTCAAATGGCAGGAAATGATCGCGCACTCTGCCGATCTGAACTGCAAGCGCCAATTGCCAAGAAACAATCGCACACGCAATTTAATCAAAAGACCAAAACTCAAAAATCTCTGGAAACGGAGTCGGGGGCCTACCCCGACCTCTGCCTTACCACCCTGCTTGAGGATCACCAAGGTAATGAGGACAGGGCCTGGAAATGTCCAAGTAGGCCTCCGGAACAGGAGCCCTGGAAAATGCTGCTGCTATGCACCGGGACCTCTGAATAGTGAGCACGTGGAGTTGGTCTGGGTTCCTTAATAGACTCAAGCCCCGCCCACCTGCCACACCCAGCCACACCCAGCCAGGTTGCAGGAAAGGCTTGAAAATGAACAATACATTGCAAACAGTATTAAAGACATTTCAAGATAAATACCTGCAATGCAAAAGGTTAATATGTAATATCAGCACACAATGCATGAATTATAACATTGCACAAAGTTTGCCTCGTTGCATTATGTTGCCCGTAGAGCGCGCAGTGTCCTGGTGTTGACACATAGTAGGGTATGTGGGTGGACTGTCTTCTCTTTTCAGAACTCTCAGAGTATGGGTGAGCAGAGTAGTGTGTGGAAATGGACTGCATTCTTCTGTCAGACCTCTCTCTTAGATGACAGGTGTGCATAGTTGGGAGTGTGGATAGACTGGCCTCTCCTTCAATACCTCTTGCTTAGATGGCAGGTGTGTACAGTAGTGTGTGGAAAGTGACACACCACTCTTGCCAGACCTCTCTTTCAGATGATTTGTGTGCATAGTAGAGTGTGTGGATGGACTGGCCTCTCCTTTTATACCTCTTTCTCAGATGACGAGTGTGCGTAGTAGTATTTGGAGATGGACTGCCCCCTCGAGGCAGACATCTCTCTCAGATGACAAGTGTGCATAGTAGAGTGTGTTATTGGACTGGCCTCTACCTTCAGACCTCTCTCTCAGATGACAGATGTGTGTAGTAGTGTGTGAGGAGGGGCTGCCCTCTCCTGTCAGATGTTTCTCTCTCAGATGATGGGTCTACGTATTAGTGTGTGGGGAGGGACTGCCCTATCCTTTCAGAGCTCTCAGGTGACAGATGTGTGTGGAAATGTGTGGGGAGGGACAGCCCTCTCCTGTTGGACCTCTTTCTTTCTAAAATGACAGGTGTGTGTAATAGGGTGTGTGGATGGAGTGGCCTCTCCTTTCAGACCTCTCTCTCAGAAGACAGATGTGCATAATAGTGTGTGGGGAGGGACTGCCCTCTCCTGTTAGACGTCTCTGTCAGATGACGGATGAGTGTAGTAGGGTGTTTGGATGGACTGCCCTTTCTTATCAGGCCTCTCTCTCAGATGATGGGTGAACCTAGCAGTGCGTGGGGAGTGACAGACCTGTCCTATCAGACCTCTCTCCAAGATGACAGGTGTACATAGTAATGTGTGGGAGGTGACTACCCTCTTTTGTCAGATGTCTATCAGATGATGTTTGTGCACTAGGGAGAGTAGAATGTCTGCCCTCTGCTTTCATACCGCTCTCTCAGATCACGGGTGTGCGTAGTAAGGTGTGTGGATGGATGGGCCTCTCCTTTAATACCTCGCTCTCTAATGATGGGTGTGCACAGAAGTGTGTGGGAAAGGACTGCCCTCTCCTTTCAGACCTTTCCCCACAGATGACAGGTGTGTAAAGCAGGGTGTATGGATGTACTGCCCTCTCATTTTCAGACCACTCTTTCAGATGAGGGGATTGTGTGTAGTAGAGTGTGAGGAATCAAATTCCATTCCTGTCAGATCTCTCTCTGAGATAACAGATATGAATAGTAGGGTATGGGGTGGCACTAGCCGCTCCTTTGAGACCTCTCTCTGAGATGATGGGTGTGCATAGCAGTATGTGATGAGGGACTGCCCTCTCCTGTCACACCTGTCTCTCAGATGATGGGTGTTATAAGAAAGGGCCTCTTTTTGCATGTTGGTCCCCTACTTTTACCTGGATAATTATGTGGTTTTATAATTGTAAGTGCACTGGCCCCTGCTAAATAGGGATCCAGGGCCAGATCTCTTTCCCTAAAACTGTACTATGTATTGGCATTTCAGCCCCCTTTTAAGTGCCTAGTAAATGGTACCACTGGTACCCAAGGCATGGGTACTGATGAGGGCCCCAGAGCTGTAGCACCAATTGTGCTACTCTAAGAGGCCCTACCCCAGCCTCATGCAGACTGCCATTGCAAGTGCACTGCAAGGTGTATTAAAAAAGTTGCAGGTTCAACATGGCACTCACCAACATTGCCCTGTTCACTAACACTGCATGCACTATAGGTAAGTCCTCTGGGAGTCCGTACAGCCCTAAGGCAGGGTGCACTGTAATGCATGTGAGGGCATATGTTTGCATGGGCAGATGTACCTCTAATATGTCTTTACAAACCCTTGAGACATAGTAAGTGTGTAGGGAAGAAATGGCAAATACACATGCTGGACACTGGTCATTACGAGTTCCCCAGCTATGTGATGGACTCTCTGAATACAGGGTTGTTTGTGTCAACATCAGAACAGTGCGCGCTCTACGGGCGACGATAATGCAAAAACCCAGCCTTTATGCAAGAGCATAATTCATGCATTGTGTTCACATGCAGTTTGTTAACCTTTTGCATTGCAAACTTTAACCTTGAAAAACACTATTAATGATGTTTGCAATAACTGTTCAATAGCAAGGTATTGCTGCAGACGTATTGAGTGTGTTAGGGTGTGGTCCCTTTCTAGGACCTTCTAGAAAATTTCTCTGCAGCATGACTGGGTGTGCTCTGTGGGCTGGGCCAGACTCTATATAAGGGAGCCAGCCCAGCTCCACGTGCTCACTATTCAGAGGTCCCGGTACAGAGCAGCAGCAATTTCCTGAGCTCCTGTTCCGGAGGCCTACCTTGAAGTTCCAGGCCTGCACGGCATTATCTTGGTAATCCTGAAGCAGGGTGGTAAGAATTGTCAAGCTTGGCCCCTGACCCCGCTCTAAAAAGTCCTTTGAATTTTTGGGCCTATTCTTGAAAATTTCAGGGTACGTGAAGCATTGCTCTGATGTTAATCTTGGTGTTCGGATCGGCAAAAGTTTGCACAATCATTTCATGGCATTTGCATACTCTTGTTAGAATCGGCTGTGTGCGATTAATTTCCTGCATGACAGTCTTGGTGTTCGAATCAGCAAAGGTTTGCGCAATCGTTTCATGGCATTTACATACTCTTGTTAGAATCGGCTGTGTGCGCAATTCATTTCCTGCATGACAATCTTGGTGTTCGGATCGGCAAAGGTTTGCGCGATCAATTCATGGCATTTACATATTCCTGTTGGAATCGACTGTGTGCGCAATTCATTTCCTGCATGACAATCTTGGTGTTCGGATCGGCAAAGGTTAGCGCGATCATTTCATGGCATTTGTATACTCTTGTTAGAATCGGCTGTGCATGCGATTCATTTCCTGCATGACAAACTTGGGGTTCAGATTGGCAAAGGCTTGCGCGATCATTTCAAAGCATTTACCTCTTCCCTCTCTACTGAGAACCCTCTCATTGATAATGGGTGCCTACACTAGGGTGTAAGAAGGGTGTATTGGAGCGACTTCTCTCTCCTTTCAGACCTCTCTATTAGATGATGTGTGTGTTTAGTAGGGTATGAGGGGTAAAAGGCCTCTCATTTCAGTCCCCTCTCTCAAAGAACAGGTGTGTGTAGTAGTCTGTTGGGAGGAACTACTATCTTCTGTCAGACCTCTCTCTCAGATGTGCATAGTGGGGTGTGTACATTAACTGGCCTTTCCTTCAGAACTCTCCATTAGATGAAGGGTATGCATAGTAGTGTGTATGGAATGAAAGCTTCTCCTTTCAGACCTCTCTCTCAGATGACTCGGTGCGTAGTATGGTGTGTGGATGGACTGGCTTCTCCTCTCACACCTCTCACTTAGATGATGGGTGTGTATAGTAGCGTGTGAGGAGTGACAGGCCTCTCCTGTCAGACCATTCTGTCAGATGACAGGTGTGCATATTAGAATATGTGGATGGACTGGCCTCTCCTTTCACACCTTTCTCCCAGACGATGGCCTTGCGTATAAGCATGTGGGGAGGGACTGCCCTCTCCTGTCACATTTCTCGCAGATGACAGGTGTGCATAGTAGAGTATGGAAAATGACAGGCCTCGCATTTCAGAACTCTCTGTTAGATGATGGGTGTGCATAGTAGAGTGTGTGGATGGACTGCTGTCTACTTTCAGACTTCTCTCTAAGATGACGGGTGTGCATAGTAGTGTGTGAGGAGGAACTGCCTTCTCCTGTCAGACCTCTCTCTCAGATGACAGGTGTGTATAGTAGGATATGTGGGTGGACTGGCCTCTCTTTTCACACCTCTCTCCCAGATGATGGCCATGCGTATAAGTATGTGGGGAGGGACTGCCCTTTCCTGTCACATTTCTCTCAGATGACAGGTGTGCATAGTAGACTATAGAGAATGGCAGGTCTCACATTTCAGAACTCTCTCTCAGTTGATGGGTGTGCATAGTAGAGTATATGGATGGACTGCTGTCTACTTTCAGACTTCTCTCTCAGATGACGGGTGTGCATATTAGTGTGTGAGGAGCGACTGTCTTCTCCTGTCAGACCTCTCTCTCAGATGACAGGTATGCATAGTGTCAGCGAGACCGGATCCTCGGGGTTTGCGCCTGTTCCCAATATGTCCACCTCTTGGCAGCTCCAAACTCTACTAGCCGTTATAGCACAGAGTTAAAGAATGGCCAAGCAGGGGCTGGGGTTTTGGTTGGGAACAGTGGGGAAGGAGACCTGTGGAAACAAGAGTTAAGAACACAATAGCAAAGTTATTCACATTAATCTTCATGAACTTTGTTATAATTATCTATACTCTGATAACATGAGAAATCAAGAGTTTTTCAATAACATGACTTTTTAGTTCTGGATACCTAGAAGTAAAAGAAGGATTACGCAGACTTTCATATAAGCGTTTCCAGAATAACATCTTATGCACTGAACATGGAACTCTCTCAAGTTAGTTCTTAGAATAGCAACTACTGCATAACAAGAATCAATTAACATATTAATTCCCAAAACATGAACTGCGAAAGACTCATGAATGATACTGCAAAATCACACTCTGTTTTGATTTGAGTTTCAGAATTCAATTGCCCACAAATTACTATGCATCTTATTGCCAAACTGTACATCAAGATTCCAATACTTGAAATGATCGCACAACTCTGCCGATCTGAACTTCAAGGGTTAATTGCCAAGAAGGAACGGCGCACACTGCTGCCGATTCAACCATCAAGATTCAAATGTCAGGGAATGATCACGCACTCTGCCGATCTGAACTGCAAGGATTAATTGCCAAGAATGAATCGCGCACACTGCTGCCGATTCAACCATCAAGATTCAAATGCCAGGAAATGATCGCACCCTCTGCCGATCTGAACTGCAAGGGTTAATTGCCAAGAATGAATCGCACACACTGCTGCTGATTCAACCATTAAGATTCAAATGCCAGGAAATGAGCACGCACTCTGCCGATCTGAACTGCAAGGGTTAATTGCCAAGAATGAATCGCACACACTGCTGCTGATTCAACCATCAAGATTCAAATGCCAGGAAATGATTGCGCACTCTGCCGATCCGAACTGCAAGGGTTAACTACCAAGAATGAATCATGCTCACTGCTGTCGATTCAACCATCAAGATTCAAATGCCAGGAAATTATTGCGGACTCTGCCGATCTGAACTGCAAGGGTTAATTGCCAAGAATAAATTGCGCTCACTGCTGCCAATTCAACCATCAAGATTCAAATGCCAGGAAATAATCGCGCACTCTGCCGGTCTGAACTGCAAGTGCCAATTGCCAAGAAACAATCGCACACGCAATTTAATCAAAAGACCAAAACTCACAAATCTCTGGAAACGGAGTCGGGGGGCCTACCCTGACCTCCGCCTTATCATCCTGCTTGAGGATCACCAAGGTAATGAGGACAGGGCCTGGAAATGTCCAAGTAGGCCTCCGGAACAGGAGCCCTGGAAAATGCTGCTGCTCTGCACCGGGACCTCTGAATAGTGAGCACGTGGAGTTGGGCTGGGTTCCTTAATAGACTCAAGCCCCGCCCACCTGCCACACCCAGCCACACCCAGCCATGTTGCAGGAAAGGCTTGAAAATGAACAATACATTGCAAACAGTATTAAAGACATTTCAAGATAAATACCTGCAATGCAAAAGGTTAATATGTAATATCAGCACACAATGCATGAATTATAACATTGCACAAAGTTTGCTTCTTTGCATTATGTTGCCCGTAGAGCGCGCACTGTCCTGGTGTTGACACATAGTAGGGAATGTGGGTGGACTGCCTTCTCTTTTCAGAGCTCTCAGAGGATGGGTGTGCAGAGTAGTGTGTGGAAATGGACTGCATTCTTCTGTCAGACCTCTCTCTCAGATGACAGGTGTGCATAGTTGGGAGTGTGGATGGACTGGCCTCTCCTTCAATACCTCTTGCTTAGATGGCAGGTGTGTATAGTAGTGTGTGGAGAGTGACACACCGCACTTGCCAGACCTCTCTTTCAGATGATTTGTGTGCATAGTAGAGTGTGTGGATGGACTGGCCTCTCCTTTCATACCTCTTTCTCAGATGATGAGTGTGTGTAGTAGTATTTGGAGATGGACTGCCCCCTCGAGGCAGACATCTCTCTCAGATGACAAGTGTGCATAGTAGAGTGTGTTATTGGACTGGCCTCTACCTTCAGACCTCTCTCTCAGATGGCAGATGTGTGTAGTAGTGTGTGAGGAGGGGCTGCCCTCTCCTGTCAGATGTTTCTCTCTCAGATGATGGGTCTCCGTATTAGTGTGTGGGGAGGGACTGCCCTCTCCTTTCAGAACTCTCAGATGACAGATGGGTGTGGAAATGTGTGGGGAGGGACAGCCCTCTCCTGTTGGACTTCTTTCTTTCTAAAATGACAGGTGTGTGTAATAGGGTGTGTGGATGGAGTGGCCTTTCCTTGCAGACCTCTCTCTCAGAAGACAGATGTGCATAATAGTGTGTGGGGAGGGACTGCCCTCTCCTGTCAGACGCCTCTGTCAGATGATGGATGTGTGTAGTAGGGTGTTTGGATGGACTGCCCTTTCTTATCAGGCCTCTCTCTCAGATGATGGGTGCACCTAGCAGTGCGTGGGGAGTGACATACCTGTCCTATCAGACCTCTCTCCAAGATGACAGGTGTACATAGTAATGTGTGGGAGGTGACTGCCCTCTTTTGTCAGATGTCTATCAGATGATGTTTGTGCACTAGGGAGATTAAAATGTCTGCCCTCTGCTTTCATACCTCTCTCTCAGATCACGGGTGTGCGTAGTAAGGTGTGTGGATGGATGGGCCTCTCCTTTAATACATCTCTCTCTAATGATGGGTGTGCATAGAAGTGTGTGGGAAAGGACTGCCCTCTCCTTTCAGACCTTTCCCCACAGATGACAGGTGTGTAAAGCAGGGTGTATGGATGTACTGCCCTCTCATTTTCAGACCACTCTTTCAGATGAGGGGGTTGTGTGTAGTAGTGTGTGAGGAATGACATTCCATTCCTGTCAGATCTCTCTCTGAGATAACAGATATGAATAGTAGGGTATGGGGTGGCACTAGCCGCTCCTTTGAGACCTCTCTCTGAGATGATGGGTGTGCATAGTAGTATGTGATGAGGGACTGTCCTCTCCTGTCACACCTCTCTCTGATGATGGGTGTGCATAGAAGTGTGTGGGAAAGGACTGCCCTCTCCTTTCAGACCTTTCCCCACAGATGACAGGTGTGTGAAGCAGGGCGTATGGATGTACTGCCCTCTCATTTCAGACCACTCTTTCATATGAAAGGGTTGTGTGTAGTAGTGTGTGAGGAATGACATTCCTTTCCTGTCAGAACTCTCTCTGAGATGACAGGCATGCATAGTAGGTTATGGGGTGGGACTAGCTGCTCCTTTGAGACCTCTCTCTGAGATGATGGGTGTGCATAGAAGTATGTGATGAGGGACTGCCTTCTCCTGTCACACGTGTCTCTCAGATGATGGGTGTTGTAAGAAAGGGCCTCTTTTTGCATGTTAGTCCCCTACTTTTACCTGGATAATTATATGTTTTTTTTAATTGTAAGTGCACTGGCCCCTGCTAAATAGGTATCCAGGGCCAGATCTCTTTCCCTAAAACTGTACTATGTATTGGCATTTCAGCCCCTTGTGAGTGCCTAGTAAATGGTACCACTGGTACCCAAGGCATGGGTACTGAAGAGGGCCCCAGAGCTGTAGCACCAATTGTGCTACTCTAAGAGGCCTTACCCCAGCCTCATGCAGACTGCCATTGCAAGTGCACTGCAAGGTGTATTACAAAAGTTGCAAGTTCAACATGGCACTCACCAACACTGCCCTGTTCACTAACACTGCATGCACTATAGGTAAGTCCTCTGGGAGTCCGTACAGCCCTAAGGCAGGGTGCACTATAATGCATGTGAGGGCATATGTTTGCATGGGCAGATATACCTCTAATATATCTTTACAAACCCTTGAGACATAGTAAGTGTGTAGGGAAGAAATGGCAAATACACATGCTGGACACTGGTCATTACGAGTTCCCCAGCTATGTGATGGACTCTCTGAATACAGGGTTGTTTGTGTCAACATCAGAACAGTGCGCGCTCTACGGGCGACGATAATGCAAAAACCCAGCCTTTATGCAAGAGCATAATTCATGCATTGTGTTCACATGCAGTTTGTTAACCTTTTGCATTGCAGACTTTAAGCTTGAAAAAACTATTAATTATGTTTGCAATAACTGTTCAATAGCAAGGTATTGCTGCAGACTTATTGAGTGTGTTAGGGTGTGGTCCCTTTCTAGGACCTTCTAGAAGTTTTCTCTGCAGCATGACTGGGTGTGCTCTGTGGGCTGGGCCAGACTCTATATAAGGGAGCCAGCCCAGCTCCACATGCTCACTATTCAGAGGTCCCGGTACAGAGCAGCAGCAATTTCCTGAGCTCCTGTTCCAGAGGCCTACCTTGAAGTTCCAGGCCTGCACAGCATTATCTTGGTGATCCTGGAGCAGGGTGGTAAGAATGGTCGGGCTGGGCCCCCGACCCCGCTCTAAAAAGACCCTTGAATTTTTGGGCCTATTCTTGAAAATTTCAGAGTACGCGAAGCATTGCTCTGATGTTAATCTTGGTGTTCAGATCGGCAAAGGTTTGCACAATCATTTCATGGCATTTGCATACTCTTGTTAGAATCGGCTGTGTGCGATTCATTTCCTGCATGACAGTCTTGGTGTTCGGATTGGCAAAGGTTTGCGCAATCGTTTCATGGCATTTACATACTCTTGTTAGAATCGGCTGTGTGCGATTCATTTCCTGCATGACTGTCTTGGTGTTCGGATTGGCAAAGGTTTGCGCAATCGTTTCATGGCATTTACATACTCTTGTTAGAATCAGCTGTGTGCGCAATTCATTTCCTGCATGACAATCTTGGTGTTCGGATCGGCAAAGGTTTGTGCAATCATTTCATGGCATTTACATAATCCTGTTGGAATCGACTGTGTGCGCAATTCATTTCCTGCATGACAATCTTGGTGTTCGGATCGGCAAAGGTTAGCGCGATCATTTCATGGCATTTGCATATTCCTGTTGGAATTGACAGTGTGCGCGATTCATTTCCCACACGTTAGACTTGGTGTTCAGATCGGCAAAGGCTTGCACGATCATTTCAAGACATTTACATATTCCTGTTGGAACCAGCAGAGTGCACAATGCATTTCCCTCATGTAAAACTTGATTCCCAGATCGTTAACAGTGTGTGCAATCACTTCATCGCCATACAAAAAACTTTGAAATTTAATGTTATTTAATGTGCACATATTTATTTTGTGAAGATGACAAATCCTAAATGTGATGCTCTTTGTGCATATTAAGTTCCTAGTGTTTTTCAGGGATGGTTTTCAGACAGCCTTTAGTCCTTATGTTGAAAAGGCAGTGTTTGTTCTGAAGCAGTATTCTAGAAGGTTCTTGTATTTCTAGACATTATGTGACATGTTATGAAAAGCTTTTATGAAACATTGCATTAATCATCCTTGATTTATTCCAGGTATCCAGAGTTCTTGAGGTCTAGTTAAAGTCACTTCTTAGAGTATCCATGGTAACAGTAAGACAATACTAAGAACCATAATCTAGTGAAAGTCAATGTGATTTTATTATGATGTTGTGTTGTTTAACCTTTTTCTTCCTACAGGTCTCCTTCCCAGCTGTTCCCTACCTAATCCCCTTTTCCCCACTTGGACTCTCTTAGACTCTGTGACATTCTAATCAGAGTAATGGAGCTGTCTTGTGGTGGTCATGTTGGGAACGTGTGCAGACCTGAGGATTTGGTGACTCTGAAAGTTTGGTATCAAACACCTCAGAATAATAAATACACACTGTTGCCAGTGTTGGCTTTATTATAACATGTACCTAAAGGGCACCTTTGAGGTGACCCCTGAAAAAGCCCTGGCAAGGTTGCTGTCTGGATTTTACCAGCCTGACACCACCAGACACAGATCTGGACTCCTGGGGTGAGGGCCTTTTGCTCTCAGGAGCCAGAACACAAAGACTTTCCTGGGTGGAGGTGTTACATCTTCTCCCCCAGATAGGCACACAGGCCAGGCCATCAGCTTCAAAGGCTCTACCACCTTTGAAATCTGACCTTCGACTCTGCTGTGAGCAGCAGATGGCAGCCCCGTCGTTTTCCCCCACTTTGAGTACGAAAACCACTGGGAACACCTAGTCAGATTAGGAGGAGAGGACCCCATCAGCCTGTACCCCACCCCAGGTGTGGTAGGCGAGATGACCACTCCATTTACTATTCCTCCATCTTAGATGGCAGGAAAATAGCCTATCAGAGTTAGGGATGTGACCTGTTCCCACAGGAAGTGGTCACATAGTGTGTGTAGCCACTCTAAGGTAAGTGGTCCATTGGCCACTAAAAGGTACTCCCCTAAATGCCCACTAAGTACAGTATTTTGTGGGCATCCCTAGACCTGCAGATCAGATTTGATGGACACAGGAAGACCAGCGTCAAAGAAGACCCAAGGCTCAAGAAATCCTACTGCAGGAAGAAAAAGGTACCAAACCCTGGCTGTTGCACCCAGGACTCAACAATTGCCGCTGAGAGGTTGACTGCACATTGGACACACTCTAAGAAGCCCCAGAAGTCCTCCAATCTTTTCAAACTTTTAAAGAACTTACTTTGGCCCCCAAACTGATACTTCTATAGAGGCATCTACCAAATACAGTAATCTGTTAGCTGCACATTTTCAGGACAAAATCATTAAGATATATTCTGCATTTCCCCCTTCTTCACTATTAGAACCCCTGGATTGTCAGTCCATCAATCCTTTTCTCTCAGGGGTTTCATTGACTGCCTTCCAACCTCTTATAGACGCCTTGGTCACTAACTTTCTTCTTCATATTATATCAGGAGTAGTTTGGCATCCTTGCAGTAGCCTGCTACTTACCTCCTCAATAGGCTGCCTGATATTCCACCTCCGGGGGACCCTCCATGCAAAATGCCAACACTGGGGCACCCCTAATGCTGAGAAGTATGGGCAGGAACCTGTGCTGGCAAGCCCTGCTCCGGCAAACCACAGCGGACACCATGAGGTACCTTCCCAATATTGCAAGCGGCAGCTGTGCCCTGTCGCCATCCATGGATCCCCAGAATCTAGGGAGGCTACTCCAGACTGATGGTATGGGGCAGTGCAGGAGGATTATTGTAGGTATGTCAGTGACTGTGGGAGCTCGCTCACGATGCGGTTACCATGTTCGGCTGCTAGGTCACGTGCCATCATTATATAGCTTTTTACTTCATTTCCAGAACACCTCTAATTTTTCACAGGAATCACTAATGGCAGCCATTTCATTTAGAAAATTCCAACAGCCAGTCAATCAAAATGGGGCTCACGGGAAAAACAGGCCTTTCGAACAATCACAGGGCTCCATTTTTTACTTTGAGCTCCTGTGTAGCGCCTTTTTTAGCGGAGATTTGCAAATGGTGCCAAAGTTCTAGAAAAAACACTTTGATGTCATCAGTTATATCATCAATAATATCACTTGAGAAGTCATCAATGATGCCATACATGATGTCATAGAGCATGTCATGAGTGATGTAATATGTGAGATCATAAGCAGTGCATAGCGGAGGAGCAAGTTTAAGTTAGCTATGTTATCTATAGCTGGTGAAAGTCTGTTTATTTTAGTTTAAAACATTAACTTTGTCACCTATGTTCCCTTTTGGCTGCGTGCGCGCGTGCAGCCTTGCCGCTCCATGCACCCAGGCTGTCTCTGGGAGTGCCCTGGCCACTTCCAGGACCAAAAGACATAGTAAAAAGACATTTCTTCGACGTGCAGCAGGTGTAAAAATCCTGTTTTGTGTGTGGCAGGCTGCATTGTAGGAGGCCCAGGAGGTGCACCAAAGACAAAGGGCTGCTACTTCCATTAATTCAATAATGGAGCTTTCAGGTTGCCGATCCGGGGCAGTGTGAAATAAACGCCTTGAACTTTATTTTGTTTAATGACTTGGCAAATACTTTTTTTACTGAGCCTCCCTTTCATTTATTATCACACACTAGAGCTCCTTCAAATAGGTGAATTCAGGATGCCTCTGGTGCAGGGCTGGTTTTAGGGTTGTGCTCTGTGTTCAACAGTAAAAGTGTTGAGATAACTGGTGATTAATAGGCCTGCTAGAGAGAGATCGGAGTTTTGTCTAGAGGCAGTTTTGACATCTAAGGTAGTGCTGAGGGTTAATATGCCTGCTGCAAAGAAAGTGCACCATTCAAACAGAACTGCATTTATGTGGATAGCTAAGTGAGTTACTGCTTTCATCACAGAGATTCTTTTACTACTTGAAATTCATAATTTACAATCCTAATATAGCACAGTGACCTGTGAATTGTTACCAAAGCTGCTTGTAAACTGCTAGGTAACCCCTTTCTCCCACAGCCAGCAGCATCTAGCTCATAGACTATCTTCCCTCCACTCCATGGAGTCGTCTTACTTAAGGGCATCATAGAAGGGGCAGGGAGAGGATACATGTGTGTGGTCTTGGGAAGAGTTTCAGTGTCTTGTGGCAGCACCAAACCCGCAGAGGGCAGGTTGAGGAGAACTCTATTTTTGGAATAGTGAGCCGGATTAAGGAGAATATTGGGCTTGGTTTGTAAGGTAAGTCTTTCATCCGAGGTCAATAGATTGAGCACCAATGATTTGGGTAACAGTTCCTCAAGGTATGGCATTTGGCTGTACGCTTCTGTTAGTGCAAATGAGAATGAGAAGCCTGGCATACAATAATCCTTACTCATGTGAAATAGAGTTCAAATAATCAGTATGCTCTCACTAGAGGGCAGGAGCCAGCACAGGAGGTAGAGTTTGGAAGGCTGAGGGTCAGAGAGGGTGATGTAAGCACAGGGGTATGATGGACTTATAGATTGGCTTGCAGGGATTGCGGGGAAGAAGCATGTCAGTACTGGGGAGAACTCGGAGTGAATTCGGACATCAGCATTGGGCTCTGGACAGCCCAGTGAAGGAACCTTAGCATAACTGGATAGAGTTAGAACTCTGTGAAGAGGGGGGGCTCAGCACATGGGACTTGAAGGCTGATTTGCACTCCTGCACACATGTTCCATCTGGTGGAATGCAGGGCATGCATATGCGCACAGTGAGGGTTACTTGGATAGAGGTACCGTCCGAGGCCTGGTACAGGCTTAGGTTACCCACAGATGCATTGTGGCAACAGGAGCCAGCTTGCAACCTAGGCCCCATATACTTACAATGGTTGGAGGCTGGGAAAATGGGGTGAGGAGGTGTAAGAGTCTGGACTATGCCACGTAAGAGCCAGCGGCTACTCAGAATGGGGGAGGTGATCAGTGACGAGGGTTCTCACCTTGAGTGCACAGGCCAGATGTTCATTTACTGGGTTTGTGGAAAAGCTTGCCTTAAGGAAGGAAAAATAGGACAAGGGGACAGAGTGGAAATTAATAGAGAAGGTGAAAAGGCAATGGAAATGAAGAAAAACAGAAAGTTGGAATGTAGTAGAGCTGGATTGAAAGATATTGGGAGGAGGAGTGGGCAACTATTGAGGAGTGATATTGAAGAAGGAAATAAAGGAGGGACACAGAAGGGTACAGTGAGAATGGGATATGGAGTAGAGAGAATAAAAACAGGAAATTCCCAATGTTGGAAAATGGACAAAGAATGTAGGAAGGACAGAATTAGGATAAAGATGGGAGAGTGAAGAAAAGGAGAAAAGATAGGACCGGGGACTGGAAAAAAAGAAAAGGTGCAGGATAGGAAAGCAGAATAATAGGAAGGCCATAAAAAATAGAAAGTTGGGGGAGGTAAGAAGATTTGGAGAAGAGGATAAAGGAAACAGGGATTTGGATGTAGAGGCAAAAGGGGGCATGTGTGGAGAGGATGACCTATGGGATTGAGACAGTAAAAAGGAAGTTCTGAATAAGCAAGAATAGCTGAGAAAAAGAAAGGGCTGTGAAACATAGAAATGAGAGAAAAGGGAAATAAGAAGGAAGGACGATAAGAACAAACAAAAGGTGATAGGTAACCAGAGGGGAGGCAAAAGATTAAAAGGGACATTTATAAGACTATAAGGGCAACACCCGCGCACTAGTTCAATAGGTTAATCTCATATGTAATGAAATTCGTTAGTACAGTAGTTTAGTGGTTTAGTGGTTTTGCACAAGGTTGCTGCTTAGGAGCTTTCATCCAAGGGGGCATTTTGTAGTTGTGTTCTTCTAGTGTAACAAATGGAAAACTTGAATAAAACAGATTTTCAAAAAAAGGAGATAGGTAAACAAAGATGACAACCAAGGACATCAGAGTTTGGGGAAGAGAGGATGGTAAGATGTAGACTAGAAGAGAGAGGAGGCAGGTTGAGGGAGACATAGAGGAGAGTGGAAAGGGAGAAAGAAAAGTAGGGAAGATAAGGAGGCGCAAGGAGACAAGACAAAAACTTTAGAAAAAGAGAGAAACAAGGTAAGGACAAGCGAGAGAGAAGTGGATAGAGATAAGAAAATTTGCAAGGAGGAGATGAGATTCATGACAATAGTGAAGAGACAAGAATCGTACGTAGAACGATTAGGGACACAAGATTCAGGGGGTCATTCCGACCCCGGCGGTGAAGGACCGCCGGGGCCGGGGATGTGGGAGCACCGCCAACAGGCTGGCGTTCCCCCCAGGGCATTCTGACCGCGGCGGTTTGGCCACGGTCAGACAAGGAAAACCGGCGGTCTCCCGCCGGTTTTCCGCTGCCCTGGGAATCCCCCATGGCGGCGCAGCTTGCTGCGCCGCCATGGGGGATTCTGACACCCCATACCGCCATCCTGTTTGTCGCCCGCCAGGAACAGGATGGCGGTATGGGGTGTTGTGGGGCCCCTGGGGGCCCCTGCAGTGCCCATGCCAATGGCATGGGCACTGCAGGGGCCCCCGTAAGAGGGCCCCACTTTGTATTTCAGTGTCTGCTTTGCAGACACTGAAATACGCGACGGGTGCCACTGCACCCGTCGCACATACCCACTCCGCCGGCTCCATTCGGAGCTGGCTTCCTCGTGGGGAGGGGCTTCCCGCTGGGCTGGCGGGCGGCCTTCTGGCGGTCGCCCGCCAGCCCAGCGGGAAAGCCAGAATGTCCTCCGCGGTCTTTCGACCGCGGAGCGGCCACATGGCGGCTCCCTCCACGCAGGCGGCGACCGCCGCCCGCGGGGGTCAGAATGACCCCCTCAGTGTCACTGGTGCTCAGAGGTGCAAGGCTCTCACTGTGACCCTGTAATGGGTCTCTTTTAATACCAAGCCAAAGGTGAGAGTAGGTAAATTTTTGTCTGGTTTAAATGAAGGATGATGGTACTCTTGCTGTGCCACCGAATTCGGTAGCTTGCAAGCTGCACATGCTTACATATTAAGTTGTTGCTTGTCTTCAGTGCACACTGCCTTGACTGTAGTGTACGAAGCGCCTTTATTTCCGCACATATAGGAAACAAATTAGAGGGAACATTGTTTGTCACTGACATTTTCACCTGACTATAATGTTACTTTTACCTTTGTTTTTTCACTGAAGTCCTAAGGTCTTTTTTTAACACAAAACTAGAAGTTTTCATGATACATATGTATAGCATTTCTTTGAACTTTTTTATGCAAAGTCAATCCCCCACCGACCCCGTCCCCAAGCCTTATTAAGCCCCGGAAACCCCAACCCCTGTGGTCAAATATAATAAAAATAGGGGATGGGGTTCCATGCAGCCCACTTCCCCTAGCTTCATGAGGCCCTGAAGATGCCACCTCAATAAAAAAATGTTAAAGGGGGCCATATGTTCCTTCTCCCCGAGCTATCAAAGGCCCTGGGGACCCCGTACCTGGGCCATTTTTTGTTTAAAAGGGGAGGGGTTATATGGTCCCCCTTTCTGAGTCTTTTTGGCCCTGTGATCCTATCCCATGGCCATATTTAATAAAAAGGGGACAGTGTAGGAAAATACCATCTTGCCTGGCATGTTACCCCCAATTTTTACTTGTATGTATGTTTGTTTTTGCCTGTGTCACTGGGATCCTGCTAGCCAGGACCCCAGTGCTCATAAAGTGTGCCCTGTATGTGTTCCCTGTGTGGTGCCTAACTGTATCACTGAGGCTCTTCTAACCAGAACCTCAGTGTTTATGCTCTCTCTGCTTTTAAAATTGTCACTGCAGGCTAGTGACTAATTTTACCAATTCTGATTGGCACACTAGAACACCCTTATAATTCCCTAGTATATGGTACCTAGGTACCCGGGGAATTGGTGTTCCAGGAGATCGCTATGGGCTGCAGCATTTCTTTTGCCACCCATAGGGAGCTCAGACAAATCTTACACAGGGCTGCCACTGCAGCCTGAGTGAAATAACGTCCACATTATTTCACAGCCATTTTACACTGCACTTAAGTAACTTATAATTCACCTATATGTCTAACCCTCACTTAGTGAAGGTTAGGTTCAAAGTTACTAAGTGTGAGGGCACCCTGGCACTAGCCAAGGTGCCCCCACATTAATCAGGGCAATTTTCCCGGACTTTGTGAGTGCGGGGACACCATTACATGCATGAACTACATATAGGTCAATACCTATGTGTAGCTTCACAATGGTAACTCCGAACATGGCCATGTAACATGTCTAGGATCATGGAATTGTCACCCAATACCATTCTGATATTGGGGGGACAATTCCATGCATCCCCAGGGCTCCAACATGGACCCCGAGTACTGTCAAACTAGGTCTCTGGGGTTTTCTATGCAGCTACCGCTGCTGCCAACCCTCAGACTGCTTTCTGCCCTCCTGGGGTCTGGGCAGCCCATTCCCAGGAGGGCAGAACAAAGGATTTCCTCTGAGAGAGAGTGTTACACAATCTCCCTTTGGAAATAGGTGTTAAGGGCTGGAGAGGAGTAGCCTCCCCCAGCCTCTGGAAATACTTTGTAGGGCATAGATGGTGCCCTCCTTGCATAAGCCAGTCTACACCAGTTCAGGGAGCCCCCAGCCCCTGCTCTGGCACGAAACTGGACAAAGGAAAGGGGAGTGACCCCTCCCCTGTCCCTCACCACCCCAGGGGTGGTGCCCAGAGCTCCTCCAGTATGTCCCAGACCTCTGCCATCTTGAATGCAGAGGTGTGAGGGCACAATGGAGACCTCTGAGTGGCCAGTGACAGCAGGTGACATCAGAGACCCCTCCTGTTAGGCTCTTACCTGGTTAGGTAGCCAATCCTCCTCCTCTGAGGGCTATTTACGGTCTCTCCTGTGGGTTTCTCGTCAGATAACGAATGCAAGAGCTCACCAGAGTTCCTCTGCACTTCTCTCTTTGACTTCTGCCAAGGATTGACTGCTGACTGCTCCATGACGCCTGCAAAACAGCAACAAAGTAGCAAGAAGACTACCAGAAACATTGTAGCGCCTAATACTGCTGGCTTTCTCAACTGTTTCCTGGTGGTGCATGCTCTGAGGGCTGTCTGCCTTCACCCTGCACTGGAAGCCAAGAAGAAATATCCTGTGGGTCGACGGAATCTTCCCCCTGCTAACACAGGCACCAAACTTCTGCATCACCGGTCCTCTGGGTCCCCTCTCATCCTGACGAGCTTGGTCCCTGGAACACAGGAGCTGGATTTAAGTGTCCCCGACAGTCCAATGGCTCTTCTGTCCAAATTTGGAGGAGGTAAGTCCTTGCCTCCCCACGCCAGACAGTAATCCTGTGTACTGCGTTAACAGCACCTGCTCGGGCTCCTGTGCACTTTTGCAAGACTTCCTTCATGCACAGCACAGCCCAGGTCCCCAGCACTCCGTCCTGCATTGCCCATCTCGCTGAATTGGACTCCGGCTTCGTGGGACCCTCTTTTGTTGTTCTGAGTCGACTGTTGTCCTCAGATCTTTTAAGTGCCTGTTCAGGTGCTTCTGGGGGTGCTGCCTGCTTCTGTGTGGGCTCTTTGTATTGCTGAGCAACCCCTCTGTCTCCTCCTCCAAGGGTCGACCTTGTGGCCCTTCCTGGGCCCTGGCAGCACCCAAAATCCTCATCCACGACTCTTTCAGCTAGCAAGGCTTGTTTGCAGTCTTTCTGTGTGGAAACAACTCTGCATCCTCCAGCACGCCGTGTGACATCTTCTGACCAAAGGAGAAGTTCCTGGCACCTTTTGTTGTAGCAGAATGTTTGGCTTCTTCCACACAGAGGCAGCCCTTTTGCACCTTCATCCGGGGTTTAGTGGGCTCCTGCCCCCATGGACATTTGCGTGACTCTTGGACTTGGCCCCCTTCATTTACAGGTCCTCAGGTCCAGGAATCCGTCTTCAGTGCTTTGCAGTCAGTTGTTGTCTTTGCAGAATCCCCTATCTCGACTTTATTGTCTTTCTGGGGTAGTAGGGTAACATTACTCCTACTTTTCAGGGTCTTGGGGTGGGGTATCTTGGACACCCTTAGCATTTCCTTACACTCCCAGTGACCCTCTACACACTACACTAGGCCTGGGGTCCATTTGTGGTTCACATTCCACTTTTGGAGCATATGGTTTGTGTTGCCCCTAGGCCTCTTGTCTCCTATTGCATTCTATTGTGTTCTACAGTGTTTGCACTACTTTTCTAATTGTTTACTTACCTGATTTTAGTTTGTGTGTATAATTTGTGTATATTACTTACCTCCTAAGGGAGTATATCCTCTGAGATACGTTTGCCATATTGTCACTAAAATAAAGTACCTTTATTTTTGGTAACTCTGAGTATTTAGTTTCTTATGATATACACTGAGTGATACACGTGGTAAAGTAGGAGCTTTGCATGTCTCCTAGTTCAGCCTAAGCTGCCCTGTTATAGCTACCTCTATCAGCCTAAGCTGCTAGAACACTACTAATCTACTAATAAGGGACAACTGGACCTGGCACAAAGTGCACGTACCACAAGGTACCCACTATAAGCCAGGCCAGCCTCCTACATTGGTGGTGCAGCAGTGGGATAAGTACTTGTAACTGCTTTACCACTTTGTCATTGCTGCTTTTCATAAGAAAAACATATTCCAAATAATTCAGAATATACACAGTAACCTAAACAGTTTAACTTATCTTCTCTAAAACTTTCTAAAACGTTTCTGAAAAGTTTCTGAAATTTTCAAAAGTTTTCAATTTGAAAAAGTTTTTCTCTCTTTTTTAAAAAGTTTTTAAAACTTTTTTCTCTCTCTGTCCTAAACCTTTTCTGTCATGTCTGCAGTAGAGCGTACTCCCACAGTTGTCCAGGCAACATATGGGAATCTAAACTTTAAGAGTTTGAGGGGTCTCTGCATTGAAAGAGGTTTACCAATTGGTAAGAATCCTACAAAAGATCTTCTCCTTAGCCTTCTCCTAGAAAGTGACCAGAACCAGTCTGGCCCATCCCAGGATCAGGAGGCAGAGGAGGGGGGTACCCAGCCAGACTCAGAGGAGTCCGCTGAGGAAGCTGGGGAGGGTTCTTTCAAGGACCTGTCAGCTAACAGACCATCTAGTGACACTGGTAGTGGGAGGGGGTCACACACTAGTAGGGTACCTTTCACTCCTAAAGGCCAGGTTACTAGAGTCCAGTCAGTTAGGGACAGGTCCAACTCTGCCAATTCCCACATTTCTTCTGTGTCTTACAATTCCCAAGCCTCCCACCCTGAGGATAACTTAATGAAAAGGGACATTAGAAAGCTCAGGTTGGAAGAGGCCAGGCTGAAGCTTAAACAGCAGCAGCTGGCCTTAGACAGGGAATCTCTGGATGTGGAAAGGGAAAGACAGAGGTTGGAGTTAGTTCCCCATAGGGGCAGCAGCAGTGTTTTTAATAGCAATCTTGTTAGAGAGCAAGATTCCAAAACCCTGCATAAGATAGTCCCCCCTTACAAGGAAGGGGATGACACTAACAAGTGGTTTGCTACACTTGAGAGGGCCTGTATGGTACAGTTGGTCCCTCAAAGGCAGTGGGCTGCTATCTTGTGGCTATCTTTCACTGGTAAGGGTAGGGATAGGCTCCTTACAGTCAGGGAAAGTGATGCTAATAACTACAAAGTTTTGAAGGATGCAATCTTGGATGGATTTGGCTTAACCACTGAACAATACAGGATTAAGTTCAGAGACACCAGAAAAGAGTTCTCTCAAGACTGGACAGACTTTGTAGACTGTTCAGTGAAGGCCTTGGAGGGTTGGTTACATGGCAGTAAGGTGACTGACTATGAAAGCCTATATAATCTAATCTGAGATAGCATATTTTGAACAATTGTGTGTCTGATTTGTTGCTCCAGTACTTGGTAGACTCACATCTGACCTCTCCCCAAGAATTGGGAAAGAAGGCAGTCAAATGGTTCAGAACAAGAGTGAACAGAAAAGTTCATACAGGGGGTGACAAGGATGGCAAGAAGAAGGATGGTAAGTCTTCTGACAAGGGTGGGGACAAAGATAAAAAACATTCTGAGTCTTCATCAGGCCCACAAAAATCCTCTGAGGGTGGCGGGTCCAAATCCTCTTCTCACAATCAGAAAAAGCCATGGTGTTATTTATGTAAAGTAAAAGGCCACTAGGCAAGTGATTCCACTTGTCCAAAGAAAAACACCAAGGCTCCGACTATCACCACCCCAACTGCAACCTCTAGTGCCCCTAGTAATAGCAGTGGTGGTGGGAAGTCTACTACAAATAGCCAATCCAAGGGTGTAGGTGGGCTCACTATTGGCAGGGTAGTTGGGGTTGGTCTTGTTAGGGAGACCACAGAGGCTGTTTTAGTCTCTGATGGTGGCATTGACTTTGCCACCTTGGTTGCTTGTCCCCTTAATATGGGTAAGTACAGGCAACTAACTCCCTAATTAATGGTGTTGAGGTTGAGGCCTACAGGGACACAGGAGCCAGTGTAACTATGGTTATAGAGGAACTGGTTCACCCTGATCAACACCTACTTGGTCAGCAGTACCAAGTGACTGATGTTCAAAATAACACACTTAGCCACCCCATGGCTGTTGTGAATCTCAACTGGGGGGGTTACTGGTCCAAAGAAAGTTGTGGTAGCCACTGAATTACCTGTAGATTGCTTACTAGGCAATGATTTGGAGACATCAGCTTGGGCTGAAGTGGAGTTGGAGGCTCATGCAGCAATGCTGGGCATTCCTGGGCATAATTTTGCTTTAACAAGGGCGCAGGCCAAAAAGCAAAAAGGACAGTGAAACTTGGATCCTGGAACAATCGACCAAGTGTTCCCAAAAACAAGGGGTAGGAAGGATAAATCATTGCCCACTATCCCTCCCTCACCAGAAGATTCCTCTTTTGAGGAAGAGTAATCCTCTCCCTGTGCAGAACCTACACCAGATGAGCTGGCAGCAGACACTGCTGAGCTTTTGGGTGCAGGGGGCCTGCTAGGGAAGAGCTGAGTGTGGCACAGCAAACCTGTCCCACACTAGAGGGTTTGAGATAGCAAGCTGTCAAACAGCAGAATGGGGATGTCAGTGATAGCCATAAGGTGTATTTGGAAGACAACCTCTTGTATACTGAATCAAGGAAACCTAAACCTTGAGCTGCCAGGAGACTGGTCATCCCTTTGCAATACAGAGAGTTTCGTCTTACCTTGGCACATGACATTCCTTTGGCTGGGCATTTGGGCCAAAGTAAAACTTGGGACAGACGTGTTCCCCTGTTTTACTGGTCTCATATGTCAGAGGACACCAAAGAGTTTTGTTGTTCTTGTGTGACCTGGAAAGCCAGTGCAAGACTGGTGGCACTCCAAAGGCCCCCTTAATTCCACTTCCTGTGGTTGAGGTACCGTTTGAAAGGATAGGGGTTGACATAGTTGGCCCCTTGGCCCTCCAACGGCTTCAGGCAATAGGTTTATCCTTGTGGTAGTGGACCATGCCACCAGGTACCCTGAAGCCATCCCCATAAGGACCACTACAGCTCCTGCAGTGGCAAAGGCCCTCCTGGGAATTTTTTCCAGGGTGGGTTTCCCTAAGGAAGTGGTGTCAGACAGAGGTAGTAACTTCATGTCTGCATACCTCAAAGCAATGTGGAAGGAGTGTGGTGTAACATACAAGTTCACTACTCCTTATCATCCACAAATTGTCTGGTTGAGAAGTTGAATAAAACTCTCAAAGGTATGATAATGAGACTCCCTGAAAAACTCAGAAGGAGATGGGATGTCCTGTTACCTTGCCTCCTTCTTGCTTACAGGGAGGTACCCCAAAAAGGAATGGGCTTTAGCCCCTTTTAACTCCTCTTTGGGCACCCTGTAAGAGGTCCCCTTGCACTTGTGAAGGAGGTTTGGGAACAACCTTTAAAAGCTCCTAAGCAAGACATTGTGGATTATGTACTTGGCCTAAGATCAAGAATGGCTGAGTACATGAAAAAGGCCAGTAAAAACCTTCAGACCAGCCAGGAGCTGCAAAAGCAAAGGCATGACCAGAAGGCTGTCCTGACCCAGTACCACCAAGGACAGAAGGTGTGGGTATTGGACCCTGTGGCCCCAAGAGCACTCCAGGACAAATGGAGTGGACCTCATATAATTGTTGAGAAAAAGGGTGAGGTTACCTACTTGGTAGACCTGGGCACTGCCAGGAGTCCCCTTAGGGTGCTCCATGTCAACCACCTAAAACCCTACTGTGACAGGGCTGATCTCACTCTGCTCATGGCAACTGATGAGGGACAGGAAGAAGAAAGTGACCTTCTCCCTGATCTCTTCTCCACCACTGAAGCTGATGGCTTAGTGGAGGGAGTAGTGCTGGCAGATTGCCTTACTGCTGAGCAGAAAGATAACTGTGTAAATATTTTAAGTCAGTTTTCCGAACCCTCTCACTGATACCAGGTATCACTACTTGGTGTGAGCATACAATCAATACTGGAGACAGTTTACCTGTCAAAAGTAAGATTTATATAGGCAGCCTGACCATGTCAGGGACTGCATTAAACAAGAGGTTCAGAAAATGTTAGACTTAGGAGTGATTGAGCCTTCAGAAAGCCCATGGGCTAGCCCAGTGGTGCTTGTTCCTAAACCTCACAGTAAGGATGGTAAAAGAGAAATGAGGTTTTGTGTTGACTATAGAGGGCTCAACCAAGTAACCAAGACAGATGCTAACCCTATACCCAGGGCAGATGAGCTGATAGATACACTGCCTTCTGTCAAGTATTTAAGCACTTTTGATTTAACTGCAGGGTATTGGCAGAGTAAGTTATCAGAAGATGCTAAACCCAAAACTGCATTTTCAACCAATGGAGGGCACTATCAATTCACTGTGATGCCCTTTGGTCTGAAGAATGCACCTGCCACTTTTCAAAGGTTTGTGCACAAAGTCCTGCAAGGGTTGGAAGCTTTTAGTGCAGCATATCTGGATGATATAGCTGTCTTTAGCTCCACCTGGGTTGATCACCTGGTCCCCCTGTGGAAAGTTTTGGAGGCCCTGCAAAAGGCAGGCCTCGCTATCAAGGCCTCAATGTGCTAGATAGGGAGGGGAAAGTGGTTTATCGGGGCCACCTGGTAGTTGGGGAACAGATTGCACCGCTGCAGGGGAAGATCCAGACCATTATGGAATGGACTCCCCCTACAACTCAAACCCAGTTGAGAGCCTTTTTAGGCCTCACAGGGTACTACAGGAGGTTTAATAAGAATTATGGCTCCATTGTAGCTCCTCTTAATGACCTCACTAGTAAGAAGATGCCTAAAAAGCTATTGTGGACAGCCAGCTGTCAAAAATCTTTTGATGAGATCAAACAGGCCGTGTGCTCTGCACCTGTCCTAAAAAGCCCTTGCTACTCCAAAAAGTTCATAGTCCAGACTGATGCTTCTGAATTGGGGGTTGGGGCAGTGGTATCATAGCTTAATACTGAGGGCCAGGATCAACTTGTTGCTTTTACCAGCAGGTGGTTTACACATAGAGAAAAGTGTTGGTCTGCCATAGAGAGGGTGGCCTTTGCTGTGGTCTGGGCACTGAAAAAGTTGAGACCATACCTGTTTGGTACTCAATTTATTGTTCAGACAGACCATAAACCTCTGCTTTGGCTAAAACAAATGAAAGGTGAAAACCCTCAATTGTTGAGGTGGTCCATCTCTCTACAGGGAATAGACTATAGAGTGGAACGTAGACCTGGGAGTACCCACTCCAGTGCAGATGGACTCTCCAGATATTTCCACTTAGACAATGAAGACTCATCTGGGCAAGGTTAGCCTTATTGTCCCTCGTTGGGGGAGGGGGGGTTGTGTAGGAAAGTACCATCTTGCCTGGCATGTTACCCCCAATTTTTACTTGTATGTATGTTTGTTTTTGCCTGTGTCACTGGGATCCTGCTAGCCAGGACCCCAGTGCTCATAATGTGTTCCCTGTGTGGTGCCTAACTGTATCACTGAGGCTCTGCTAACCAGAAACTCAGTGTTTATGCTCTCTCTGCTTTTAAAATTGTCTTGTAAGGGGAAGAGGGGTCATGTAGCCCCTTCTCTTTGAGCTTCATTAGACCCTGGGAGCACCATCACCTTGGGACATATTTATTTCAATGGGAGGGAGACAAGTGGCTCCCTCCCTGAGCCTCATTATGCCCTAGGGACCCCAACCACCAGGGATGTATTTGTTGTAAAGGGGACAGGGCCAGCGTCACCCTTTCCTGACTCGTCATAGTCCTTGGGGTCCCCATCCCGTGGTACAGTAACTTATTGTAAAGGGGAGGGGGCCACGCAGCCCCCTCCCGAAGCCTCATTAGGCAAGGGTACCCAACACCAGAGTGGTATTTTTAAAAGGAAAGCGGCTGCACTGCCCCCCTTCTCTGACCTATTGCGGCTCCGGGGACCACAACCCCGGGGGTCTCCATTTTAAATACGGGGGTACCCTGATGTCCATCCAGGGCACCCACCATGCACACATTGGATGCTTCAGGAGGTGACCCAGGGCTCCTGTTGGCAAAGCCGGTTCCCCGTATGGTGCAGGAGCCAGCATGCTTCAGTTTATAGGGAGCAGTCATTTATGCTGTTCCTCTTAGGAGAGAGCAATCTGTTGGTCTGTTTCTCTGCCAAAATCAGGGCAGGCAGGGAAACAAAATACATGAATACAACACCCTCCCGCCACTAAATGCATTAGACACCGGGGGAAGGAGTCCTCATGGCAAACATGGCTCGGAGAGGCAGCTGCATGTCTCCTTTCCTAAAAAATGAAACTTGTCCATAGGTAATGAGGTCTCTGGGGGCTGGAAATGGCTCAGGTAAGCCCCCTCCCCTTAATGACAAGATTGGGCCCCAGAGGATGGGGTCTCTGGGAGAGGGCCACATGCCCCTTCCCCTAAGGGGTTCCCCCTTCCATGGGGTTTAGTGGGGCTGGGTATCCCAACCCTGCCCTGTTGCATTTTTTTTTTTTTACTTCAGGACAGGGGACTAAGGCCCTCATTTGGACCTCAGCGGTCTTTTTGCAATACCGCCGAGGTTCCGCCGGGCCGAAGACCGCCAGTGCAGGCGGACTCCCACCAACCGTATTATGACTGCTAGCGGCCCTCCGCCCTTTTTCAGACGGAGAGCCACCAGCAGCCATACTGGTAGTCGGTGCTGAAGTGGAGGCTGCTCCACCTCCACCACCATGTCATCAGAATACCGCCCACCGAATCACAACCCAAGTTTCGGCGTGGCGGTGTTCTGGTGAGGGGGTACTGGCAGCGGAGCAGCCCCCATGGATCCCGTTCCCTCCCAGAGGATCACCAGAACAGGTAAGGTGATCGTCCGCTTGGGGAGGGGGGTGGGTGGGTGTTGTGTGCGTGCATGGGGGTGTGCTTGTGAGTGTGTAGAGGGGTTGTGTGAGTGTGTGTATGCATGCAGTGGGTGTATTGTGTGTATGGGAAATGTGACGAATATGTCTATGTGCATGTATGTGTGTATGTGTGCATGTATGTGTATGAGTGGTGTGAGCGTGCGTGTAGGGGGCGTGGTGTGTGTGTGTATCTGGTGGGGGGCGGGGGGTCCTACCACCTTTTGGGGTTGGTAGGGGGGTCGTGGGTGATGGGGGAGGACTCAGGGGAGGAGGAGACCCTGATAGTGCCTACCGTCATGGATTTTGTGGCGGTACAAAACCCCATGAAATCCCTGGCAGTATGCGAGGTCCTGATACTGCCGGCGGTCTAGTGACGGCCGCCGGGATGGAGACCGAAGTCTCCAGCCAAGCGGTCGTTACCACCCTGGTGGTCAGAGTGTAGAAGTGGTGGTTTGGCATGGCGGTAACCACCATGGCTGCAATTCCATTTTTTTCTGCCAGCCTTTTGGCGGTATTGCCGCCACTTTTACTCCGACCTCCAGTGTTGTAATGAGGGCCTAAGTCCCCAAATCCTGTAAGGGCTGACAGCAACATTTTTCTTATGTTGCTGGCAGCCAATCAGAGTCACACTTCTATATGAGCAAGATGACCTAAGGGTAAAAAAAGCTCCTTGGGCCAATCAAAACACTTTAATGTTAAATTAGTTTACATGCAAGACTCTAGAGACACTCTTGCAGACCAAACTGTCCAGATATGTAATTATTTTAAAACCTTAATTTCTCAAGAACTACAAAACAGTTCACACTAAATTACAAAAAATGTCAATGTCCTTACCAAGATATAGCTTCTAGACAAATTTGGTGTAATCCTGTTCAGCAGTTTTTGTGGTAGAGCTTCTAGAAGAAGTCTATGATAAATGTATGTGGATTTTGTGTTTTGGGACCCCATTTTTTCAATGTACCAGAAAGATTCTAGATTTCCTCTTTCTAAGGAGTGTAAAAAATAAACATGTTCTCTCCGCTTGTCATTGTAAGCTAGAAAAATAGAGCAGAAGAAAGAAAAAACAATGTTCTACTGAGCTTGACTGTAATAACTTTTAATGGTCAATTTCTGGCATCTTTTCTTTATAATCGGTTACCGGGTGCTGCATTAGTCACCAATTATGAAGAAATTAGAGACTGATGTTTATACAGGAATTAGAGAATCCAATGTAATCCAGTAATCATTCTGTAGCCATAGTTAGGATTCCCAGAGATAGAAATTCCTCTAATTTATGCTTGCTGGTAACTTTGGCCTGTTTGACGAATCTCCACAAAGCTTTACTGACGTACTTCTCTTTTTACATTGGAAGATGATGCAAAGTTTTCTTATTATTAGTTAAGGGGGTGCAAACAAAAAAGGGTGTGCCAACACACATCTTTGAACCAATGTGTTTTTTCATAGACTTTTTAGACAGGCAGAGCACATAGATGGACAGTCTGATTTTTATGAAACATGTCACAAATATAGAATATGGTTAAAAAGGATTCTTTCTGATACTAGATGTAATTTGATTAAGTAGTTTTAAAGATAAAGGCCGCCCGCCAAAGTTCCCCTGCCAGAAGACCACACCGCGGTCAAATGACCGCGGCGGTCATTCTGACTTTCCCGCTGGGCGGGCGGGCGACCGCCAAAAGGCCGCCCGCCCGCCCAGCGGGAAAGACCCAGCAACGATGAAGCCGGCTCCGAATGGAGCCAGCGGAGTTGCTGGGGTGCGACGGGTGCAGTGGCACCCGTCGCGATTTTCAGTGTCTGCTAAGCAGACACTGAAAATCATTATGGGGCCCTGTTAGGGGGCCCCTGCACTGCCCATGCCAGTGGCATGGGCCCCCAGGGGCCCCACGACACCCGTTCCCGCCATCCCGTTCCTGCCGGTAAAAACCGCCAGGAACAGGATGGCGGGAAGGGGGTCGGAATCCCCATGGCGGCGCTGCAAGCAGCGCCGCCATGGAGGATTCCTATGGCCAGGGGAAAACCGGCGGGAAACCGGTTTCCCTTTTCTGACCGCGGCTTTACCACCGCGGTCAGAATTGGCCAGGAAGCACCGCCAGCCTGTTGGCGGTGCTTCCGCGGTCGTTGGCCCTGGCGGTCCATGACCGCCAGGGTCAGAATGACCCCCAAAGTGCTAATGAGCAGGGCAAAATATTTATATTTTTCTATATATTTTTTTTTAAAGTAATGGAGTACTCTGGTACCACCTTAAAAGTACTGCAGTGCATAAAAAAAAGTTTATAATGTAACATGTAAAAAATTTTTTAGAACTAGTACAATATATTTAAGGGGCAATATCGTTCTGTGCAGTATTTTTTCTGACATTTTATATAATTAAGTTTTTTTTTCTTAAACTGCATTCTGGGTGTTAAACTTAAATATATTGTAGTACAGTGTACTTAAAAAAACATTAAAACAATGTAACAAATTAATAATGCACTGTACTACACTATATTTCCTCTTAAAACCCAGAAGCAGACTAAGGCCCTCATTATGAACACAGCGGTCCAAACTGCTTAGCCGGCGGTGGCGGTAAAAACCACCAACAGAGGAGCGGTCTGGACCACCAAATAAAGAACCAACTGAAACACAGGCATCCTGAAAACCTCCCACCGCCAGTAGAGGAGTGCCACCGACGACGGCAGAGTCCACCCACAGGCCGATGGAAAGGCCCAACCTGCCCATCAAATAATTAACCACTAGACCGCCTTCAGATTCGGGGCGGGAACCACCGCCACGTAAAGCCAGGTGGAAACGAACCTAATATAAGGAAACACTCACCAGAGGCCCACACAATGCGTCGAAGCAGACATGGCTCGAGAGCTGCAGATCATGCCAGCCCTGCCCCTTGCCATGTACCTCCACGACCAAGACCGCCGACGAAGACGACGACGGTAAGTACCGCAACCTACAACACAAGGGAGGAAAGGGCACAGTTAGATACCCAACCATTCCACCCACCCTGCAACGCTCCCACAACCCTTCACAGCAACACAACCCATACACCCCACAGCAAGAGGTACTTACCCGACACAAGGCAAATCCAACCTTGCCATAGTACATACAAATGCTGCACACCCACAAACAATGAAACAAGAGACCAGGGTACAGGAGTGTGCCGCCAAAACACAGGGCACACATAAATATTTATTTAAGCTCACAGAGCCAACTATACACAACAAGGCCAAAGGCCAGTCTATAGTGCCAGTCTTGTATGGGCCACAATGGCCCCAACCTAACTCCCAAAAGTGCACGGTACTCCACCTAATGGGGCAACAATGGTCATCCAGGCACCTCAGGGAACAGAGGCATGGGGTAGTGGGGGTGGGTCTTGGACTTGCGCTCAGAAGGTGGAGGGGGCTTGGGTTTGGCTTTGGAAGCTGGGGGGTGTGCTTCGACCGGGTGGAGCCAGATGTAATTGGCTTAGCAGGGGGCTTCTTCCTCTCTGGAGAAGGGGCACAGGAATGTGAAGGGCAGACTTGGGCTGGCTGTGAAGTGAAGGAGTGGAAAAGGCAAGGAGGTGCGCACGCTTAGGGATAAGACGTGGTGGGCCAGTACGTTGGAAGAGGTCAGCATGGGAGAAGAAAAGTTTCTTGGGTGCAATTGGGTTGGGCCTGGAGGAGGGCGTGGGAGTGGAGGTAGAGGGTGTGGTCGTAAGTGGTGTAGGTGTGCGTGTCGTGGGTACAGGTGACTGGACAGTATGCTGAGGTGTGGTGGATGTGTGATGGGTGGGTGTCTTGGTGTGTTTGTGTGTTTTTGAAGGAGGGGGTGGACACAGTGGGAGAAGACAGGCTGCCAGTGTGGATGTATGTTGTGTGGGTGTCTGCAAGTCTGGTGAGTGTGCTGCATGTGTTAACTACAGTAGTTGTGGTGAGTGCAGGTGTGGTGTCTGGGGTGCATGTCTGGATGTCTGCTATTGTGGTGAGCGCAGGAATAGGCTCAGCAACAGTGACTGAAGGTGCAGTGCTTGTGGGTGTGCATGTACAGGGGACAGACAGGGAGGTCGAAGAGGTGGGCACACTAGGGGAAGTGGATGTTGCTGTGCGTGCATGTGAATGTTGGCTGTGTGAATGCTTGTGGTGGGAGGTGTGGTGCTTGTGTTTAGAAGTGTGCTTCTTGTTTACTGAGGTGCTTTACTGAGTGTCAGATTGTGTGCTTTGGACGGGTGAAGGGAGTGGGGTGCTGGGAGGGGTAGAGGAGGTGGGAGGGGGGACGGAAAGACGAGGGAAACTGGCTGCCGTCAAAGAGGAGGCCAGAGCCTGAAAAGATCTCTGTAGGCCAGACACGGCACTGTGAATGCCATCCAGATAGGCATTTGTCTCCTGCATCTCTAATGCTAGCCCCTGGATGGCATTGACGATGGTTGTCAGCCCTACAGAGATGGTTCTCAGGAGGTCAATAGCCTCCTGTGTGAGGGCAGCAGGGCTGACTGGGCCAGAGGAGGAGGTGCCTGGGGCGAAGGAGGCGCCCACCCTTCTGGGTGAGCGGGCACAGGCAACTCGGTGGGAGCAAAAGGGAGGGCGGTGATAGCATGAGGAGTGGCGGAAGATGTTACTGTAGGGGTGTGCCCACTAGTGTCCGCCACCGCCAGGGAGCCCCCATCAGAGGAGGTATCTGAGTCACTACCTCCAGTGGTTGTTGCCTCCCCCGTGGTACTCCCCTCGCCCTCCAAACCACTGGTCCCCTTGGAGTTGGATGACTCTGGCTCCAAGGATCCGTGGGCCGCTGCATCCCCACTTGCCGGTGCCTCAGTTTCCTCGCCAGATGATGCTGATGTACACAGACAACACAATAGAACAGGGATGGGGAGACCAAACAGGAGAGACAGTAGTAAATATCTGAAAGGAGTGAACATAGTGGCCAGACAAACACCCACCCAGAAGACCCCCCCAAAAGGCAGCCCCTTCCACTATGCCCATGGCCATGCCCTTGACTAGTGAGCAGAGCCCTGCTCTACACCCATCCCCTGAACTACCTAAGGACCTGACCTGTAGGAGACCTGACCAAAACACCCCTACACCTTATGGGGGGCATCATGTAGATAGAATTCAGTGAGAGTCCCTGCAACTAAGCAGCATAAACCCTAATGCACACACAGACGTCCATCAAGGGTTAAGATCGTGACGTGGTACTCACCCCCTTGTGACTGCTGTGCAGCCTTCAAGCGCCCATCCAGGTCTGGGTACGCCACTGCCAGGATGCATAGCATGAGGAGGGTCAGTGCCCGACGGGCACCCCTTCCACGTTGGGAGGACTTCCCCATCTGGGACTCACAGATTTTTCGTGCCCAGCGCTGCAGGTCCTCCCACCTCTTCCTGCAGTGGGTGCTCCGCCGGTTGTAGACCCCCAGAGTCCGCACCTCCTTGGCTATGGCATGCCAAAGTGCCCTCTTCTGGTGGGCGCTGACCTATAAGGGAGACACAGAAATGTAACACAGAGATCAGGACCATGGAAAATATGTACACTATGGGACAGACAGTACTGACAGACTTACAGGACATACGCACACAGCATGGCATGAACGATGGGCCATGCAGGCTCAGAAGTGCACACATGTGTACTTACAACACCATCCATTACACCCAAATAGTGCCCCCAAAACCCCGACTCACCTGTACCTCTGGCCGTCCGTAGAGCTTGGCGTACAGGGGCAGGGCCCCATCCACTAGCCTCTCCAATTCCACCTGGGTGAAGGCCGGGCCCTTTTCCCTGCAACAGGAGCCACTTCCATGACCAGAAGTAGGACACACCAGTACACTCAGTGGAGTACCTGCTCGCACGAGATCAGGTAGTCAAGTGAACTTGGGGTGACAAATTAGCATACATACAGTGGTGATGTGGACCGTCACCACTGTCGGCGATCATAATACGTCAGGATTCCCCATTGCCATTCATGTTAACCAATGATGGTGCGAACGGCTTAAACACTGCCTTACGCTGCTTTGTCAACCGCTAGTGGTACGAGGTCACAATGACAGTTCTGGATTACAGGGGGCAGACATTTTTGCCAAAACTACATATTAATAAAAATTATATATGAACAATGCGGGCCCAATTGTTCACCTAACACACCTATGCATGTGACCATTAACAATACCACACATATCAAACCCTGTTCTCTCATTGAGGTCTAGATGAAAATCTGTCAAGAACGTTTGACTTTTGAGTCCCTACAATCAAGTAAGCAGTGCACAATGAATGACAATGTGTGCCTATGTCTGTGTGTTCCTCACACGTGTTTCAAATCCCTCCTAGGTACCGACCCTTCTGGTGAGGAAGGGCCCCATCAGTGTACAGACCACTTGTTGATTTGCAGACCATGGTGCAGCATCACGTCATAATCAATTACAGACTCACCCGTGCAACTATTCTCCAACTTTGTGCATTACTGGATCCGGCACTGTGACCGGCAAATCATAATCTGCATGCCATCCCGACTAAAGTGCAAGTGCTCTCTGCACTCCATTTCCTGGCCACGGGCTAATTTCAAGTGACAGTGGGCATGGGTGCAGGATTTTCACAGCCGATGTTCAGCATGATACTGACAAGATTTCTAAATGCATTTGTACAACACCTGCAGTCCTATGTGAGGTTTCCCCAAAGGTCTGAACTTCCTGCCCTCAAATCTGACTTATATGTGTTTGCAAACATACCCCATGTGATCGGTGCCATTGATGGCACCCGCATACCTATAATACCCCCAAGAGTCAGTGAACAGGTGCACAGAAACAGAAAGAACTTTCACTCCATGAACATCCAATTGGTATGTACTGCAGACCAGTACATCTCACATGTGAATGCCATGTTCCCCGGTTCAGTCCATGATTCCTTTGTGCTGAGGAACAGTAGTGTGCCACAGAAAATGGAACAACTACAAGAGGATAGAGAGTGGATCATAGGTAGGTGTTTCTGTCAGTAGCTACCACCCTGCAGACAGCCAGTCTGTCTGACTCAGAGGCTTGACTCTGACTGCTCTGTTTTGCACATTTGTCTGGGTATTTCTGGCTATCCCAACTCGCGTTGGCTCCTGACATCAGTGAGGAATCCTGGGACAGATGCAGATAGTAATTACAATGAGGTCCGTGGACGTACTAGGAGGGTGATAGGGTGCACAATAGGTCTGCTGAAGGCTAGATTTTGTTGTCTACATATCTCTGGGGGTTCCCGGGCATATGGGCCTGAAAAGGTGTGTAGAATAGTGGTGGCCTGCTGCATGCTGCACAACGTGGCAGTGAGAAATTCTATACCCCTCTTGGATGTGGATGGTGCTGTAAATCCTGACCAGCTTCCTCAGATAGGGGAGGAGAGAGATGGTGGTGATGAGGAAGGGGAAGATGTCAATTCCAGGACCCAACTGATACAACTCTACTTCCAGTAACTATATGAGACTAAGGGCTGACATTGGTGTTTGTGACACACACTGTCAGTGTGCTTTGTCATCTGGGGGGGGTTGAATCTACTATTTGAAACTGGGTCCAGGGGTGCACGGTACCAAACACAATTTAGTTTATTCCTTTTTTTCCACAACATTTAGGCACACAGGTGTACTTTCATGCTACGCATTCCCAATAAAGTAGTTATCAGCCACTTGCATCCACACTTCACATGTTCTCACATTATGATAGGGGGCAGTGTTACAGGTGTGATATGTGTTTTATTTGTGGCAGGGATTGAATAGTGCTATTTACAGTGATGGCAGCTGGTCATGGGTGGTTGTCCTCAATGCCAACATGGTGGCAGCCTTGTCGTTGGCATTGATGGGTCCATCAATGCTTACATGAGTTCTTATTGATTGTTAGCACTGTTTGGTGGTTTGATTGTGTGGGATGGTTGGTGGGCAGATTGTAACAGTTACTTTTTGGAGGGGGCTTGTTTTTGGCAGGGATTCCAGTCCCATATCTTGGCCTGAGGGTCAGTTTGGGCACCTGCTATTGACCTAGAGGGGATGACATGTTTGTACCTTGTGTTTCCTCTGAGGGTAGTTTGTGGAATAATGCTGCTGTTGCTGTCATTGTCCGGTCTGTCTCCTGTGCTGTAGTGGGGGCCTCCTGTCTTGTGTGGGTCTCATACTGTGTTTGTATCAGCTTCAGCAGTGCTCCTGCTATGCTGGCCATTGTGGTGTTGTGCTGTTTCGACTGCTCCATGGCCTGTTGGTGGTGTTCCTGCTGCATCCTCTGACTCTGCTCCAGGGTGGATACGATCTGTGCCAATCTGTCATGGGTATGCTGGTAGGCCCCCAGGACCTCAGAGATCACGTCCTGGTTCTGCAGCATCCATCCTGTGGCCTCCCCCCTGGGCCACTGAGGCCCTCCCACTGGGCCTAGCCCCTTGTGCCTGTGTCCCCTGCACAGGTCTGGTGGTACCACTTGTACTGGGGCCATCGTTTTCCTGCCTGTTGGTAAGGGGTGACTGTGGCTTCTGTACCTGTGTTCCACCAGTCTGTGGCCTAGATACACAGGTGTGGGGACGGTTGCCCTGGGCTGATGTTGTTGGCTGGGTGGTAGGGGTGTCAGTGGTATCCTGGGTAGGGCTGCTGGACTGTGACAGTCCAGGACTGTGTGAGGGGCCAGCCTTCTCATCAGTGTCCAGGGATCCATCCCCAGTGTCCTCTAAGGTGCCTCTGTCTCCCTGGAGGGCACTGCCACTCCTTGTCCTGTCTGTCAGGGTAGCATGAGTGGTGGTGCCTGTTGGGGGAAATGTACATGTCTGTTACAAATGCATGATTGGATGGGGTGCAAAGGGCTGGGCTGTTTTGTGCAGGTGTACATTTTTGGGGCCATGCAGGGTGCCTTTGGAGGTTTGCACTGCATTTTGTTTCGGATGTGGAGTAGCATTGTGGGTGGGCTAGTGCCATTGTGAATCCTTGTAGGGGTACGTGGCTGTGCACAGGGGGAGGGATGAGGACCTGTTAGTGGGTTTGTGGGCAAGCAGGGGGAGTAGATTCAGGGGCTGTGGGCTGGGTGGGGTAGTGGTCCTGGTGGGTGTTGGTGGGGTGGGGTGGTGCATGCATTCCAGGTATGATGTGTATGAGGTAATTGTAGATGACTTACCCGAGTCCATTCTTCCAGTGAGTCCAGTGAGTCCCTCAGGGTGCAGGATGGCCAGTACCTTTTCCTCCCAGTCGGTGTATTTGGGTGGTGTTGGTTTTGGTTCTCCTCCAGTCTTCTGGACTGCAATATGATGCCTTAATGCCATGCCACTGACCTTCCCCCGCAGGTCATTCCATCTCTTGCGGATGTCATCCCTGGTGCGTGGATGGTGTCCCACTGCATTGACCCTGTTGACAATGGTCTGCCATAGCTCCATCTTTCTGGCGATGGGTGTGTGCTGCACCTGTTCCCCGAATGTTTGTGGCTCCATCTTCAGGATCTCATCCACCATGGTCCTTAGCTCCCTTTCTGTGAAGCATGGATGTTTGGGAGGTGACATGGTGAGTGTGGTGAATGGTGTCCAGGGTGGAACTGCGGTGAGGGTGCTCTTCTGTGTGTCTGTGTGAGTCTTGTGTATAGTGGCGTTCGGTGTCTGCTTCTGCTGCTCTCTGTCTTCTTTGTCCTGGTTTTGTTGCAAAGGTTTGTGGGATGTGTATGTGGGTGTTTTATGGTGTTGTGGATGTGTGTCAGGTGTGTGGGTTTCAAGCTTATCCAATGTGTGCAGTTCTTGCTGTTGGGTCCACTTGCCGCCCATGGCGGGCAGCACCGCCAATGGTTGTTCGACTTCCACTGACCGCCAAGGTGATTTGTGCATCATTATTTGGAGAGCGGGATGTGGGTGTGCTCGGAGGTGGCGGGGTGGAAGGTCCAGCATTTCTGCCAACAGGGACCTTGCGGTGACTGGTGGGCTGGTGATTTTTGGCAGGTTTGGGATTTTGGTTCATTATATGGAGGGTTTCTATTCACCGCCAACGGCGGTCTTCTGTTCACCACCGCCATGGCGGTCGGCGCTGTTTGCCGCATTGTTCATAATGACCGCCTAACTGTGGTTTAAACTATATTATAAACTAAATAACGGCCCTTCAGTTTTTGAAGGGCGAAATATTGTTTACACTACACTTAGGACCTGATTTAGGTCTTGGCAGAGGGGAATACTGCGTCACAAACGTGACAGACATCCTGTCCACTGTATTATGATCCAAATTATATCCTATGGAGATCATAATACGTCAGCTGGATAAACATCACGTTTGTGATTGAGTATTCCCTCCACCAAGATCTAAATCAGGCCCTAAGTATGCATTCTAGGTTTTATTGGGAAATATAAAACAAAATTGTTAAAAAATGTAAAAAAAACAATGCGTTGCACTATATGTTCCCTTAAAGCTCTGAATGCAGACTAAGGTCCATATTTATACTTTTTCACGCAAAACCGCATTAGCGGAGTTTTGCGTGAAAAAGTATAGCGCCGGCTAGCACCATTCCAAGACGCAGGCCGGCGCCATATTTATGGAATGGCTTTAGCCAGCACTAATGCCCTGTTAGCATCCCTGTAAGGGACGCAAACAGGGTGGGTGAGGCGTAGGGGAAACCAGAGCTTGTGCCTCAAAGCAGTGAAGCGCTATTTTCTGGCACACAACCCTCTTGGACATGGCTCCTGTATGAGTAAAGACAGGCGCCATGCCCACCACCCCAATGGCCATGCCCAGGGGACAAATGTCCCCTGGGCATGGCCATTGGGGCCTGTGCCATACAAGGGGCACAAGTCAGGGCCCCTGAGTGTGAAAAAAAAAATACTTACAGGACTTATCTGGGATAGGTCCCCCATCTTGTGGTGTCCCTCTCGTGTGGGTGGGGGTGGGAGTGAGTAGGGGTGTCCCTAGTGCCAGGGAAAGGCACCTGGGGCTCTTTCCATGGTCTCTGACCATGGAAATATGCCTACAGGTCCCCTAACACCTGCCCGAACCCATGCTTTAAATAGTGGCGCTAAACAAGCTTAGCGCCATTATTTAAGGCCCCCATTCTCCTGTGCTGGATTTTAGCATGGGGGTATAAATATGGCGCTAAGGCCATATCCTCTTTTACTGGACGGAACGCCTACCTTGCATCTCATTGACGCAAGGTAGGTTTTCACGTCCAGAAAATGATGTTGCCTTCATAACTTTGGCAGTAGACGTGTCTAGCGCCAAAGTATAATTATGGAGTTAGGTTAGCGCTGAATTAGCGTAAAAAAATGACACTTATTCAGCGCAGAGTATAAATATGTGCCTCCGGGTTTCATTACAATTGTGGTGGTCCGAGGAATGCCAAACTCGCGGTGACAGTCAGATTTTCACACTCAGTCAGTCCGACTGCCACATTATGACCCTGACGGGCGGGCCTGCTTGAAGACCGCCATCCCCACCAGGAACGTGGTTCCTGATGTGGTGTCGGCAGTCAGGGTTGTACTCAGCCAGGGCGAAACTGAACTCAGCACAGCCTTGCTGATTACAACCCCACTTTCGGCATTCCCCTCCATGAAAAGGCTGGCGGGAGCCAGTGCTGGGGGGCACAGAGGGGAAGGGCAGTGCAGGGCCCCCCTAGCCCAGCACCTTTGGAATGTGCACTGTCTGCTTTGCCGACAGTGCTCATTCTGAGGGTGCTGGTCAGCCCCCTCTACGCTACTGTATAGGACCGAGTCCTTTATTGTAGCACTGTTCCTGACAGACTGCCCAGCAGGAACATTGTAATATGCTCGAGAGGACGTCACTACCATGGCAGTGACATCCTCTCCATGAATTTGGTGGTCCTATGGTGGGATCGCAAAACTCATGATGAGGCCCTAAGTGTAGTCTAAAATATATTTTACACTTTCAAGGTTTGAGGGGTGAACTATTGTCTGCACCAAACTTAGGTTCATATTTATGAGAGCTTGCCACCGTTGAATCACTTTTAGGCAGTGCAAACCGCTTAGCCTTTTCTATGAGGCCAAGCAAAGCCACTTTGCATGGCTTTGAATGGCCTAATAGACATGGAGTAAGGCAAGGCAGCACAAATCGTTGCATTGACCTACTCTCCACCAGGGAGGCAGTGGGTTTTTCCACAGTGTTGGTGCATGACTGTCCAAACACCACCAGCACATGGGGAAAGGACAGAAATGTGCTGAATGCTATAGTTATGCCAAATTCCTGCACTTTCCCTGTGATGCAAGACAATACAAGGTAATACTTCACACATATTCTTGGAAGATGTCACTTTCAAATGAGAGTGGTCCTAGGTGGCCTGGAAATGTGAGAGGGATTGGCTGATCCTAATTATAAATACAACCAAATGCCTCAGAAAAGCTCTCATAATCCACATTGATATGGCTGAAAACACTTTGAAAACTTAGATCCTGATTTCCAATCATTAGTCTAAACTTGCAGAGATCAATAATGAAATAACAGAGCACAAAAACTACTTGAGGAAACAAAAGATCACAAAACTTCAAAAAGATGTAAAAAAATGTGATTAAGAAAAAGTTTACTCTTATTTTAGAGAGGATTATCACATAACAGGAAGAGAGACCTCATTGGGTTAAAGTAGTGTCTCATGAAAGAAAAACACTTCTTTCAGCAGCACCTCAAGCAATATCAGCTGGAGAAGTAATGAGAATAGGGGAGTCCCATCACCTCCACTATTAGGATTCAGGATGGTACCTTATCAGGAATCTCCACCAGTTTGATCAGCACACTACCCTATGTTCCCCCCCAAAGCCCCCATCATACCTTCCCACAATCCCTTAACCCCACCTCTTTAGGCAGAGTTTGGAGCAGAGGGAGAGGAAGAATAAGAGGGAGCCAGAAATGTGTACAACGGCAGGAACCACCACCACAGATGCAAACAAGAGTAAAACCAAGAAAAAATAATTGTAAATCTTTCATGGAGGCCTCTATCTACAATTGAGACAGGGTTTCCACAAAAACAAACACTTAGGATTTTTCCCCATCCCTAAGGGTGACAAATTCCACTCCAATTGTGAACTCCATAGTTTTTTTCACAGTTTTTCAAGAGAAACCTCCGATAGAGGTTGATGATTCAGGTCTATGGAATCTGTATGGGTTTAGTCCTTCACCAGGCATGATATCTAATGAGTTACTGACCTTTGAGCAGTCAGTCATCAAGAAAGTAGTTAAATGTACCCCCAAATTCACCTTTCAAAACATATCAAACCTTGAGTTGGCAGCTATCAAATCCCTTACAAATGATGCACAGATTACAATCAAACAAGTAGACAGCAGACGGGCTATTGTAATCATGGCAACTGTAGACTATGACAGGGAATGTCTCTATCATCTTGCTGACCAGAGATATTGCAACCCCCACACGCAAGACCCTACAGGGAGATTAAGCACTTAGATCATCGCTTTAGTCTTTTCTGTTGAAACGCAAGGGTGGATGAGGTGGATTTTTTGATGAATAAGCAACCAACAAACCCCTTTTTTATATACTCCTGAAAATACACAAGGCAGACGAACTATGTAAGCAATTGGCTCTCTACTTGAAGCGTTATCTAAATTTTGTGATCATCTTTTTCTACATTCTTTGGTCACCAAAACACTGGCTTTCTTAAAGATACTAGGGATGTATTAAATCTCATTGAAGAAACCAACAATACAAACCAAATTGATATTCTGGTGACCCTTGATGTAGAGGCCCGCTACACTAACATCCTCCAAGATTCCAGTTTGGAAGAGATAGAGACAACTCTCCTGTCTGAAAATTGGTCATCACCAACCCCGGTGGATTTCATCATTGAATGTGCCACACTGGCCCTGAAAGATATTTTCTTTCAATATGGAAACCAACATTACCATCAGGATTGCATTTATATGGCTAACTTCGAGAAAGAGAATATCTTGAGTGACAACAACACACACTACTCACATTTTGCTTTGACATTCTTCTATTGATGGGATATTAATCTTCTGGAAAGAAAACAGGAGTGAATGTGACAATTCATGTGATTGTATCAACACAATCAATCCTTTCCTAAAGTTCACAAGCAATATCTCTGATGAAATACTGCCTTTCCTTGATTTATTGATCTCCCTTACAGAAGCAAACTGATGACAACAACTTACAAAAAGCCAACAAACGTCAATAGTCTGTTTCTGTATGATAGTCACCATCCCAAATCTCTCTGGGATAATCTTCTCTATGGTCAGTTCTTAAAGCTTCACTACAATTGCAGCACTACTAAGGGTTTCTTACCAACAGGAGGAACAACTTACATCCAACATAGAGGCACGTCACTACCCTCCCCTATGTGTCAAGGTAGCATGCAAAAGGGCAAGAAACAATAACAGAGGACACTATTGGGACATTGCAATCGAGCACAGGAGGACACCATCACCTGTGTTACCACTTTTACACCCAATTTCAATAAGATACAAAACATAATTAGAAGACACATCGTACAGACAGGCTCTTTAACCTTCCCAGCCCCATGTTTTGCCTGCAAATACACAAATATCATCAAAGATATGATTGTGCACACAAGACCACGCGGCACTGCAACTCCCAAACTACCGCTATTATGGGCTCTCCCCCGTGAAAGAACATTTTCCATGTGGCTCTTGTTGCATATGCATAATCACTAAACCCTCAAGAGTAGTAAACCATGATGAGATCTTGAGATCAAAGAACTCATACAAATGGCAACAAAAAGAATTGCATATACAAGATCACTTGCCCATGCCGACAACGTTACATTGGAATGATGACGAGACCAGTGAAAGTTAGAATGATGAAACATTGCACAGGGAAATGCTGTAAGAAAGTCACTACTAAGATAAATTTTCTTTATCTGAGTCAGCATCACACAACTAAAGATATACATTGGACCATCTTTGAAGCACGCCCACACCTGGATAAGAAAACTTTTTTCTGAGGGGAACAAAACTGGATATTCCGTCTGGTAACTCACACAACAGGCTTGAACGATGATATCATGTGGAGTAAAACGGATCAATGAGCTCCCTCTTCTGTATCTATACCTAATTGTTAACCACAAGACAATATGTTAGTGGCTTTTGGAAAGCTACATTAAGCTATAGACCAGCTTTGCCACTGTCTCTGATGACATCTACTTCCCTAAACATGCCAGTTTATGTTGTTCAGCATCTTTTGGCTCCTTGTATATAGCAGTGGTCGGTACACTAGTCCCATTTTAACAGTCCCTATTCCTGCACTACGAAAGCTGCTCTTGTTTATACTCATCCATAATGATGGCCACTGTTAGCTATATCGGACTACAAGTCTTATCAAGTATCACCTACCTTTGCCAACTACCTAAATAGCATTTTGAGAGCTTTTTTTGATTTATTGTATAATGGGAAATAGAGCACTCAGCTAAAATGATGCCTATTGTAAGAAATGTCTGGACGACACGTCCTCTTAAGTAATGTCCACGTTTTCTACTTTCCCAAAATTAAGTTTGGCCTCTTCAAGGCTGCTCAGCATGCTGCCAAATGAAATGGCATTGTGAGAGCTTTTTTCAATTTATTTTATAATGGGAAATAGTACACTCAGGCAAAACGATGCCACTGCAAGTGATTTCTGGATAACACGTCCTCTTAAGTATCGTCTACCTTTTCCACTTTTCCAAAACTTTATTTTGGCATCTTCAAGGCTCCTCAGCATGCTAACAAATGGTACCTTGACTCCAGGTTGAGGCCCCTGCAATCATGATGTAAACGCACGATCCTTTACCAGCCCATGCTACTTTTTGTGGCTGCTGGCGCATACACACAACATGGATCCCTAATTCAGCCACAGCTAAGTATATTGAGCAGTCCATGGCTCATTTTTCCAATGTCCAATTAGACCTCCATAAGGGACCCCATGTGATCATATAGCATTTTGATTTTTGGCCAGGCCACTTTGACAATATTTTGAGAACATTCACCTTTACCAGTACACACTACTTTTGGAGGCGGCCGGCACATACACCTAACATGGCTACCAAATCCGGCCATAGTTAGGTTTGTTGGACTGCCCGCTGTGGTTGATATTGGCAACCAAGTTCCCCACACCTGGGCCGTTGAGCCAATTAACTCTGATATCTAATGCCACTCCCTTCCCACTGCTCACTACTGTGATGGTAGAGACATGGGGTAGGTTGTAGCTCAATTGGGGTCTGGAAACTGTGAATATCGAGCTTCTGCTTGCTTCCCCTTTTTCATGTCATCTTTGATACTCTTTCTCAGCTGGCTTTATTAGATTCCCTTGTTTAATTTTTCATTTAATTAATTAGCACAGCCTCTGCCACAAATGTATGGGGTCCATGCCTAACCTCAATTAGGTAAGATACCTCATCTGCCAGTCAGTATTTGTTTTAACCTCTTTCTTACCCTGATTGTTGTAATGTTTAAAGTGGGCCTTACACTTCTGTGTCACATACACACCTGTGTGTCCTGCCTCTTTGTTTAATGCTATCTGATATTGCACCTTCACCACTAAGGGCTGACCTGTCGTAGTATGCGATTGACATAAGTATGTTATTCATATCTTGTTTATTTTATTATTTATTGATTATGGGTAGGACTTATTTCCTGTATTTTTTCCCTATTTTTCTTTCATAGTTTGGTTTCTAGTGAAACTAAGGTATGTTTGGTACACTTAGGTTCATCTATGTGTTTGTGATTGGGCACTCACATACACCATAACTCTGTACAAACCAATCCTGAGTAGATTAGGTCATCGATCACAAAGAATTGCCTAGATCGACAACGACTATAATATGGCAAGAAACATGTTGACCTCTTTTTAATAGCTGGATCAGACTATTATATCCATATCCAGATCACACTGCTTTTTACTAAAACAAGGGTACCACTATATTAAAATTAATTTAGGTACTACTTAGTTTATTTTAATTTACTTCACACCAATCTACACCTATTCACACACAGAGCATTGCTTCTCATACTTCACATATGGCATAAAAATCAAAAGACCTCAGGCAAATAGCCACCCCCTTGGGGTCCGTTGGGCATTGTAGCACCAGCCCAACGAGGAGCTGCCCTATGATGAAGCATGACACCCATCTGGGTGTGTGAGGGCTATTGCTCCTGAGCAATTGGACTCCCTTGATCTGATACCTATGTATATTTTGTTTGCTTCATTACTCTTTCTTATAGGACTGTATACTCTTTGCAGTTTACCAGTAATTAATTCGGCAACTGTGTTGGACCTATTTGCTCTCCTAGACCCTCCCCTTCTAGAAAGACCTTTAATTTTAGACCTGGGTTCTATTTTCGGCACTGGTAAAATTAGTGTGATTCTAGACAAATTACTTCATGTCCCTTTACAATAACATTTTAAAATGTACATTGTGAAAGCAAAATGCAGAGTGTGCAGTTTAGTACGGTTCCAATTACATGTTCCAAAATCCCAGCAACGTCTCAGTTTCTATAATCCAGTCTCAAATGGACCTTGTTCGCCATCTTGTTCTTTACAAAGGAAGTAATATTCACAGCGATCCTTTACAAATATTCTCTGCAAATCTGTGTGTGCTCCCTGGAGTCGGATTAGTGCTATATCATATCCCACAAACAACATAAGTAAATCATGCTTCAGCATATTTTTTTTAAACAGTGTAAACACGTGTATCACACAAATGGGTTTTCCTACAGCCTGCTGTAAAGGTGCAAAAAAATGAACATTTGCAAATTAATAAAGAACAATGACGGTCATTACAACATTGGCGGTAAAAGCCGCTTACCATCGTGCAGAACACCGCCAACACACCGCCGTGCCTGCGGAAATCCGCCACAGCTATTATGACCCAAAGCACGGAACCCACCAAAATTCAGACACCCACACAAGTCCACCACACCAAAGGTCAGTGATAAACTGGCGAAAACAAAACCTCCACCGTCACACCAACAGAAATACGCCCACACTATCATGACCCACAAATCCACGTGGCGGTCTTTCTACTGTGGTATTCCATTGGCGGTACATACCGCTGCGCTCAAAATACACACACATTTACAAAACACAACCACATTGGACAAATCGAAATACTCACACCTGATACACATACACACACCACTCCCACACACCCAATACTATATAAAACACACACCCACATCACCCACAAACCCCTACGACCAGAATCACAGAGAGAAGGCCAGAGAGAGATACCACCATCAACAAACTAGCATCCACAGGCACACAACACCATCACCCACACAACTTCCACGCACCTCACACTACACACCACTACATATCAGCACACTTCTCACCACACACACCACCCCACAGATCACCTACACCACCCCATGGCACGGCAAAGACACCCCAGGTTCTCGGAGGACGAGCTCAAGGTCATGGTGGAGGAAATCGTCCGGGTAGAGCCACAGCTATTCGGATCACAGGTCAGCACACCTCCATTGCTAGGAAGATGGAGCTATGGCGAAGAATAGTGGACAGGGTCAACGCAGTGGGACAGCACCCAAGAAATAGGGATGACATCAGGAAGAGGTGGAATGACCTACGGGGGAAGGTGCGTTCTGTGGTGGACCCCCACCTCCTCCCCCACAACTAACAACATGGGAGGAGCAGGTCTTGGTGATTCTGCATCCTAAGGGCCTCGCAGGAGTAATGGACTCTGATAAGTAAAATCTCTCACTATTTCTTCCCCCACCCAACCTGCATGCCATCACGTACCCCCACCCTCAACCCCATCACTCCAACTCCTCACAAATGTCCCAATATCACAAACCACACATCCCAACACCAAGCCCTGCATGCAACAACAAAACATGGACAACCAACACCAAAGCATGCCCACTGCACAAACCCATACACCCCCCTAAACCATCTTCACACAAGGTCCCACACAGGAATGCAAGCACTGGGGTACACGGTCAACCACCCTTTGCACACCATGGCACACACAGATGCAATAATCATGCTTTTACACCCCTGCAGGACCCCTACCCAATGTCACCGCACAGGAGGGTCCAGACATGTCCACACCACCAACAGAAGAGGCCCACAGTGATGACAGCAGCTCTGTCCAACTGGATCTAGATGACCAACCCGGCCCATCGGGGACCTCAGGACAGTCGGTTCCCCTGACACAGTCACAGGCCACTACAGAGCTTCCCCCATCTGGAAACACCAGCACAGCACCCACCCAGAGGGCCCATACCTCTGTCCCCAGGACACATCAAGAAGCAGTGTGTCCACCACTACAGGGAACCCAGGCTAACCCACCACCCCAACAACAGCAGGGACCTGGGGGCCGTGGGCACTCCGTTCAGGGGAAAGAGGCCCAGGAACACAGGGGAACTGGGAGCGCTGCTGTGCGACAGGGGGAGGACCGGCCAAGGGAACCCACTCTCCATGAGGCCCTCTACAACATCATGGGAACCTACCTCCACTCCAAGGAGACAATGGCAACGGTACTGGCCAAGTTTCAGGACACCCAGCGGCTGCAGGAGGAACAGTATCTGGGCTTCAGGGAGGAACTCAGAGCCATCAATTCCACCCTGGGCACCATCGTAGGGGTGCTGAAGGAAGTACTCAACACCAGGAGGGACACTGTGGAACAAGAAGGTGCCCCTGACACTAGCCTGGACGATGAACTGCCCACCACCTCTGCCGGCGCTAGTGGACAGGAGGCACCGCCACAGGACCACCACACCAGCACCCCACCCCCTGCAGAGGGAGAAACACCCCGCAAACGGTCCCTGAGATCCAGGACAAAGACAGAGAACGATGCCAAGACCCCCACCAAGAAATGAGACCACCCAGAATGTCATCTTTTTGTCCCACTTTGTCACCCTGTCCATCCTCAAGCTGCCCCAGCTCCACTTCCTCTGCCCATTTGGGCAATGCACCTGTGAGACCATTAGACTGACTCAGGACTCTGCCATGGACATACCTCCACCATCACCCCTCCCCATTTTGCAACCCCCTCCAATATTGAGCACTTAAATAAACACCCTTGAAGCACAAAACAATCTGGAGTAAGTCTGTGATTTCGAATTAGTGTATTGTCAATTACTGTGGCAAAAAGTTCTTACAATTGTAATGTCAACATACTTATGTCACACAGCTCTAGTTCATGAAGAATCAAAGTAGATGTCACACAGTGGGACCCACATCTGTGAAATCGTAAGGGAAAGTGACAACTCAGTGACCCTACACTGGGTGAAAACGACAGACAGTAGAGAGGTAGTAATGTTAAAGTACATGTAATAGGCAGGTTTGTATTCTTACCTGTGTCTCACTGGAAATATTGCAGGATCACCAAGTCCCTGTTGTGGCTGTCCTTTTCTACTGCTTCCTCGTCTTCGCTGTCCACAGGCTCCACAGCTGCAACAACACTGCCATCTGGACCAGCCTCCTGCAGAAAAGGCACCTGTCGTCGCAAAGCCAAGTTGTGCAGCATGCAGCAGGCCACGATGATCTGGCACACCTTCTTTGGTGAGTAGAATAGGGATACACCTGTCATATGGAGGCACCGGAACCTGGCCTTCAGGAGGCCGAAGGTCCGCTCGATTATCCGCCGTGTTCGCCCATGGGCCTCATTGTAGCGTTCCACTGCCCTTGTCCTGGGATTCCTCACTGGGGTCAGTAGCCATGACAGGTTGGGGTAACCAGAGTCACCTGCAAATGGCGAGGGACAACTGTTAGACACACACTAACCTGTAAGGATATCCCCAGACCCAGACAACCATTCCCACTGACTTGCTTCCAGGTGCTCACCTAATAGCCACACACGGTGCCTCTGGAGTTGAACCATCACATAAGGGATGCTGCTATTCCGCAGGATGTAGGCGTCATGCACTGAGCCAGGGAACTTGGCATTCACATGGGAGATGTACTGTCCGGCCAAATATACCATCTGCACATTCATGGAATGATAACTCCTCCGGTTTCTGTACACCTGTTCACTCCTGAGGGGGGGACCAAAGCCACATGTGTCCCATCAATGGCACCTATGATGTTGGGGATATGTCCCAGGACATAGAAGTCACCTTTCACTGTAGGCAAATCCTCCACTTGAGGGAAAACGATGTAGCTCCGCATGTGTTTCACCAGGGCAGACAACACTCTGGACAACACAGTGGAAAACATAGGCTGGGACATCCCTGATGCTATGGCCACTGTTGTTTGAAATGACCCACTTGCAAGGAAATGGAGCACTGACAGCACCTGCACTCGAGGGGGTATTCTTGTGGGATGGCGGATAGCTGACATCAGGTCTGGCTCCAGCTGGGTACACAGTTCATGGATTGTGGCACGGTCAAGCCTGTATGTGATGATCAAATGTCTTTCCTCCATTGTCGATAGGTCCTCCAGCGGTCTGTACACCTGAGGATGCCGCCATCTCCTCACATGTCCCAGCGGACGGTGCCTATGAAGGACAACAGCGAGCACAGTGTCAACCAACTCAGAGGTACGTACCCACAGCTTACACAGAACACGAATCATAATCCGAAAAGTGGCCTGTATGTGTGTAGAGTCTAGGCCTAGGTATGTGTGACGCAGTTACAAATAAAGCCATGTGGGCCCCTGAAATGGCGGCTGCCTGACCTCTAAAGTGGGACAATGGGATGTGAGGTAACTGCGCTGGCGTTGTACACCGTTGCGGTAGGCGGTCGAAGACCGCGGCACAATGCTGCATTGGTTAACATTGGACCCTATGGGTCCCAGGAGCCAATGACAATGTACGCCGGCAGTGACGGTACGCACCGCTGCAGACGTGACCGCCATTTTCTATCTGTTCAATCACTCGATACCTGATCTTCGACAGGAGAGGACCTACACTGCAAGTGCTGCTGTGACCTCGGTCTGGAAGAGACAATGGCTCGAGTGTCTGTGGAAAGGGTTTCACATCGGAGGAGTTGGAGAAACTCGTGGATGGGGTCCTCCCCCAGAACACACTACTCTACGGTCCTCCAGACAAACAGGTAAGTACACTGGGAGCATTCTGTATGGGCTATGCCTGTGTGGAGAGGTGTGGATGTAAGAAGGAAGGGGGGAGAGTGCGGCGTGCATGAAACCACGGTGAGTGCATGTGCCACATGCCAAGGGTAGGGATGGGGGCCAATGACTGTGACGGTGCAGTTGGTAATAAGTTTCTCTTCCCCCTGTACAAATCATGTAGGTCAGTGCCCACCAGAAAAAAGATATTTGGCGTGCCATCGCCAAGGGCGTCCGGACCCTGGGGGTCTACCACAGACGGAGCACCCACTGCTGGAAAAGATGGGACGACATTCGCCGCTGGAGCAAGAATACGGCGGAGGCTCACCTGGGGATGGCCTCCTAACGCAGGAGGGGTGCACCATGACCCCCATGATGTTCAGGATCCTGGCGGTGGCGTACCTGGAGTTGGATGGGCGCTTGAGGGCATCACAGCAGCCACAAGGGGGTAAGTACACTCTCATACTGCTGATTTAGCGCGCAGTGGAGGTGTCTGGGTGGGGGGAGGTGGGCTGTGGGTTTCCCTAGGCCAGGGCGGGTTTAGTAGGCAAGGTCCCTCCGTAAGGCAGGCCATGTGGCACCCCACCCCACCTCTGTAGAGTGCCAAGTACACCTAGTCATGCCCCTGTGTCATCCATGTGTACAGATGTCATCCATAGCCTAGTAGGCTATGTCCCAGGGATTGCACAGTGGAGCCCAAGAGTGCGGCGTAGTGCAGGGGGCTTCTGTGTCTGTCGTGTCCGCCAATGGTAGCGGTAATGCATGCAATCAACATGTCTTTCTTCTGTCGTCCCCCCCTTTTTGTGGTCTCCCTGTTCTTGTGTGCATTAGCATCATCAGGCGGAGGAGCAGTGGCACCGGAGCACGAGTGAGCTGCATCCCACATGTCCATGGAAGGTGAAACTACGGACTCGGAGTTCACCAGTGGGACAGAGGGCGAGCGGAGCTCCACGGCGGGGACAGGACCTCACACCAGTGACACGGACTCGTCCTCTGATGGAAGCTCCCTTGTGGTGGTGGCAACATCTGTGCCCCCCGCATCTACTGGTACAGCCGCCACCCCCCCTACCAGCACCGCCCTCCCAGCAGCCCCTCAGCCTTTGCCCTGTGCCCACTCACCCAGGATGGTGGGCATTACCTTCGCCCCAGGCACCTCAGGCCCTGCCCCAGTCACCCCTGCTGCCCTCAGTGAGGAGGCCATTGACCTCCTCAGGTCCCTCACTGTTGGGCAGTCTACCATTTTGAATGCCATCCAGGGTGTAGAAAGGCAGTTGCAACAAACAAATGCATTCCTGGAGGGCATTCATACTGGTCAGGCGGCCCTTCAACGAGCTTTTCAGACTCTGGCCTCAGCACTGATGGAAGCCATTGTCCCCGTTTCTAGCCTCCCCCCTCCAACTTCCTCCACCCAGACCCATTCCCCTGTACCCCAGCCTATCCCAAGCACACCTTCAGACCAGCATGCACACACCTCAACACACAAGGGAAGCTCAGGCAGACATAAGCACCACACATCCCACAGGCACTCACGCAAGCATCACACATATGCAGACACACCAACATCTACTGCCTCCACTGTGTCCCCCTCCTCCTCGTCTCCCTCCTCCCTCCCAGTCTCGTCTACACTCACACCTGCATACACTACATCTACAGCCACTACTGCCATCACCAACACACACACCACCACACCCCGCTCATGTGCAGTCACCACCCCCACTACCATCCACACGTCCCTTGTGTCCTCTCCCAGTGTGTCTGTGACACCACCTCCCAAGATACACAAACGCACACACCCACCCAACAGCCATCCACCTCACGACAGGCTCCAACGCATGCACCTTCACCCAAAGCCACCAAACGAACACCTCCTACAACCACAACCTCTTCCTCCACTCCCAAATCCCCTCCAGCTACCCGTCCCAGTGTCTCCAAAAAACTTTTCCTGTCCAACCTTGAACTCTTTCCCACACCTCTCCCACCCCATCCGTCTCCTAGGTCCCGACTCTCCAGGTCCCAACCTAGCACCTCAGCCACAACATTTCCGGGACCAGTGGTGCCTGTAGTCATCGGAATCTGGAGTGCACCGGCCACCAGGGCAGCCAGTGTGACACGGAGCCACAGCACGGACAGTCCACCACCTGTCAAGCATCAGAAGTTGGCCAGTGCCCAGCGGGAGAGGGGGAAAACTCCAGCCACCAATGCCGCTCCCAGGGGTCCCGGTGGGAGTGTGGAGTCAGCTGCAACACCTTCAAAGGTGGGGAAGCGCCACAAGAAACCCGGCAAGTCTGGGAAGAGCAGCACGGCGGAGGAGACCTCCATCATCCCCGCTGCCCAGGAGGCCACCGCCATTATCCCCACTGCCCAGGAGGCCACCGCCATCATCCCCGCTGCCCAGGAGGCCACCACCATCAACCCCGCTGGGACAGAGAGGACCGCCAGCACAAGCCCCGCTGGGCTAGAGAGGACCGCCAGCACAAGCCCCGCTGGGCTAGAGAGGACCGCCAGCACAAGCCCCGCTGGGACAGTGAGGACCGCCAGCAGCTGAGTAGCTGCAAATGAGCCCGCCGCCTCAAGCACCGCTGAACAGGGCACCGCCGCCTCAAGCATCGCTGAACAGGGCACCGCCGCCTCAAGCACCACTGAACAGGGCACCGCCGCCACAGGCACCGCTGCCCATGAACGCCAAGGGCACTGACGCTACTGAGTCATTCACGAGCAGGATGAAGCACTCTGGGCACCAGGCCCCCTCCAGAACCAGTTGAGAATCACATCCACTAACTCTGTCCTTAGCAGGATGAAGCACTCTGGGCACCAGGCCCCCTCCAGAACCAGTGGAGTATCACATCCACTACCTCTGTCCTTAGCAGGATGGAGCACTCTGGGCACCAGGCCCCCTCCAGAACCAGTGGAGACTTTTATCCACTTGAGAGACTGTGGCTTTGCATTCCCCAGGATGCAGCAGTGGGCAACCCACCCACTGTAGTGACCTGAGAGATTGTGGCTTTGCACTCCCCAGGATGCAGCAGTGGGCAACCCAACCACTGTAGTGACTTGAGAGACTGTGGCTTTGCACTCCCCAGGATGCAGCAGTGGGCAACCCACCCACTGTAGAGACTTGAGAGACTGTGGCTTTGCACTCCCCAGGATGGAACAGTGGGCAACCCACCCACTGTAGTGACTTGAGAGACTGTGGCTTTGCACTCCCCAGGATAAAGCAGTGGGCAACCCACCCACGGTAGAGACTTGAGAGACTGTGGCTTTGCACTCCCCAGGATTGAACAGTGGGCATGTAACCCCTCGTGGATTTGGCGTCGTGCACTCAACCGGCTGAGGTGCCCCCCCTTTCCCTCCCCCTGAGGTGCCTGTTATCTTACTCTCTGATGCCCCTGCAGTGTTCTCTCTGTCATGGTCGGGGATCTTGTGTGGGCCTCGCCCATACCGTGTGGGCCCAGTGTTCCACGGACTTCATTGGAGCACTACCTGGACTACTAAGATTGGTGTATATTTTGTTTATGGTGTATATATATTTTTTTGCGTACTTGATTTTAATACATTACAATGGTTACACTCATTTCCTTTTGTCTTTGCATTCTTCCGGCGGGGTTAGGGGTTGTAACTACAATGTATAAATATGTATTTGTGTGTGTGTTGTAGTGGGTGAGGGTGCGGGTGGGGGTGTTGTGTGTGTGTGTCCCTGTTTTTTCCCTCCCCCCTCCCCTGTCTCGTAGGTGCAGTACTCACCATTGTCTTCGCCGCCAGCATTCATGCTCCTGGTAGAGGAGCAAGAAGATGAGGGCTGAAAAAATGTGCAGCTCTGGTTCCATGGCGTCCGGATTCCTTTTGGGGTGTGCAGAGGTGAGCGTTTTCCCTTCAAAGTCCTGTTTCCGCCCCGGAAAAGGTGGCGGATTGGTAGGTTGTGATATTGTGGGCGGTACATTGACTTCCGCCTGTCTGTTGGCGGTGACCGACAAGCTGTTTGTCTGAACCGCAGTGGCGGTCGGAGTGTTAAAGTGGCTGTCTTTGTTGGCGGTTTACGCCACGTTCGTAATTCCAATTTTTTTACCGCTGGCCTGTTGGCGGTCTTAGCACTGCTTTAACACCGTCCGCCAGGGTTGTAATGGCCACCAATATCACAAGGGACACAAAAGTTGACACAAATATCCGACCCATCAACCTGAGTACAAATCACCTGTCAGAGACGACTGCCTGTATTGCAATGTTATTTTTCTTAACATTTAATTACAGGCCATTACAGACTGCCGTAAATTGTATCACATTACAGTGCCCAACGGAAACAGGCAAACATTGGATTATGACGTATTTGAAAAATCCCGTTGTGCCTTAAGGAAGTCGAAGCCAGAAATATTCATGGCAGTACATATGCTATACATTTAGAGTGGAAAGGCAACAGTCAGATATAAGAGAAAAGCACAGAGAGAGAAAGAGGCATGCAGCCTCAATATAAAGTGCATGGGTTTCTCCTAGACAAATGTGATGAACACGTGCGGACATTAAGATGAACTTGAAACCACATATTATTATAACAACTTAAATACCCACAATAAAAGACTGCAGTCCGTCTTGTATGTTTTGTACCAGAGCATGGCATTTAACTCCCTTCTCCCAGTGCGTTAGGTAAATGTGCGATAAAAGTAGGTGGGCGATGACCAAAAAACGTAAGAGGGCTTATTGTTCGAAGTCACGAGGGATAATGTCAGGCACGCTCATGTTGGTTCTTACTGCGTAAAGGATACACAGGGGCATATTTATACTCCGTTTGCGCCGAAATTGCGTCGTTTTTTTTGACGCAATTTCGACGTAAAACTAACTCCATATTTATACTTTGGCGTTAGACGCGTCTAGCGGCAAAGTCCATGGAGTTAGCGTCATTTTTTAGCGTGGACACCTACTTTGCGTTAATTATATGCAAGGTAGGCGTTCCCGTCTAAAAAATCGACTCCGAGGCATGTGCGTGGGATTTATACTCCCGGGCAAAAATCACGCCCGGGAGTGGGCGGGTCAAAAAAAATGACGTACGCCCGCTTTTGCGCCGTTTTTTAGCTCCTGCAAAAGGCAGGCGTTAAGGGATCTGTGGGCTCTGAAGGAGCCCAAAGGTGCCCCCCCATTCCCCCAGGGACACCCCCTGTCACCCATGCCCACCCCAGGAGGACACCCAAGGCTGGAGGGACCCATCCCAGGGACATTAAGGTAAGTTCAGGTAAGTGTTTTCTATTTTTTTATTTTTGTGGCATAGGGGGGCCTGATTTGTGCCCCCCTACATGCCACTATGCCCAATGACCATGCCCAGGGGACAGAAGTCCCCTGGGCATGGCCATTGGGCAAGGGGGCATGACTCCTGTCTTTGCTAAGACAGGAGTCATTTCTATGGGGGTTGGGAGTGAAAAAAAATGGCGCAAATCGGGTTGAGGCGAAAAAATTGCCTCAACCTGACTTGCCCCATTTCTTGACGCCCAAGCCCCATGTCCCCCTACGCTGATGCTGCCTGGTGTACGTCGTTTTTTTTAACGCACACCAGACGGCGCCGGCGGCTAACGCCGGCTAACGTCATTCAATAAATACGCCGCCCGCATGGCGCTTCAGAATGGCGTTAGCCGGCGCTAATTTTTTTGACGCAAAACTGTGTTGGCGCAGTTTTGCGGCAAAAAGTATAAATATGGGCCACAGTTTGTTAAAGAGCGAGCATCTACCCGTGCTTCCTAAAGGGCCACTTGTGTGTCATTTAGGTGAGATAACACGGGCTGTTTGTGTCCATAAGTGGCATCAAGTCATACCCATACCAATGCTCTTCAAATAGTACCATCCACACATAGATGGTTTACTAATTACTTAGGTCTGTCTTTGGCCTGAAGGTTGTTGATAGCTTGATTTGGGTTAGGAGCCCAAGTTGTTTTACTATCTCCTTAGACGGAGTTACGGTGAAAGTGTGGCAATAGTGTTTCATCCTCCTAACTTTATGTGCTGTGTTTTGGATACAATTGGGAGCTTCATTGCATAGAGCTGTTTTAGCACTATGGTTTCAGGTTTGGTGCTAACAACAAAAGACCGATAAGACGTCTGCCCCAAGCCCCAGGCGTGCCTTATATGTCAGCTATTGTGATAATACTTCTCTGCTTGAACCTGCAGTTGAAAGTGGCAGTGGCCAGTTAAGCGCTTAAAAGAAGAGGCTGAAGCGGGAAATCACTCACTCATATGACCGAAGGAGGATGCAACCTCCGCAGTGGGCACAGCTGCCAGGTCGAGGTTTTATAACCAACAGAAGAGATCAAAATAGGTAGTCCCCGACCACACACACGTTGAGGTATTCTTTTGCAAATGGAGGCATGAGTGGGATGAAGACCATTTGACATAAGTACATGTGTATTAGAACTGACGTCGAAGACAAGAATATCCGATAACCTCCAATGGGAAGACCTTTCATGATCTGATGTGGCAACAGACACAGACCCATAACATTTCTCACCCCCATGGAATCTCTTGTCCTGACAATTAGTGATACTTGCTTGGACAAGCCATATTGTTTTCTTTGGGAATGAAAACGTTTTTTTATGTAATTAATTGGTCCCTCAATAAAAGATAGAAGACGGGCGAAAATGGAATCTAGCAAGGTGGAAAGTGAAGGATGTATTAATTTCTAAATCTAGTGCTAACTCCAGTGGACTATGGAAGAAAAGTGAGGCGAGTAAGAAACTTGTGACTCCCTCTTTGCTAGGTTCATTTTTGTCTACAAGTGCAACTGTTCATTGACAATACAATGACAGAGGTTGCTTTAAGCATTCTGCAAGTAACAAAAGCAATATACCCCCTTTACCATCCTTAAGGAATTACAATCATCAACACTAAATGAAATGGAGGACCCCACAGGTGAAAGTATATTTGAGGGAACTCCTATTTACAAGTTAGCCAGGGGATAATACCCAAGTGCTGTGCAACTGTTTCTTAGAAGGAACAGCACACAGAAACTGACACTGAATGTTGCATTACATTAGCAAGAGCTGTTGTCTACGATGAGCTTTCAACACAGTTGAAGAGGCAAAATGGTGGCTGTTAAACTTTTTTTGCTTATGCAGGGTCATCCCCAATCAGATCCCCAAATCTCCTATTTGTTTTGACCTGTTGCTGTTGGCTTTTGAACTCTGAGCACTTTAGCACTGCTAACCAGTGCTAAAGTGCATATGCTCTCTGTGTAAATTGTATTGTTGATTGGTTTATCCATGATTGGCATATTTGATTTACTAGTAAGTCCCCAGTAAAGTGCACTAGAGGTGCTCAGGGCTTGTAAATCAAATGCTACTAGTGGGCCTGCAGCACTGGTTGTGCCACCCACATAAGTAGCTCTGTAATCATGTCTCAGACCTCCCACTGCAGTGTCTGTGTGTGCAGTTTTTAACTGTAAATTCGACTTGGCAAGTGTACTCACTTGCCAGGCCTAAACCTTCCCTTTTCTTACATGTCAGAAACCCCTAAGGTAGGCTCTAGGTGGCCCCAAGGGCAAGGTGCAGTGTGTGGGTAAGGTAGGACATATAGGGGGTCATTATGACCTTGGCGGGCGGCATCAGCTGCCCGCCAAGATCTGACCGCCATGCGGCCGCCAATGCGGCCGCACCCCCGCCGTGGCCATTTAGAGATCCCCGCTGGGCCGGCGGGTGGAAACCTGGTTTCCACCCGCCAGCCCAGCGGGGATCACGGCCACAACATAGGAGCCGGCCCCAAATGGAGCCGGCGGTGTTGCGGCCGTGCGACGGGTGCAGTTGCACCCATCGCGCTTTTCACTGTCTGCATAGCAGACAGTGAAAAGCTGCATGGGCCCCTGTCAGGGGGCCCCTGCACTGCCGATGCCAGTGGCATGGGCATTGCAGTGGCCCCCAGCGGCCCCACGACTCCCCGTTCCGCCAGCCTTTTCCTGGCGGTGCAAACCGCCAGAAAAAGGCTGGTGGTTGGTGACTCGTAATCCCCTGGGCAGCGCTGCAAGCAGCGCTGCCCAGGCGGATTATCACCGCCAGGGCAAAAGTGGTGGAATACCGCCGGCCCCGGCTGTACGACCGCAGCCTGGAAGCACCGCCAGCCTGTTGGCGGTTCTTCCGTCGTTTTAGCCCTGGCGGTCCCGTACCGTCAGGGTCAAAATGACCCCCATAGTGATGTGTTTTATATGCCCTGACAGTGAAATATTGCTAAATTCGTTTTTCACTGTTGCAAGGCCTGTCCCTCACATAGGTTAATATGGGGGCTACCTTTAAATCTGATTAAAGTGTAGATTCCCTTTGGGAGCGGGTGGACACATAGAGTTTGGGGTCTCTTAGCTTACAATTTAAAAATACATATTTTAGTAAAGTTGATTTTACGATTGTGTGTTTGAAAATGCCACTTTTAGAAAGTGAGCATTTTCTTCCTTTTGTACCATTTTTGTGACTCTGCCTGTTTGTGGATTCCCTGTCTGGGTCAGTTTGACAGTTGGGCTGGTTGCACCTCACACTAGACAGTGACACAAAGGGAGCTGAGGTGTAGTCTGCATTTCCTGATGAACCATCTCTGCTAGGAGGGAGGAGAGGAGTGGTCACTTACACCTGAAAGGGCTGTGCCTGTCCTCACACAATGCAGTCTCTGACCTCCTGGTGAGTGTCTGGAGCCTGGCCTGGGCAAGGCAGGATTTCACATTCAAAAGAGACATTACATTCAAGTAGGCCTACTTCAAAGGAGAAATTGGGTGTAAGAAGGGCACCAAAAACTAACAGACTTTAGAACACTTCTGGAAACAAGAGGAATCTCTGCATGGAGAGGAGCTGAAGAGCTGAGGAAGAAGAGCTGCCCTGCCTGTGACTGTGCTTTGTGGAGCTATCCTGCAGTTGCTGCTTCTGCCAGAGTAAGAGGGCAAAGACTGGACTTTGTGTGCCTTCTATCTTGAGAAGAAATCTCCAAGGGCTTGATCTAGAGCTTGCCTCCTGTTGTTTGAAGTCTCAGGGACAGCAAATACTTCTCTCTGCCAGCTCCTGGAGTTTCTGGAGTGACTCCTGCCCTGACAAGTGGTGCCCTATCCAGTGCCTGGGCCCTTGAAAGGAAAAGCTGGTGAAAAGTCAAGAAAATCAACTTCCGCCGACTCCGGACTGACGCCGCTGCTGAATCCGGTGACTCCATTAGATAAATATTTCCTATTTTTCTAAACTGGTGTTATGTCATTTTGAAGTATTTTCATTAAGTTACTGTGTGTGTTGGTACAAATACTTTACACCTAGCACTCTGAAGTTAAGCCTACTGCTCTGCCAAGCTACCAAGGCGGTAAGCAGGGGTTAGCTGAGGGTGATTCTCTTTTACCCTGTCTAGAGTGGGGGTCCTTGCTTAAACAGGGGGCAACCTGACTGTCAACCAAAGACCCCATTTCTAACAGTGGCACAACCCAGAACTTGCCAAATCTAGTGCCAATGAGCCAATCCCATATAATGGTCAGAGAAGGCTGTAATAGAGCTTATTCTGTGTCCATCATCCTTAGTCAGGATTCCATGGCTATAGGACATCACCAAGGGCCTGATTTAGAACTTGGGCAAGAGGTTAGTCTGTCACAACGGTGATGGATATCCCATTCAACAAAATCTGAGTCCCATTATGTCCTATGGGATTTATATTTCGATGGAAGAAATATCTGTCATCGTTGTGGAACAGTAACCCGTCCACCAATTCTAAATCAGGCCTTAAGTCACTGACAATAAGACTGATGACACTTAGGCATCTACAAGGAATGATCTTAACCTACGCAGTCTTTGGGTGTTAAATTCTGTGGGCATTCAACTCCAAAACCTCCAGGACTTCAACAGAACAAGTAAAAAGAGAGGCTCTCCCAGAAGAGGCGATAACATGATCTCCGATCTTCAAGATAAACATCACATCTCAGAAGCTGGCAGTGTAAGCAGCCGAAACTTTAAGAATTCAGAACAGGGAGCAAAAGTAGGAGATTCTGTCTTCAAGAACACAGAGGAAAAGACATTAGGCGTGCTTTAGATCTTGATGGTGTTACCGTCAATCTGCAGCAGCAGCAGACTCGCGTACTCCATCAAGCAGATGGTGTTCTAACTGCCATATTTAGATGCATTGCAGCTGAGATGGAGACCACCACAACAGAGTGCTGTTCCTAGCCATCAGGCTGATGGGTTCCACCGAACATATTTAGATGTCACAGTCCTACATGTGGTGTACTGCCAGTGGATTGTATATGGAGGAAGGCTGTTGCTGGACCCAATGGACATTTTACAATTGCAGTGAAAATGGAATAGAGGTAAGTCACACACACACTGTACTGTGGTCATATGTGTCCACCTGCACAGCACACAACACAGCACACCACATACACACCATTACCCAGTGCCATGTACATGCTGAAAACACACATTGCCACACATCAATGATAAAACACACACACACTACTGACACTGCACCCACACACAACACAGTGTTAAACAACCAACGCTGCTACACACTCATCTACACAAACACACTCACACAAAGGCACAACTACACACATCATGTCAACAACTGCCACCCAACAACAACACTCACCATAATGTTGCACACAGCAACAGACCACACAAGCCAACACACACAATCACATCAGACCTACCTGTAAGGGGCACACATACTGGCACAACCACATCACCCACTCCAGCTCCCACACCTCACCCAATCAATCCACATACAAGTACTGACTCACATACACAACTGGAAGGGCAATATCACAGGTACAGGTCCCCTTTCAATGTGCCGCATGGACATAGTTGACAAGTGGGACTGTAATGTCATTGTAGTGCCAGCATTCATTTGGCAGTGAATACTGTCACCAGAAATGACATTTGTGTATATGTGTGATATATGTATTGTACCAGTGTGTCCCCATCTATGTCTGACACAATCGTGTTCCTGACATATGCATATCATAGTAATTAAATAAAAATACTGTGATATGTTGCGGTCCTGAGCACGTATACAGTGACCATACAACGTACACTGGCAATGTGGATTCCCTACCTTCGAGTCCGGTGACGTGGGGGAGTTGTGTTGTCTCTGTGGTCCAATGGCAGCAGTGACAGAAAGTGTTGTCCAGTCATGTCCAGTCGAAAAAAGAAGTGGATTCAAGAGATGAGGTAGGTTTTTACTTAATTTCTCCTCCAATCTGCCAACTCAGCTGTGTAGGGCAGACCACCACAGATGGCTTGGCGGTAAGGCACATCAAAATCTTATCAAAGATAAGTGTGGCTGGAGTTCCGCCAGGAGCCACTATTTCCTATCGGCACGAGTGGAGTTCCTTGCAGAGACGGTGGGGCTCATGTGGGCTACTGCCTATGGAGCCGTCAACAGTCTAAATCAGGAGGGCGTACCGCTAAGCCGGGGGAAGTGTTTTCAGTCGGAAAACTGCAGGACTGTTATTACAAAGATCTAAATCAAGCCCATTGTCTCTCCTGGACTGGCCAAAAATAGGGTATGGATCGTCAAGAGATAACCTGAATGGAGCCTTCCCTTATTGTTACATCATAATATGCAGAAAAGCAGGCATCTGAAAACACAAAAGTTGGATTCTTTGCTGAAGGCTCTAGAGACACTTGCCCATGCCAAGGTACGGGACAAAGAGGCCATCATAGTCAAAAACAGGAAGCACTGAATGAGAGACACTTACTCCATGGTATAGTCTGCACACTTTCTGTGGGAAGGTTCCCACAATCACATTGTATTAGTCAGCAGATACCATCGAGACAATTCACCTCAAGGAATCAAGTGCTGGAATCACTATTGTTGTAATGTATAAAAAAACAAAGGGGGTCATTACAACCCTGGCGGAAGACGGAGAACCGGCGGTAAGATCGCCAACATGCTGGTGGTCTTACTCTGTGAAATCATGACCATGGCGGTTACCGTCATGGTCATCCGCCGGTTCTCCGTTCCGCCTGCCAGGGAGGAGACGACCGCTGGGCTGGAGACCTGGGTCTCCAGCCCGGCGGCCGTCACTATACCTCTGGCGGTATTTGGACCCGGCTTACCGCTGTGGATTTCCAGCGGTTTGAACCACCATGAAATCCATGGCGGTAAGCACTATCAGTGCCAGGGAAATCCTTCCCTGGCACTGATAGGGGTCTCCCCCACCCCAACTCCCTCCCCTACCCCCCACCACTCCTGCCACCCCCCAAAAGTGCCAGGGCCCCCCTCCCCACCCCGACCCCCAACATCACTTCACCCATACCCACACAACACACACGCAGGCACCACCTACATACTTACACGCACACACGCCAACATACATGCCTACATCCACACACACAGTCAGACACGCACACCCACATTCAAACATACACGCACACATCCATACAGACATACCCACAGACATACACGCACTCATTCCCATACACACAACACCCCCGCAGGCATACACATATATATATATATATGTATATCAAACCAAGACCCTTTCAGGGTTAGAGTGACACATAAATTATGCAAAAAAACAAAGGATAACTCTGGGAAGTTCCCAATTTAGGTGGAGAGCTGCTCTGGTAAGGAGCACTCTGCAACACCAGCGACACTATAGATTTGCTCACCTCAAATGTCTGCTTATCTAGCAAAGTTTTTAAGCATAGGATCAGCACAGTGCTATCCTCGCCGAGCAAGATAGTGACAATGGCCCTCATTCTGACCCTGGCGGTCTTTGACCGCCAGGGCGGAGGACCGCGGGAGCACCGCCGACAAGCCGGCGGTGCTTCAATGGGGATTCCGACCGCGGCGGTAAAGCCGCGGTCGGACCGGCACCACTGGCGGGGTCCCGCCAGTGTACCGCGGGCCCATTGAATCCTCTGCGGCGGCGCAGCTTGCTGCACCGCCGCGGGGATTCTGACCCCCCCTACCGCCATCCAGATCCCGGCGGTCGGACCGCCGAGATCCGGATGGCGGTAGGGGGGGTCGCGGGGCCCCTGGGGGCCCCTGCAGTGCCCATGCCACTGGCATGGGCATTGCAGGGGCCCCCGTAAGAGGGCCCCTACATGTATTTCACTGTCTGCTGCGCAGACAGTGAAATACGCGACGGGTGCAACTGCACCCGTCGCACAGCTTCCACTCCGCCGGCTCGATTCCGAGCCGGCTTCATCGTGGAAGCCTCTTTCCCGCTGGGCTGGCTGGCGGTCTGAAGGAGACCGCCCGCCAGCCCAGCGGGAAAGTCAGAATTACCGCCGCGGTCTTTCGACCGCGGAACGGTAACCTGACGGCGGGACTTTGGCGGGCGGCCTCCGCCGCCCGCCAAGGTCAGAATGAGGGCCAAAGTCTTTTGCCATTTGTACAGCAAAATCTTTAAGCATAGGATTAACATAGTGCCATCCTTGCCGAGCTGTAAAATTGCAAAAGCCATTTACCACTCCAGGCACAGTATTACAGCTTTGGACTGGTCAAATACCATCCAAACCAACCTGGAATGAGTAAAGCAACCCCTGACACGTGTTTCGCTCTCATTAGAGCTCTGCAGAGGGGTATAGCTTTGTCCAGACACAAGGGAGCACCCAGGATAAGTCAAACCAAGGCCCTTTCAGGGTTAGAGTGATGCATAAATTATGCAAAAAACAAAGGAGAACTCTGGGAAGTTCCCAATTTAGGTGGAGAGATATTTTGTTTGCATAATTTATGCATCACTCTAACCCTGAAAGGGCCTTGGTTTGACTTATACTGGGTGCTCCCTTGTGTCTGGACAAAGCTATACCCCTCTGAAGAGCTCTAATGAGAGTGAAACGCGTGTCAGGGGTTGCTTTACTCATTCCAGGTTGGCTTGGATGGTATTTTACCAGTCCAAAGCTGTAATACTGTGCCTGGAGTAGTAAATGGCTTTTGTAATTTTACAGCTCGGCGAGGATGACACTATGTGTCAGGATACTTCAATTCGATTTCCTCAGAAGCAGAAGATAACTACTCAGTCCCGACCCGAGCTACTCACAACAAATATTAATCCTTCGTGCTAAGTACCCCGGAGGGGGAAAGGGGAATGGGATGGTAGAGAGACTGCCACAGAGATGATGAACGCCAGTACTCAGTCTGCCTCTTCACATCTAAGATTGGATATAGCACCTGCAAGAGTCACAGTCGCAATTACTAGGGACATACAACATCAGTTTTTCACTTTCTACTCTCAACACTTAATTCTCTTTAATTCTATTATTTCTTCACTCACCCTGAGTTCTCTGTAGCCTTGCTTCTCTCTATAAATGATAGCTCTTCTTAAAAAATGCTTATTACTGATTCTGGAAGAACTTCTCAACCTTTGTTAGAGATTGGTTTTATGTTGCTATATATATATAGTTGGTGATAATGCGTTCTTCAAATCAGCTGATGTTATTTAATTTCTCCTGTCTTATTGTGATTTCTGTCAATACTTGTATTTGTAAATGCTTGTTTATTAAAGTTAGTTTCTCCTTCCTTACTTCAACATCTGTCGATAACTTGTAGTTGTAAATGCTTGTTTATTTAAGTTTGTTATTCTTTTAAACTCTATTTTGGTTTATTACCATTGAATTTGTAAATGCTTATTTGTTATCAGTTCGTTTCTCCTTTAAACTTGGCCTTTGTTTATAACCTTGACATTTGTAGATACTTGCTCTTTTAAAGTTTGTTTTTTCTTTGACTTTAATATCTTAAACAAGAACCTTGTAAACATAAGGTTAATTCATACATTAACTCTGTAGCCTTGCCGACTTCCACGGGAACGGTCTACTATCAAACTCTTCGAATAAACCTTGACAATATTCATCCGTTTTCTGTAATATAATCTTCAAATGTAATTTTACCTCACAGGAGTTTCTGTTCTGAAGCGCGCTCTCTCTCCACACAGCTGATTCCTGTCAGACCTCAGTTGAAGTGCAAGGCTTCCAGCTGGAGAGCTCGTAACCTAGCAACCAACCGATTGCAAGACTAGAACTGTAACTAACCTTCAGGACTCACAGCGGCCATCTTGGATCTTCTCTTCTTGATTCTTCCTTTGAAATAAGCGCAAGATTACTCTGCAAACCTTCTTCCAGTTTGGGCTTTGCTGTCTCCACTGAGGATATCTCTTTGCTTTTCTCATGCACTTCTTTGATTTGACTTGGCAAGTTTGTGTGGTCATGACACTATGTTAATCCTATGCTTAAAGATTTTGCTGTACAAATGGCAAAAGACTTTGGGGGTCATTCCAACTTCGGCGGTCGGCGGAGGCCGCCCGCCAAAGTTCGCCCGCCAGAAGACCGAACCACGGTCAAATGACCACGGCGGTCATTCTGACTTTCCCGCTGGGCGGGCGGGTGACCGCCAAAAGGCCGCCCGCCCGCCTAGCGGGAAAGACCCAGCAACGATGAAGCCGGCTCCGAATGGAGCCGGCGGAGTTGCTGGGGTGCGACGGGTGCAGTGGCACCCGTTGCGATTTTCAGTGTCTGCTAAGCAGACACTGAAAATCATTATGGGGCCCTGTTAGGGGGCCCCTGTACTGCCCATGCCAGTGGCATGGGCAGTGCAGGGGCCCCCAGGGGCCCCACGACACCCGTTCCCGCCATCCTGTTCCTGGCGGTAAGAACCGCCAGGAACAGGATGGCGGGAAGGGGGTCGGAATCCCCATGGCGGCGCTGCTTGCAGCGCCGCCATGGAGGATTCCTATGGCCAGGGGAAAACCGGCAGGAAACCGCCGGTTTCCCTTTTCTGACCGCGACTTTACCGCCGCGGTCAGAATTGGCCAGGAAGCACCGCCAGCCTGTTGGCGGTGCTTCCGCGGTCGTTGACCCTGGCAGTCCATGACCGCCAGGGTCAGAATGACCCCCTTTGTCACTATCTAGCTCGGCGGGGTTAGCACTGTGCTGATCCTATGCTTAAAAACTTTGCTAGATAAGCAGACATTTGAGGTGAGCAAATCTAGAGTGTCGCTGGTGTTGCAGAGTGCTCCTTACTAGAGCAGCTCTCCACCTAAATTGGGAACTTCCCAGAGTTCTCCTTTGTTTTTTTGCATAATTTATCCATTACTCTAACCCTGAAAGGACCTTGGTTTGACTTATACTGGGTGCTCCCTTGTGTCTGAACAAAGCTATACCCCTCTGAAGAGCTCTAATGAGAGCGAAACACGTGTCAGGGGTTGCTTTACTCATTCCAGGTTTGCTTGGATGGTATTTGACCAGTCCAAAGCTGTAATACTGTGCCTGGAGTGGTAAATGGCTTTTGTCATTTTACAGCTCGGCGAGGATGGCACTATGTTAATCCTATGCTTAAAGATTTTGCTGTACAAATGGCAAAAGACTTTGTCACCATCTAGCTCGGCGAGGATAGCACTGTGCTGATCCTATGCTTAAAAACTTTGCTAGATAAGCAGACATTTGAGGTGAGCAAATCTAGAGTTTCGCTGGTGTTGCAGAGTGCTCCTTACCAGAGCAGCTCTCCACCTAAATTGGGAACTTCCCAGAGTTCTCCTTTGTTTTTTTGCATAATTTATGTGTCACTCTAACCCTGGAAGGGCCTTGGTTTGACTTATACTGGGTGCTCCCTTGTGTCTGATATATATATATATATATATATATATATATATATATATATATATATATATATATATATACATATATATATATATATGTAAATATATATATATATATATATATACATATACATATATATATCAGCTAACCTCTTTGCAAACACTTTACTGAAAACTATCTGAAGCAAAGTAACAGAAATCACATTTTCACGCAATGCAAATATTGCTAATGTGGCAAATCTTAATTGCAAGAGAGATTAACTATCTAAAATGGTAGGCCCTTTTGCTGAAGCAGCCTGTAAATCGGAAGAAAAATGGAGGAAAGCATATCAAAGTTAGACACATCAGGCATACAGAAACTGCTCAACAACAGAAGGCTCAAATGACTCTCAAACTGGCCTAGTAGATATTAAAAAAACACACGGCTTGCTGAGCTGCTGAGAGAAAATGGATTAAGAGATGAAAAATTACTATTTCCATATTAACTCATTATTGCAAGGCTCCATCAGAAATCTATACCCCTAGAAATCTGCACCAATCCTTCATTAGAAACTTTCTGAAGAGAACAAAAATCCTTCTTGATCCAGAAATACCTTATGCACTAAGCTGCATATCGCACTACTGTGCATCTTTTAAAGCATCCTATTTTTTTGCCCAACAGAAGGCGGTTTTCTATGATTTGCTTTAATTCTATTGTTGAATGTATGATGTACACAACTAGTTGTTGACACTTAGGGCCGTATTTATACTCCGTTTGCGCCGAATTTGCGTCGTTTTTTTCGACGCAAATTCGACGCTAAACTAACGGCAACTAACGCCATATTTATACTATGGCGTTAGAGGCGAATAGCGCCAAAGTTCCCGGAATGTGCGTCATTTTTTAGCGTGAACCCCTTCCTTGCGTTAATGATATGCAAGGGAGGCGTTCCCGTCTAAAAAATTACTCCCAGGCCTTTACGTGGTATTTATACTCCCGGGCAAAAGAGACGCCCGGGAGTGGGCGTGGCTAAAAACGGCGCATTTGTGCCGCTTTTTAACGCCTGGGTCAGGCATGGCGTTAAGGGACAAGTGGGCTCAAAATGAGCCCAGAGTGCCCTCCCCTGCCCCCAGGGACCCCCCCTGCCACCCTTGCCCACCCCAGGAGGACACCCAAGGCTGGAGGGACCCACCCCAGGGACATTCAGGTAAGTTTTTTTTTATTCTTTTTTAATAATTTTTTTTGGCATAGGGGGGCCTGATTTGTGCCCCCCTACATGCCACTATGCCCAATGACCATGCCCAGGGGACAGAAGTCCCCTGGGCATGGCCATTGGGCAAGGGGGCATGACTCCTATCTTTACAATGATAGGAGTCATGTTGATGGGGGATGGGCGTCGAAAATAAATGGCGCAAGTCGGGTTACGACGATTTTTTCGACGTAACCTGACTTGCCCCATTTTAAGACGCCCATGCGCCATTTTCCCCCTACGCCGGCGCTGCCTGGTGTACGTGGTTTTTCTCGCGCACACCAGGCAGCGCCGGTCTGCTTGCGCCGGCTAACGCCATTCAATAAATACGGCGCCCGCATGGCGCTTCAGAATGGCGTTAGCCGGCGCAAAACTTTTTGACGCTAAACTGCGTTAGCGCAGTTTAGCGTCAAAAAGTATAAATATGGGCCTTAGGCCTTCATTACGAGTTGCATGGAGCAGTATCCCCGGGGGATTCGACTTGGGCAACAACACGTTTTCCAATGTCACCAGAACCAGCACTATCGGATCATCAGTCTCTGGACCTAACAATACCCTGCATTGAGACACCTTACCTAGAGACTTCAGAAGATCTGCAGTGCAGGCATCTGCTGTGCCTAGTACCTGCCCACAGTAATACTTCGCCTGAGGGAGTAGAGAAAATGTTCCCCAGCTAAATACAATTATATCAGTCCCTAATGCCCCTAGACCACCACCCTTGGCTGCGAAAAATATTGCTACAGTATTTACTACTTGCTCCAAGCAAGTGGTAAACATTTGCAGATTTTGTCCAGTTATTTTTCCCAGAAGGAGAAAACATGTGTAATTGGACTCAATATTACCAGAAATGCATGTTATTCATCATTCTGGAGGAAAACATCCTATCCCAGTTATATGATGGAGCAACACCAGATAACACTGTTAAATCCAAATCCGTTATCTCCTCACAGAGATAACACAGAACTCATAATAGGGGCTATACTCTCGTAGCTCTTGCTTTAGCCCCGTCAATAGTAATTTTTATTTCTGACATTTTTGCTATTTGATGTATTGGTGGAGCATTTTAGTATGTTCTAAAATGAGTTTGACAAATCTTTTCATTCCAGCAGGGGGTAAGAGCAATTAAAATGTCATCCGTCAGCAGTTAATTAACAGTATGACCAATTTGGCCACACAATGAAAACCCTAATTGGAATTAAAGCTAAAGGGTTTTATTACAAATGAATGCTCAGGTTAATGTAAACAACTCTCAAAAACAGACTGTATGGGTACAGTAACATCATTGGGTGTCTGAACCTCTGAAAGAAATGCAATCTAATAAACATTAGGCAAACTAAACACTCGATCACAGCTATGCAAATTAACAACAACAACAACACTTGGTGCTCAGTAAATAAATGTTGTCCAACTCGTCTAAACATTATTGCAAAATAGAATCATCTGAATAGCTGGCTAAAGCTAAGGGAATCTTCCAAAGTCAGCATGTCACTAATTGGCATCTGCAGTGCAACAAAACATAAGAACAAAAAAGTAGGATGGAAATAAAGGACAAAGGAAAGTTGAAAAAGGAACATCTGGGTCAAAACGAAGCTAACAAAAGTTGGCAAAAACTAAGTAAAAAGGGAAAGCGTCAGCATGTCAGAAGCTCTGTCAAGGGTCCTCCCATGGGTCGAAGAAAAGTCTAAGTTCTCTCAGCAGGCATTGGGAAAGTGCAGAGAAAGGGCAAAGTGGTCTGCACCTATGAAAGGCCAAGAAAATCTCCACCTGCAACTAACTTAAAACAATTAATTAAAGTCCAAAGTAAATGATGATTAACAATTGGTAACACCTAAGGATCAGAAGATTTAATTCCCCAATACCCTTGCATGATACAACAAACATCTGTAATGTTCTTGTGAGATCCCAAGTCCTTGGTGTTCTGTACAACTTTGCAACAATATGAATAGGGCTAGTCATTACATTCTCAGTCTCTCTGTGTATGGTCCTCAAGGGTACTTTCTCACATTCTGTATGAGCAAAACAACAACACATGTATTTTGAATCTAACATTTCATGCAAAAGGCATCTGAAAGAACTGCCACATTAGCAGTAATGAAAAAATGTTTCTCACATTTAAGAGACTGGGGTCTAGCAGTCCTAACATGGCTGAACTCAGACAGAATTAAAATTGCACATGTTATTCAGATTAATCATAACATATAAAACCTTGGCAATTATAAAATTGTCAGTAAATAGTTCTCATTTAGCCTTCATGTTACAGTAGATGCAAAACGAAATACCTTGTCAGCACATGTAAGTAAATATGATGAAGAACTATAATTTTGACATTAGCCTATAATGTTTAATGCACATTGGTTATGAAATTAACTATCATTTCAATGGTAAATACTCTCTGTTAATATCAGAATTAATATAAAATCATAATCAATGGTTACATTTAAATTAATATGGTTAAACCACACGTTTTTTTACTACACTACAGTGAACTCAACTTGTAGTGCACCACTTTACAGTTCTCCTGTTATAAATTAACACATTATAATGATAATCTGGTGATGTATAGATCAACATTGTGATGTCAAAGGTAACAGCCAATCTCCGCTCCACCAGTAATGAACTTTTATCAGCTCTAAATAGCTCACAAACTCTTGGGTCTAGTTTGTGATATATAAAGTTACTAAATAAATACAAAAAATATATAAAAAAATGAGTCCAATTTAAAAAAGCTAGGGACACCTTCAACTGTAATGACTTTGCCAGACCTGAAAGTGCCTTGTGCAGGATCATTTCATATTTTTCATGCACTAGAGAAGACTCACAGCTTTCTCACATTCATAAATCTAAGTAACTCAGTCTAAAAAGTCTAGTCCGAACAGGTTTATTCTGTTTGCACAGTATATAGAAACAGATTATGGAATGTCTGACATGAAGATGGTTACAGTAATACTGAGCCTAAACTATTCATTTTATTATTTGTTTCTTTTCCTTCTTGTGCTCACAGTTAGATGCGTCAGGGTTGGAGATTTGCATCTGTAGCACAATCTTCCTGTTGGGATATTACTCTGTGCATTGCTATGTGGATGGGCTAAAGTGAGGGTGCATGGGAATTGAGTTTAATCAAATTCCATTCACTAACTGGGAAGAGTGGGTGGAGAGGAAGGTAGGCTATAACTGGTGGGTAGTAAGTGGTTGAGGGAAGGAAAAAAAGAGTCAAGAAGCATTTGCATCAACTGTAACAATAAGGCCATATATAAAACCATGGAGCAAATCTTGACATTGAACAAGAATGGCTAACCCTAGAAAGTATCACTCCGTATTTCAGGATAGTCAGTATCTCGAAAATACAAGGGATCAGGTTATAATGATTCAGAAAACCCACATACCAAAGAAAGAACAAGTTGGTATCAATAATTTATTTAGATAAAAGAAATTCTTCTGGCATGTGCAACAGTCTTCAATCATGGTACAGTTGGTATTTTCTAGGTATTTAAAGATTGTTAATGATCATGAATGAGTGTGACATCAGGGCTAGATGGACTGTAGCTGAGATCCATATATTGGGTGAACATCTAACATTTATATCATATTATGGGCCCACATGGGATGCCATAAAGCATTAACTCACTTAAAACGTTTGCCTGCCACTTCTCTTTTTTGTGCAATTTTTGGAAGGGGAGTTTAACATATCTATAATGCATATAGAAACATCTGATTAGTAAGGTTGAGCTGGATCATCCAGGTAATTACCTAAGAGACATCTACTTGAATTAATGGCAGGATATACAGTAGGTTGAATGACATTTGTAAGACCATCATCCAAAGAAACACCAATAAACTTATCAAAGGGCCATATTTACAACATCTGGCAGATTTGATATCTTTCTTACATTTGCTGAAATACATGTGACAGAGAACAAGATCATGTAGGCAGAGTTCTCCACTGCAGCATAGTCATGCAAATCAAGTCTTCGGCTTGTGTCCATAAGGTTTTGGGCAAATATTTTTTATATCTTTGGAGATTTAAAGTCTCCCTGCTAGATAAATTGGGATGTTCTGATCATATTAATAAGAGTATAGAAACATATTTCTCATCAAATTGAAAGAGTGCTAAAATTGAAGATATCTTGACTATTTTTAGCAATACTCTTTGGCAGATATATCTTATGGAAAGAGATCAGAAGGCCCTAAACATCAGGAGTACGTTGATTAACTGCTGAAATGATTATCAAGGGCCACCTCAGCATTAGAAACAAACCAAACCAGAGAAGACATCAGGACAATCCATGAAAAAAGAGTAGATTATGTATGCAACTAATTATTATCATTGTTCATAAAAAGAGGGGAGCATTATCGGAAGACTCCTACCCTGGCAGGCTAAAAATAATGAAAATGAAGAAATGAAATATATTAAGGAGTTCAAAGATGAAAGAAAAGTTCAAGGGCAGGTCAAATATGCATCAGTATTCTATCAATATTTCACAAAACTATGTATGCAGAATCTAACTCTCACGACTGAGGACACTGACCTTTTCCTACAAGACATCCCTATTCCTCATTTTAATATAGAATAGAATAAGACCGTAGAATCTTGTGCAGGTCATGAAAGATCTACCAGTGGGCAAGGCACCTGGAGCTGATGGTTTCAGAAATGAGTTCTTCAAAGCCTTTCTAGATATATTGCTTACACACTTACAAAGCTCTGTTTGATCTTATTTGGAACACTGTTAAAATCCCTGTTAATTTCAAAGATGGACAAATCTATTTTTTGTACATGTAAAATGTCCCTGCCATGTCATTTTTTACCATCCACTATACCCCTAATCACTGATTATAAAAGTGTTATGAAAATGTCAACAAATCTGGGTCAAATATTTGGAAGCCTGGTTGGTACTCCCTAAACTGACTTTGCCCCTTGTTGAAAGCTATGTACCCAGACACACTTCTTTGTTGAAAACCATTCCTATCTCTCAGATTGGGGACCACGAGGTTTAATTGTTTTCTTAGTCATAAAAAATGTCTTTGCCGGGGGGGTGGGTTTGGCGACACCTAAGAAGGCTGGCTTACCTGTGAGTTCCGCAGCAGCAAGAGCAATTGTCACTACATTTGCAGCATGCGACCAGGGAGAAGGTGAAAAAGGGATTCCTCTTTCTGTCTCCAATTCTACTGGGGAGTACCTTAACTGAGTTACAGGATTTAGCGCTGCCATTTTCCTGTGTTCCTTTGATGTGGCCGCAAGTACCCGGTGAAGTCGCATCTGCTATTTTATATTACGATGCTTCATTGGAGTTACAGGCTGATGGGCAGATTTAAGGAAAGTGGTGCTGCTATTTTTCTTGTGACCCTTAGCGCCCCCTAAAGCCACCATGCATGCGCCGTATCTAAGATATGGCGCACCATGGCGCAGGGTAGAGAGCAACACCGTCCACATTTTTGACGCTATTGATGTACTGTTCAGGGTTAGCTCCACAATTTTGGCACTAACCCTGAACGGTACATAGGGGCCCATTGTAAACAATGGTGTGCCCCCTTTTTACCCCTGCTTTGAGCAGGCGATAAAAGTGCTGAAAAAAATTATACAAAAAAATCTTTTGGCCCCCCCAATGGTGCATGCATAATGCAAAGCAAATGGTTAAATTGCACCACTTTGTAAATATGGCACAGGAAAAGGACATCTTAGCACTGTCTTATAATAAAAAAAGGACGCTAAGGCAGCACTAAAGTGGTGCTAGGCCCTCTTAAATCAGGTCCTGAGTGCGCACACTGACTCGCTAGCACTGAGGCAGCATTCAATGTCTATTTAAAGATATCAACTTATACTTGGAACACTACAATGCTTGAAATTGTGAGCAATAAACATCTTTCGATCTCATACAGTTTTTAATGCTGTTCTGGAAGACTTGTCCCAATAAGCCTTTTTCTCCTGAACAATGTTGGGAGGACTTTTATTAGGTAATATGCAACTAACTCGGTTTTGAATCCCTCGCCTTTACCTGTGGCTACATATTTATAAATTCTATCACAGATTAATGCTAATTCTACTGGCTGATTTCAACTGCCTTACAGCCTGCCATTCCATGACGTTCTGACTGGCATGGAAAGCCTGGCGGTGAGGGTGTGCTGGGGGCCACAGGGGTGCCCGTGCCCAGCACCATCGAAATGTGCACTGTCTGCTTTGCAGCCAGTGCATATTCCGAGGGTGCTGGTCGGCCCCCTCTGTGCTACAAGATAGCACTTGGCTCCTTTAAGGGAGCCAAGTATAATCCTGTAGCACTGTTCCTGCTGGTCTGACCAGTGGGCATGCTCTATTGCAATGTTTCTGCCGGTCAGACCAGGGGAAAGATTGTAATAGGGCAGGGGGACCCCACCGCCATGGCGATGGCATCCTCCCGGTGAGTTTGGCGGTCCCACAGTAGGACCGCCAAACTCTTAATGAGGCCCTTAGACTAGTAATAAGATTTTTATTTTGCTGGATGTCTCTAATGCCACAGCCAATAGGAGAAAGAAATTTCTTGCTCTTCGTCCATCGCTAAGAACTTTGGGTCCTCACTATGGACTATTCCATCCATGTATCTTCAAAGTCACATATCAAAATAAGACACAACCAGCTGAACTCAAGAAATTCATTGACTCTCACTTGTTAATAAATATGGACATAACTGGCCCTTCTTCATGTTAACCCCTTGGGTGCCGCGGACGAGACCACCTCGTCCGGCTATGGGCACCCGGGGGAAGCACTAGTGCTCCCCCCGATGGCCGAGCACCCCCTCCCCTGGGCAGAGATGGAAGGGGAATCGCTTCCCCTTCCACCCCCGCCCCCCGTAACCCCCCTGTGGCGTCTGATGACATCAGCAAGCTTTTGCACACTGACCTCATCAGAGGCCTTCCCCCCGGCCTTCCCCTCCCCAGCGCCGATCGAAGGAGAAATGCAAACCATTTCTCCTCCGATCACGTGTAGTGGGCAGAGAGGCATGAAAGGAGAGGAAAGGTCTTTCCTCTCCTTTCATGTCTCCCTGAGCATTTCTGCTGCCCGATCGCATGTTATTTGAAATAAGCGGAGTGGCCCCTAATAATAAAATTATTAGGCCGATCGTTCCACTTGGAATGATGAGGGCTGCACATTTATTTTACTTTGGGAAGCACATCTGAAAACTAAACATCTAGTTGATTCCAGGGTGGTGTGCTTCACATGCACCCTGCACCATTTCCTTACCCAAGATGCCCTGCAAACCTGCAACTTTGCTGGAAAGCACACATTTTTCCCACATTTTTGTGATGGAACCTTCCAGAATCTTCAGGAATACACAAAATTCCTACCACCCAGAATTGTCTCATCTACACCAATAAAACTTCTGCTGCACTTGTCAGCCTAAAAACTTTTTTTTTCAAACTGCCCTTTTGGACCTACTTTGGTTCCCCCTCAATTCCGACATGTTTTTGGCTCTTTCCTGTCACAAACACTTGGCCCACCCACACAAGTGAGGTATCATTTTTATTGGGAGACTTGGGGCAACACTGGGTGGAAGGAAATTTGTGGCTCCTCTCGGATTCCAGAACTTTCTGTCACCGAAATGAGAGGAAAAAGTATTTTTGTGGCCAGATTTTGAGGTTTGCAAAGGATTCTGGGTAACAGAACCTGGTCAGAGCCCCACAAGTCACCCCATCTTGGATTCCCCTAGGTGTCTAGTTTTCAAAAATGCACTGGTTTGCTAGGTTGCCCCAGGTGGCGGCTGAGCTAGAGGCCAAAATCCACAGGTAGGCAGTTTGTAAAAAACACCTCTGTTTTCTGTGGAAAAATGTGATGTGTCCACGTTGTATTTTGGGGCATTTCCTTTTGCGGGCGCTAGGCCTACCCACACAAGTGAGGTACCATTTTTATTGGGAGACTTGGGGGAACGCTGAGGGGAAGGAAATTCGTGGCTCCGCTCAGATTCAACAACTTTCTGTCACCGAAATATGAGGAAAAAGTATTTTTTTAGCCACATTTTGAGGTTTGCAAAGGATTCTGGGTAACAGAACCTGGTAAAAGCCCCACAAGTCACCCCATCTTGGATTCCCCTAGGTTTGTAGTTTTAAAAAATGCACAGGTTTGGTAGGTTTCCTTAGGTGGCGGCTGAGCTACAGGCCAAAATCCACAGGTATGCACTTTGCAAAAAACACCTCTGTTTTCTTTGAGAAAATGTGATGTGTCCACTTTGTATTTTGGGGCATTTCCTGTCACGGGCACTAGGCCTACCTACACAAGTGAGGTACCATTTTTATCGGGAGACGTGAGGGAACATAGAATAATAAAACAAGTGTTATTGCTCCTTGTCTTTCTCTACATGTTTTCCTTCTAAATATAAGACAGTGTGTAAAAAAAGACGTCTATTTGGGAAATGCCCTGTAATTCACATGCTAGTGTGGGCACCCCAGAATTCAGAGATGTGCAAATAACCACTGCTACTCAACACCTTATCTTGTGCCCATTTTAGAAATACAAAGGTTTTCTTTATACCTATTTTTGACTCTTTATATTTCAGCAAATTAATTGCTGTATATCCGGTATAGAAAACCCACTGCAAGGTGCAGCTCATTTATTGGCTCTGGGTACCTAGGGTTCTTGATGAACCTACAAGTCCTATATATCCCCGCAACCAGAAGAGTCCAGCAGATGTAACTGTGTATTGCTTTTTAAAAAATCTGACATCGCAGGAAAAAGTTAAGAGTAAAATGTAGAGAAAAATGGCTGTTTTTTTCACCTCAATTTAAATATATATTTTTTTCAGTTGTTATTTTGTGTAGGAAACCCTTGTAGGAGCTACACAAATTACCCATTGCTGAATTCAGAATTTTTTCTACTTCTGAGAAATGTTTAGGTTTCTGGGATCCAGCATTGGTTTCACACCCATTTCTGTCACTGACTGGAAGGAGGCTGAATGCAGAAAAATCTTAAAAATGGGGTATGTGCCAGTGTCACGTAGGCTCTCATTATTCTAATGAGACTACTGGATTTTTGGGCAGCAAGATCGTTCACAGTGTGGGGGACTAAGTCTGACCCACAGTGAAGGACCCTTGTCACCCCAAACCCAGTTTTTGCTCCCGCTAACTAGCAGTGCCTCATCTCTCCCGAAGGGAAGAGACAATTGGGCAGCCGAGCGCATGACATCTTAGTACTTCCCAGGGAAGTCGTGGTCACTCAGGTCACAACCGGTTCTCTCGTAAACAGTGCGGTCTCTTATATAAATGACAAAGGCAGTTTGAGTTTTAAAGATTGGTTTAATGAAACAACTGCATGTTAGATAACAAAGCGTGAGCTGCAATAACCAGAACTATACAACACAGTAGGATTTAAATAGTAACGAGGAGAGTGAAGCACAAGAATAAGGCTATCATAGTGCAACTAAATTATGTTCTCTCTAAGTTATATTGTGAGCACAGCCTGTGAAGCTCTAAGCCTGCCTTCCAGGTTCCCCCGGGAGGACATCAACCCTCATACCTGAGCAAAGGCCTGTAATCTGCATCAGCATCTGCAACAGGGCAGTCAGCATCTAGTTGTGGGTTCCTGGTCGGAATCTCCCTCTTACTTGTACTAGTACTAGAAAGTGTTTTTATAACTAAAACGCTGATGTTCTAAGAAACGTCCCTACGTAAGGATGTGTACTTTCTACGAACCCTAAAGACTAAACTTCTACCACGTCTATCAGCAATGTACCAGACTGTATCCTTGACTGAAGCACAGAGCGAGCAGGAATGTATTGTTTGAGAACACAGTGCTGAAGTAAGCTAAACAGTGTGATAGAATGAAATAAAAACAAGACCGTGAAACTGGTTATTGTAAAATAACAGTGCAAGGTTGAATAAAACGCGTCTAGGGCAAAGTCCACAGAGGCCTAATACGTTAAGCAAACGCGCATAAAGCTACATTAAAAAGGCTACACTACACCCTCCCCTTGTCGGTAGAAAGTGGTTTAAGTCGAAACAAAAAAATGCCCTAGTCCAAAATATTATTAAAACCCTATCAAATTTCAACAAGTTAAGAGGACACCAAAGCATATTAATCCTCAATTTAAAAAAAGAATGAGCAAGCGGCAAAATGCCGAATTTGAATCACAATGTCAATTTAAAATAAATCCAAATCAAACAGTGGTCATGGAAAGCAGGAGATTCTCCACTTCGGCAGATGACAAAACCGGAAAATCCAGGCCAAAGACTACCAAGGAGCAGGTGTGTTCCAAAGCCCCAGTGTCAACCAAGGCGGCATCCCGTGTAGAGCCTGTAAACGAGTCAATATCAACTTCCTCCAGGAAGGGTATCTCGTAAGTAGCCTCTCAAAGCAAACGCAGCCGCAGCGTGCATGTCTGGTAATTAGCCCTCATCAGGAACATCAACAGATCAGCATCAACCACTGGGGGGCGTTGCTGTGAGAGACAGACGTCTAGTGCATGTTCAAAAGAGCACCAACGGCACCGAAACACGGGCTGCACACAATCCAAAATCGGTCTGAATGACAGAGACCAGTCACACTCCAAATATTCCAGGAGTGTTGCTCCAAAGTGCTGCATCATGCGTTCACGACACAGCTGCGCTGATGGGAGCGCCCTAATTTGTCCTTGTTGCGGCGGGACAGCCATTGCGGAAAAACAACAGCAACAGTAAAATGCTGCTAATAAAGCCAAAGTTATCGGAAATCCCCCAAAAATGTTTCCGAAAATTGAATGAATAGCCGAAGGTATTAAACCGAATACGGAAGAGAAGGTGTGAACGAAACCAACACCAACGGCTTTGAAAAAATCTGCTAATCCAGCTGTGCTGGACGCATTAAATATACATCCCACGAGTTCACCAAAGTGGCTCGGAAAGTTGGTATTTAACAGGGACTGTATTTCCACCGATGACCTTCACACCTGAAGTGCGTAGGTCTCGATTGCAGATGTAAGGGCCACATGCTTCTGAAACAATAAAGCCTTTAGTCTACTTAACTTGTCGAAATTCACCTTGGAAGTAGCAATGTGAGGCCAAATATCCGCTACCTCCCTCAATTTATTGGGGGGAAACAACACACTCCCGCAGCAAGTAACGACCTTAGTGACCGAAACAACGTAAACTATTCCGGCCCGCATGCCACAACAGTCTTCACTATTGAGGAGGACGTAGCTGCCGTTTGAAAGCACCTGGAATGTGCGTTTAATCAAGGGGACTGGAACTTCCTTCAGATAGCAAGCCAAGTTTGCAACCGAGGTATTACACGCCCCATGCAAGGACAGCTGTTTTCAAATCATGGAATGGCTGAATTAAGTCTTGCATTCACTACCGCTAAGAAAGACCTCTTTGATGCCATTCATGCATTTGTACAAGAAGGGAAGCTCCCACACCTCATGGATGTAACTATCTCCCAACTTTTCATATCTGCCTACTGCAACATGTTTCAAACAAGAAGTGAATTGTGACGTAGAAATAGGCAGATTAATAACCCCATGTATTAACCACTCTGCAGAGGGGATCTCCGCCACGGTAAAAGGCAATCTTTCTAACTTTCAGTGTTGAGCATGACATAAGTCTCCTCCTTCTTAGCCATTAGTTGTTGTTGTTGCGTTAAATTAAAGGAAACTAATATTTCCCTGGCACTGATATGCTGCCACGGAACGCGACCCGCCTTCAAAGTCTGAAGCGTCCAACCCAGCTGCATAATGGACCTAGTCTGGCTCTGTCCATGATATAAAGAAGACATATCAGATTGTATAATGTCTATAGCAGAAGAAACAATGTTGTTAATTGTATATATCCGGTCGGACAAGGTGTGAATTCCATTATCCACAACAGCTAATGCCTTTTACAAATTTTCCTGATCAATCTGCCTTAACCGGGCTGTAGCCTCTTGTTGGGAAAGTTTCCATATTTCATTGTATACTTCATACAAGAAACGCTTCCTACGTGGCGTCTTCGGGCCTGACAAAAAATCTTGTAAGTCAGTGTTATTAGACAGGAGAGTGAGATGTGTCTTAACTGCATCCAGCGAGGATGATTTTAACCATTGCTGGCACAATTTTCCCACAGGGCATGTAGTAATTATTTCAGCATGTTCTGGTGATATATAGCGAGGGTCTGACCTACTCGTCCGGAAACCCCCCGAGGAGGTGACAAAACGTTGATGACACCCGTTGGTGTCTACTGGCCGCAATAACCACCCACCTGGACGTGTCAATGAAGTGTTAAATTTACCATTCTGGACCCATTCAGTAAGCTCACTAAAGATGGCATTTATGTATTTCTGCCAATTATTAATTTTTGCAGGGGCAGGTATACTAGGCATGTTCAATTTTCTGATTGTGGCTAAGCCTAAACAGCTAGTCTGTTGTACTGTTTCATTTAAAAAAATCATTTGAACGGGAATGAGACATGCTCTAAACAATGTTTCTCTACCCTTGGTTTGCAAATTTTTTGTTCCCCAAACACTTTTCAAATCAACATTTTTTGCCCAACATTCATAACCTTTAATTGACAATCGGGAAACAAAGGAATCCGAATATATGAATTTCGTGTTGGTCAACAACATTTGTTTATCTTTAGTCGGAGTTAACCTAAAATAATATGACTTAGCATTCTTTTGATGATGCCCAGAAAAATACGTAAATTTATCAAAATAAGTTTTGGAACTCCCTTGCGGGGGAGTTGGGCAATGTTCTCATCGCGTATAGTCAAATATCGTTTAGGACTACTTGCTTTGTGTATGAAGTGGTGCCCATAATAATTATAGCAAAACATGTCACCATAATTCTCTTTAAACTGGTAAACGTATTCATTTTCAAAGACAGTGTAATAATGTAATTCTGTCATCATTGAATCAACAGTCTTCACATCCCAATCATCAGATACAATGCCTGGTATTACTATATCATTCATAGATAACTTTAGTACATATGGTATTTGAATTATTTCAGTGGGACCGTATATATCAAACATTACTTTATCCCACACAATCCCATCCGGAATTGGCACTGCAGAAATGTTCACAAAGGACAAGTCTCTTCGAACCCTTGTGATGAAAAATGTGGTTTCAACACCTCCTCCACCTGTTCAACCGCTGATCTCTCAGGAAGTAAATGACCATATATCAATAGAAAAAAGGTGATGACAAACCCAATCCAAAGAAAAAATGCTATCATTGTCAAAAAAAAGCCACAGATAGCTCCATGGAAAAACAAAATACGTATTTTTAAGCCAACACATCAGCTTACGTGGACCTGACAGGTCAGTAGTCGAAATGCAAACGAGTCCGATAGACCATCGTTGTTGTCAGCAAAGTAACCAGAGGTAGTTCGTGCAAAAGGCGTCGCCGTAGTCAATGAAGGAGTTGGTGTTTCTCGCACTGGTACACTGTAGATAGCACCATCCATCATGTCTGTATTCATGGTGACTTGATCAAATGTTTCTAAATTAGTCGTTATTAGTGGATCTAATGCGAGATCATAATCCACCCTAACCAAGCTTGGAGAGGCAACAGTGTTGGTATAGATAACTTGAAGCAGAACTTCTTCTCCAGTAGTGAGAGGGATTCGGGAACTACTGGAAGTCCCTCTTGGCAGGCTGTGTAGAATTGGCCACATGTTGTAACTTGAAATTGTCAATAGAAACAAAACGATTTTCTTTGGCACCTGGCAACGGGGGTAGAATAACAGTTCTCGTTCCGTGTATCCCCAACACAGGGACTGGTGCACGATAAGAAGGGACAAATTATTTTTTTACTGCAACCTTTTCACGCACAAGATCCCCAACCCCTGGAATCCAGCCGGTAGGTGTTACTGGCGTATCCTTAATTCCTGTGGAGGCGGCACTTTTAGAATAGTTATCTTCACGGAACTGCTGTAATTCCTGTAAAACAGTGACACAATCATTTATGTCAAAAGGTGTTTCTGCCACCTCCACACCAGGATCATCAAGATCCGGAACAAACATTCGTGTTCCGAACAGGTACTCATATGAAGTACTAACCTCCAGGGACCTTCTAGGCAGGTTATTTTGTGCTCTCTGAACTCCATACAGGTGGGTTAGCCAACTACGATCCGTACCTGAGACTCTGGCTGTTAAGGATTGCTTTAAATCGCGGTTTAATCGCTCCACAACAGAATTTCCCTCTGGATGAAATGGAGACGACTACTGGAGCTGGACCCCCAACAAAGCCGTGGTGTCCCTGAATGCCATTGAGGCAAAAGCAGGGCCCTGGTCCGAATGGAATGCCGCAACTGCATATGTACCGACAAAGACTCGCAAATCTTTAATAACAGTCTGACCGTCAGCCGAGCGCTGTGGCCACACCCACACAAATCTGGAGCAAGAATCTACAGCGACTAGTATATATTTGTATGCACTATCTGGTGTTAGTGGACCGAAATCATCCAAGTACACACATTGAAATGGTCTATTAGATATTAAGAGGGGTGTCTGCGGCGGGTGCTTAGCTGTTGAAACTTTAATTTGTTGACAGATATCACAACAAAGGACGTACTGCTTAGTCTTTTTATAGAGACCAGGCCACCAGTAACGGGCCTGCAATAACGAAATTGTAGCTGCCAAGCCAGCATGTGCAGATGCCACTCCCTCATGCGCTGCTTTAATCAATTGTGGTCTTACATTTTTATTGGGGATGTCGCGTACGCCCACGCTAGGAATTTTAACTTCAGCGTTCAGCATGCTTCCCATGAAGTATTGATATTTATTTGGAAACCCTTACGGATAAGGCATGCCATCAACCATAGCTTTTATGGCAGCCATAATCTCTGTGTCTGGTTTGGAACTCGAACGAGTCACTGCAGCTACAGTGGCAACTGCCACTGCCGACTTTGCAGCTTCATCAGCCAAAGTATTTCCAGCAATGTGTATTCCAATGCGCTAGTGTCCAAGTGTATGCACAATATGGACTTTGGGTAGCGTCTCTTTCAGGTCTGCTACCTTCCCCCACAGTAGCCTGTGTTTTATGGTGTTGCCTTTTGAATCTCTGAACCCATTCAAGCGCCAGTAATGTAGGTATTCATTAAAAGACTGGACACAATAATACGAATCACAAACAATCAGTGTGAACTGCGTCGGATTTATGTTCTAGTGCCATCAGTAGAGCCTTTAGCTCAGCCATTTGTGCCGTACAATCCCCTAAAGTTTGCATATAGGTATGTTGGGGGCAGAATTTCTCCCCCTCCATATAGCCGCTCACTACCGCACATGCAGCAGAATATTGGTGTTTTGTTCCAATCGCCGGTTGCGCAGAGCCATCGGTGTACATGACTACTTGATATTGATCAATCAGTAATGTGTCGGCAGGGACTGGATATTCAACTTCATATTGCAGAAATTCCTGAGTTTGTAACTTTGGGTCAAAAATGTATTCTATGTCAGTGGCTGTTAAAGACGTAGCCCATTGTATCCATCGCGGGTAAAGTGCTTTTGCGTTCGGGACGCTAGCTTTTGTAACAGCCTCGAGGGCCGGAATAGGAGAAACGACAATAATGCGTTTCCCCTGGGCAAGAGGTCTTTCTTTAAAAACAGTCATCTGTACAGCAGTGAGAATTTTCTCTGTGGGTGCAAATCGTTGTTCAGCAGCAGAATACAAGTGTGACTTGTATCCTATTGGCACTGTCTCACTCTCGTTAAATGTGACATATGTAAACCCAATGGCCCCAGCTGTCACCCTGATGACCAAATGCGTCTTATTGTCCCGTGTGTGTAAATGTCTCGCTGCTAGCAGATCTGCTTGTAACTCCCGAAGGGTATGTGTATGTTCAATTGTCCAGAATTTGCTTGAAAAATCAGGACGTATCAATTCATATAAAGGTTTTATGCGTGTAGCATAATCAGGAATGTATGTTCTGCCAAAATTTAGAAATCCCAAAGACGATTGAAGTTTCTTAATCGTATTTGGTGGTTGCAATTGTGCACATTTTCCTAAGAATTGTGGCGCTAGGCTCTTACCTTCATTTGACAGCTCATATCCCGGGAATATGTCGCTGAAGAAGGCAATTTTTGATTTTTTGAAGTAAAATTTGTAGCTGACTTTGGAAAACCCCACAACAATGCGGGCTACCCGTCTTAAATGTTGTAGTAACTCGTCATCCGTGAGATATATATGATCCACATATGACAACGCTTCAGGGACTAACTCGTGTAAAATAGCCGTCACACGAGCCGGGAACAGTCCTGGGCTGTTCTTATACCCTTGGGGCAAACAACAGAGTTTTTTCTGGGAGCCTCGGGCCACATGTAGCAACCCGTTTGTGAGTCGCAAACGGCGGTTTGGCATGCAGAAACGCATATTGCGAGTCGTTACCTACTCGCAATATGCATTTGCGACTCGCAACCCCTTCCTATTTGCGAGTCGCTGTGGGATGCAATACCATTTGCGACCGTGTACGCGGTCGCAAATGGCATCGCAGTTACCATCCACTTCAAGTGGATGGTAACCCACTCGCAAATTGGAAGGGGTCCCCATGGGACCCCTTCCAGTTTGTGACTGGACCCCAAAATATTTTTTCAGGGCAGGGAGTGGTCCAAGGGACCACTCCCTGCCCTGAAAAAATACCGAAACAAAAGGTTTCATTTTTTTTGCAGTGCAGCTCGTTTTCCTGTCAGGAAAACGGGCTACACTTAAAAAAAAAAAAACTGCTTTATTTAAAAGCAGGTCGCGAACATGGAGGTCTGCTGACGTCAGCAGGCCTCCATGTTAGCGAGTGCCTATACTCGCAATGGGGCCGCAATTTGCGACCCACCTCATGAATATTCATGAGGTGGGTCATTGCGACCCCATTGCGAGTCGCAGTCGGTGTCTGAGACACCGTACTGCATAGCAAATTGCGACTTGCAATTTGCGAGTCGGATGGACTCGCAAATTGCAAGTCGCAATTTTGCTTTTTGCTACATCTGGCCCCTAGTGCGCTAAAGCTTGTTAGATCTCGACTTTCAGGATCTATATTCTGGCAGAAGAATCCATTCGAGATATCCAAAGTTGTTTTATATTTTTTCCGCACAATGTTGCTCATTAGTGCAGCCCTATGCAAGTTCTGTATAGCATATGTACGGGTATGTCCGTTCAAATGTCTGTAGTCTAAGACTATTCTATAAGAATGGTCCGGTTTAGCTACAGGGAATAAGGGATTATTTATAGGTGAGACACAGGGTTCAATTACCCCCTGGTATTCCAATTGTGTAAGTATTTCTCTCACCCGTGCCCTTGCTTCATGTTTTATTGGATACTGCGGTTGTGGCTGAGGATCACCTTTAATGGGAATTACATGATATGGAGAATCCCTGTCCCACCCTACGTGATTTCTATATAAGGCAGGTGCTTGTGCAAGAGCCCATTTTATCGAATAAGACTCTGCGAGTTCCTCTGGAACAAGGGGCGAGAAAGAAGGTTTAATAACCTCCTCCCCCGCTGGGCAGGTGCAGACAAAATCAGGCGGCCAATCTTGTTCGGCCAGCAAGATGTCATATATCTTAACTACACGATCCCAAAAGATTGCGTGTATAGTGCGATCAATGTCTCCTTCCAATTGTAAAGTCACTGTGTACACCCTATCGGGTTCGGAGACACGCATATCTGCTGTTTCTACTTGTATGAAGTCATCAGTTGCTTTCACCTCCAGATGCTCTTGAAGATTCCGGCGAACTATTGTGACCTCTGCCGCGCTGTCTAGCAGTGCTAGAGCCCATGTTTTGTTCTTCAAGAGAACCCTCTTCCTGTGTGGCATGTCTAACTGAGACTGCTGCCACCTTTTTCTTTTTAAACTGTTGTTTTTGTTGTATTGGTTTCTCTTCCTTCTTGACAGAAACCTCAGAAGAGCGTTGTGATTCCTGTCTCGGTTTCACGTACTCTGTTCTCCGCTCTGACCGCCCACCTCTCTCATTTCTCCTTTCCCATGAGTCCTGGAAGGAACAAGATTGGCGTGTATCAGTATATTGATATCTATCAGATGTTTTTATATTATCTCTACATCTGAGATTATATCTATTCTGTGGGGTCTCCGTACGTGGAGATTTTCCCCTTTCTTTTTTGGGTGTTTGTTGTTTTTTCTCCCAGCGCTTCTTATTACCCTCAGGTTGCTGTTTAGTATTATCTTTATACATTTTTCCCTGAAATTGAGGTTTTTGTGGTGTAGCCCCTAGGCTATCGCAACCGATACTGGAATATGTTTCCGCTATTATTTTAGGCAGTTCTCGCTCCTGATCTTGTTGCGGGACGTCACGAAGATGCATGCGCACTGCAAGTGCAACTGCTTCCTCTTTAAGATTGCTTAGGATTATTGAAGAAACCATGGCAAAGTTGCCCATTAGTTGCATTCCCAAATCTAAGGCCAGGGCAGCCCCATAATCATCTTGGTTTTGTTTAAGCACTTCTGGTAGGTTGGCTAATGTCGGTGTACCGTGTGCCATTGTATAGAGCGCGGCAAACACCGTGCCCCATGTATTACAATGTTCCACTGTGGGAACCATCCCAAAGGGTAAACACATAGTTAGTATTCTATGTTTGTCCTGAGGTCCCGTGTGGGGAAATACTGCTTCCAGCGTATTAATTTTCTGCGCTAGCCAAAATGGAGTCTCCTCCCGTTTTGCTGGTACTTTACCCATAATAGAGTGTACAGTCACCGGATTTATACCTGGTGTTACTGCATGTGGTTGTGCTGGAGCAGCACGCGCTGCGTTTGTATTTAGTGTATGCATCACAAATTGTACTAATCCTCTATATATTGCTGTTAGTTCAGTATATAAGGGTCGAACCTCAGCCACCTCTATATTAGCAGCCGCAGGATGTTGTGTATATGTGGCCACTAAAGGCCAGGTAGGACCATCATTGCTTAGTGGACCTAACCTTACTGGTAATATTGTATGGGGTAGGGCGCCATCAAGCCAATTATTATGTTCTTGATAAGATAGAGGTATCTCTAAGTATGCGTACGCCCTGTATTGTCCAGGCGCGTTCGCTTCTGTGTATGTATGGAATGTATTTGTGTTCCCATCAACTGCTGGAAATGTGACCCAAGAGTAAAAAAGTTCTGTTCTATAGGCTGCATGGGCATTCACCACAAACGTGACTGGACCACCCTGGACTATAAGGCCATGTGCTAGCAAATGTGCTGTGAGCGGTTGCCTCATGTTAAGAGCTATTTGTACAACCTAGTATTCGTCATTATAAAACCACCAGAATTCAGAGAAGGCAGACCAAGACGTTTTTTTTTCCTTTTAAGGTTCAAGCTTGAACAACCACCCGCTGTAAATAGGGTTACCTACACGGAGGTGGTGGAAATCCTCAGTGCCACGACGTCTCCACTGAAGGAACTGAGGGATCATTATATTATATGAGACCAAGATAAACCGGTGGACCCGAAAATTAGAGCCAGACCAAACGTTGGCGGCGCCATGTCGCGTAGGCTCTCATTATCCTAATGAGACTACTGGATTTTTAGGCAGCAAGATCGTCTATCAGCAATGTACCAGACTGTGGGGGTCATTCCGGACCCTGGCGGTTGACTACCGCCAGGGCCGGGGACCGCGGATGCACCGCCAACAGGCTGGCGGTGCATCCATGGGCATTCTGACTGCGGCGGTACAGCTGCGGTCAGAAACGGGAAACCGGCGGTGTCCCGCCGGTTTCCCGCTGCCCTAGGGAATCCTCCATGGCGGCGCTGCAGGCAACGCCGCCATGGGGATTCCAACCCCCTTACCGCCAGCCTGGTTCTGGCGGTTTTGACCGCCAGAACCTGGCTGGCGGTAACGGGTGTCGTGGGGCCCCTAGGGGCCCCTGCAGTGCCCATGCCAATGGCATGGGCACTGCAGGGGCCCCCTAACAGGGCCCCACCAAGATTTTCAGTGTCTGCCAAGCAGACACTGAAAATCGCGACGGGTGCAACTGCACCCGTCGCACCCCTTCCACTCCGCCGGCTCCATTCGGAGCCGGCATCCTCATGGAAGGGGGTTTCCCGCTGGGCTGGCGGGCGGCCTTCTGGTGGTCGCCCGCCAGCCCAGCGGGAAACTCAGAATTACCGCGGCAGTCTTTTGACCGCGCAGCGGTATTCTGACGGCGGGACTTTGGCGGGCGGCCTCCGCCGCCCGCCAAAGTCAGAATGACCCCCTGTATCCTTGACTGAAGCACAGAGCGAGCAAGAATGTATTGTTTGAGAACACAGTGCTGAAGTAAGCTAATCAGTGTGATAGAATGAAATATAAACAAGAATGTGAAACGGTTATTGTAAAATAACAGTGCGAGGTTGAATAAAATGCATCTAGGGCAAAGTGCACAGAGGCCTAATACGTTAAGCAAACGCGCATAAATCTACATTAAAAATGGCTACACTACACCAGTAAAATGCAAAAAGTGGGTTGAAAAATTGGGTTTTCTGATTCAAGACTGCCTTTCCTGAAAGCTGGGAAGCTGGCGATTTTACCACTGCAAACCTTTTGTTGATGCCAATTTCAGGGAAAAAAAACACAAGCCTTCTGCAGCCCTTTTTTAAAATTATTTTTCAAAAAACGAGATTTTCACTGTATTTTGGCTTATTTTCTTGGTCTCCCTCAGGGGAACCCACAAAGTCTGGGTACCTCTAGAATCCCTAGGATGTTGGAAAAAAAGGACGCAAATTTGGCATGGGTAGCTAATGTGGACAAAAAGTTATGAGGGCCTAAGCGCTCCCTGCCCCAAAGAGCCAAAAAAAGGCCTGGCACCTGAGAAGGAAAAGGCCTGGCAGCGAAGGGGTTAAAAGCCAATGCATTATACTATTTGCTCTTCATGTTGCTGAATATGTATATTTGTTTATGTAGTATGGTAATATTTATCTCTTAATATTTTTTCTTCTCTACTTACAGATTCATAACACTTGTTACCCTGTGTGTTCCCCTTTTTCTGATGCCTGGTTCGATTGTGGTGAAAAAAAAAACCTTGTTAGATGTGCCATCATCATCTGTGTTGTCGTCACCCTTATATCTCTTACATTAATTATTTAGGTATGTACGGCCAGTTGTCAATTTTTGACAAGTGCTGTCTTCTTTCATTATTGCTTTTTTTCCTTTTCTTCCCCTATCCTATCACACTCCACTGTATAACTTAACAGTTATTTTCTATTCATTCTTTTCTATTCCCCTCTTTTTTCATGTCTCAATACAGTTTGTTTCATATTTGTCCAATACATAACAGTGCTCATGATTTATAAATGTATTCATAGTCATAAAAGTCAGAGTAATTTCATGGAATGTAAAAGACTTTACTAATCCTATTAAAAGACACAGAGGCCCTTAATACGATTTACAAACTTTCAACGTGGAGGTTGCTGCCATTGTGACTGCTTCCCCTCCAGGCTCATTATGAGTTTCTGGCTGGGTCATCAGGCGGAAACCTCAGTTTAGGATCGCCACCACCGCCAGACTGCTGAGACGACTAATCCTGGTGGTGCTGGCGGTCCAACTGTGGCACAACCCGCCATGGTCATAATATGGCGCTTAGACCGCTGCATTGGTGACGGTCCGACCATCACTGTGAACCTGACCGTCATGAGGCTGCCAGGTTTGAAATGAGGCCCAGCGTGTTATCTCACTTAGCCAAGTAAAATCCAGAGATAGTTCTGTTACAAGAAGCACATGTTAATGAGTCTGAAGCTTTAAAGCTTAAGTGTAGTTGGGTTGGTCATGTATTTGTATCCCTCACTAATAATAAGAAAATAGTGTTATTATTCCATGTAAAAAATACTAAACTTTGTGGTTCTTTCACAAAAAATGGACAAAAAGAGTAGCTTCCTTAAACATTTAATTAATAATATCCCTCTATCTATTTTTCATATTTATGAAATTATTTTGAATTCTGGTCTACAATTCCTCAAAAATGTATTCACTGTAATGGTACTTATATGATTTTAGGTGGAGGTTGTTAAAAATTATGGACCCTTTATTAGACAAGCAATCCTTGGTTCAATTTTCTCCCAATAAAATGCCCCAAACAATTTCACTCTAGTATCTTACTATACTCTTTTTACAGATATTTGAAAATTGCTAATCCCACTTCTTGTTAGTATACTTTTTATTTAGCTACCCAAACTACCCTAAGAAGGTTAGACCATATTTTTATATCTAAACCTTTGACACAATATATATAGGAAACCTTCATCGGACGTTTAGTGCTTTTGGATCATGCCACGGTGGTTACAAATTTGGATTTGGTTCCCCCACAATCTGAGTCCCAAAGATGGAGATTTAATAATTGTTTGTTAAAAAATAAACACACGTCTCTAAATCATTGACTTCATTTGCGTCTGAATTTGTATTGATTAATGATTCTCCCGCAAAAAATTGGTTATTGCTTACATGAGGATATCGAGGCATCTACGCTACTAAGATGTTTTAGTATAATTGCTGCTTGTATACAGGAGCTCCTGACCCATAACTCACAATGTAGACAGCCTGTGTATAAAAAGGGGTGGTTCAACCCTGCCGGCACAAAAGCCCGGGGGAATCTTAAATTAGCTCTGCAGACAACTCCTTGAGACTTGATAGTAATTAAGTCACTCTGAGTAGAATATAAAAATGCACAGGAACAAAGGAAAAAAGAACTAAGGGAAGAGGCATGGTCTAAACTAGCCCTGGCGACCGATACTAACAACGTTAAATTGTTTTGGGAAACAATTAATGCCCCCTTCCTATCAGAATGGGTGCCATCAGATTTGGGTTCAAGCGTAGACTGTACAACATGGGTGGCCCACTGCTCAGAGGTCTTTAAGGAAGTGACTAGGTAAGTAGATCTAATCAGGCAGATTAAGCTGGGGCAATCCAGTTATCCACCGATTACTATGGATGAGGTTTATTCTGCCATTTTAGCTAGCACTGAGGGTAAGGTCCCAGGACCTGATAGGGTACCAATGGATGTTTTTAAACATAATACCAATTTCTGGGTACCAATTCTGACTAGACTATTCAATTTAGCCATATCTGGTGACATACCATTGTCCTGGTACACCTCCATTATTATACCAATACGTAAGACCCAAAGAATTATCGACCAATTTCATTGCTGAAATCTTCTCTGAAAACATTTAGTAGAATCATTCTGGAAAAGATTAAACGACTGGGTCTTGGAAAACAACATCCTCTCCCCAGCACAGTTTGGCTTTAGGAAAGGATTAGGTACCATAGACCAATGTGTTAACCTAGACCTAATTATAGGGAAGTACACCAAGGCCAAAAAATGTGCTTTATATTTATGTTTTGCAGACCTCAGTAGTGCTTTCGATCTTGTGGAACATGGCCTGCTATGGCCTACATTATTAGAGATGGGTGCCTCAAGGTTTATCATCAATTTTTTGGCTCTCCCATATAGAGATTTGACATGCCAAGTTTGTTTCAGCCAACTAGGAGTATACACCACCTCTTTCAGGATAGGGAGAGGTATCCGCCAAGGTTATGTCCTTGCCCCGTTATTGTGCTCCCTATTTATCAATGGGATAGATAAACATTTGCAGGGACTACAGGCTGATCCCCCGTATGTGGCCGGCCGCCCTGTGCCTGCCTTACTTTCTGCAGATGACTTTGTCCTGATTTCAAGAACACCCATGGGGTTCCAGAAGCTAATGTGCGGATTTGAACAGTTGATGTCAGCAAGGCGTATGATAATTAACAAATCCAAAACATTTACAATGGCTTGTGGCAAGAAAGTAAAGAAATGCAGAAGTTTCTACATTGCAAACATGAAAATCAGTACTGTCAATTACTTTAATTATCTGGGGGTATTGTTCTCTAGTAACGGGCAGTGGGACCAGCTGGTTTGTTCAGACAGGAACAAACTAAGAAGAAATTCTTGTGCTATATTCAGATTTACTAGTAGACTAGGGAGTCACCCCATAGGCACTATGTTGAACATTTACAGGGCCTGAGTTTTATCTACGGTAGCATATGATGCAGGGGTGTGGGGTTACACTAAGAGCACTCCCCTACAGATAGAGGAGAACTGTTTTCTAAAACGCATGCTATGTTTACCCACCTCAGCCTCTATCTGGATCACACATCAAGAAATGGGCATGCAATATTTGGAAGATGTGCTACAGGTGAGACCTCTGCTCCTATGGCAAAGCATATGGTCTAAGGAAGCCACTAGTTTTACAAAAGATCTCATATTAAATTGTATGAAATTGGATAATGCCATGTGTTTACGATGGCTGGCTTTTATTGATTCCTCTTTTAAATCTGTTTTTAATAGAGCTATAAAACCTAAACCAGATGACGTGCTGTCCCTATCTAGAAAATGTATAAAGGACACTTTTATGCAATACAAGGCGGTCGATAGGAAGCTAATTGAATCTATTAAAACCATTGTTTTCCTTTACTTGTCTTACTCATTAGATGCAAGTAGGTTTGGCTATCTCTCCATAGTCACCAACATGCAACACCGGTTTGTTTTAACTAGACTAGGACTGGACATTGCGCACAACCTAGTAACATTTCTTCAAACCTGGCATTGCCCACAAGAGTCTGTTAGATACCCTTGCGATGGAGTTAGTAAACATTGCACATTGCATTTTGTCTTATTCTGCAAATTCTATGAACATCTTAGAACCTTTTACCTCAAAGCGCTTTTTATTCAACTCATTATAACAACTTTTGTCTTTTGTAAATGGTGACAGAATGCAGCTCGATAAGTTATTTATTTTCTGATCTTAAATATTTATGAGTCTTATTGATTTATTGTATTATATTGTTTATGCTTGGGTGGTGGGTAGGTGTAGTGGGAAGGCAGGGCAGGCATGTCACATACAGGTGACAGGAATGATTATTCCTGTCACCCGTATGCATTCCACCAGGGATTCCCTGGCGGGGTCATTCACCAGGGAATCCTTGGTGGAATAGGGATCGTAATCCCACCACCTGTCCTGCCTCCACCGACGGGCCGAATGTGCTCACACTCGGCTCAGCAGTGGACTTTGGCTTGGCGGTGGATGGTAGTGAACTGGCTGCTTTGTAGCCAGGTCACTACTATGATCAGAATATGGTGGTCTGGGCCGTCATGCCATTGGCGGTAATGACAGCCACCGCCGGTGTGGTGGTCCAGACCACCATGTTCATAATGGCCACCTATGTTTCTAAGAAAGAGAATGTTCAAAATAAAGAATACACATTTTCTGTCTTTTATGAAGAATTTGGAAATAAATGTATTACTTCTAATTCTAATACTTATCTTACTAATTTGCTCAAGGCCAAATTTTAGTTTAGTACTCTCTCAACTAATGAGGCTTCCTCCATTTTTTTTAAAAAGCAATGCACGTTATTATGGTGGTCAGATTAAAATTGGCAAATTACTAGCTGATTATTTTAACAGTACAAAAACAATGCTTTCAGATAGATTCATAAACTAATTCATATGGCATTTTATTAAATAAGCATGAATATATAGTGAGTTAATTTGTTAATTTCTATAAAACATTATATACCACTCAAACTCAAGTGCAACAATCTCACAATGAAAAATATCTTCATCAAACAAATAATTATATTTCTCTGATCTAGATTTTTGCCTCTTTGGAGACAAATATTAATGATAAGGAAATATCACAAGGCCTAAATTCATTAAAAAAAAGGCAAGACACCTGGTCCAGATGGCTTCACTGCAGACATTTATTTACATTTTCCCCACATTCTAATTTCTAGCATGCTATCTTTATTTACTCCATAATATGTCTAATCCATAAGGAAGGGAAAAATCCCATGATAGATAAATATTATAGACCTATCTCCTTGATATAAGTAGATTATTAAATATTTTCAAAGCTCTTACCACTACGGCTAGAAACCTTTCTTCCTCATCTTATAGGGAAAGAACAGTCAGGCTTCGTAAAAGGTAGATTGGCATCTGATAACACCAGACTATTTCTTAATGTACTTTGCAAAGCCTGTTTTGGATACTGGTAGAGTGTCTTCATATTTTCCTCTATAAAGTGGTGTTCAACAGGGATGCACATTTTCACCATTGTGATTTTTTCTAGCTCTTAAACCCTTTGTGTCCCGTATTTGTCTAAACACTAACATTCATCAATTGTCAATATGGAGATGAACATCTAAAATTAGCGGCTTATGCAGATGATGTTGTTCTCATTATCTCATCCCCAAAAACTCCCTACCTGATTTATTAAATTAAATAACCCTCTTTTTTAAGGTTTCAGGTTATAAAGTCGAAAAAAGGCAAAACAGAGGGTTTTTCTACTAAATATATACATGTAAACAACCCTTTGACGAAACTGGTTTTCAGTGAGCATCTTTCTCTAAGATCAAACATTTAGATATTTGGTTAACAGGCTCAATACAAGAATCTATTGATGTTAACTTTAAAGACTTTTCTCTAAAATTGACAAATTACTTTTGTCACGAAATCCTTTATATTTACCCTGGTGAGGTTGTATGGTCTATATTAAAAGTATGGTCAATCATAACTTCACGTTCATTTGTGTGGGGAAAAAAAGTTGAGTTAATCAGAAGAAATTATGTGAAACTTTACTACAGGGCGGCTGGGCACCATCATATATTTAATGGTGTTATATTTCAGCTTCCTTAGGATACCTTTGTTGGCTAATTAACCCAAATTGGGTAAGCAATATGGACAACCACCTGTTAATGATTCTAGTCAATCTCATGGGCTCAAAGGTTACCTGCTTAAGTTTCAACAGCCTAAATTCTTCAAGAAAAACAAGATATAAGATTCTACATATCCACATTGGCATCTAGTATGAACTGGCTAAGTATTAAAAAATACCTCCATATAAACAACTTTACCTAAATTTGGGATAATCTGGTTGCTTGTAGCAAAATAGCAGATGAAAGTGTCTTTTTGATTGGAGATTTAGGCTCTTATTAGGCTCTTATTATGAACACTGCAGTCTGGGCCGCCATGCCGGCAGTGGCAGTAATTACCGTCACCGGCATGGTGCCCAGACCGCCATATAATACATGTGGCAGAACCGCCACTGGAGTAACTCCACCACCGTCTGGCTTCAGCCTCCAGGCAGCCTGACGATGGCAGAGTTACATATCTGACAGGGCAGCACTGCAAGCAGCGCTGCCCCCGAATAATGTACCTGATTCCACCAGCCTTTCCCTTGTGGTTTACCACGCCAGAGTGAGGCTGGCGGAATGGGTGCCTCGGGCCCCCCTGTGGGCCCCTGCACTGCCCATGCACTTGACATGGGCATTGAAGGGGCCCCCGTGCACAGCCCAGTCTCAAATGTCACTGCCTGATTTATGGGCAGTGACATGCGCAATGGGTGCTGCTGCACCCGCCGCACTGCTACATTGCCGCCAGTTGTATCCTGGGGCACAGCTTGATTTGCCATCAACAGGTACATGTTTTAAATATCTGCAGCTGAGAAATTGGATATTGAGAAATGTGAAATGGGCGAGAGCAGTGTTAACACATACAGATCATGAGATAACTAAAAGATGCAAATTGAGGCATATACATTTTAGAGGCTCGAACAGCCTTATGTTCATTTTGTTATACTTTCTTTCAACAGCACTAATCCTCTCTGAAATTCACTCCTGGTTTTTCAAGGCAAGTCAAATTTGATGTAAAAGAAGATAGGGTCTTTGTGAGGCCTGACTGCGTTAGGGTGGTTATCCCCAAAATTTCTACCTCCTTATGCTTTTCTGACACTGTTTTTGCTGGTTTTAGGACTCTGCACACGTTACTATTGCTATCCAGTGCTAAAGTGCATATGCTCTCTCCTTTTAACATGGTAATATTGGTTCATTCCCAATTGGCAAATTTAATTTACTTGTAAGTCCCTAGTAAAGTGCACTACATGTGCCTGTAAATTAAATGCTACTCGTGGGCCTTCAGCACTGATTGTGCCACCCCCATAAGTAGCCCCTTAACCATGTCTCAAGCGTGCCATTGCAAAGCCTGTGTGTGGAGTCATCCAGGTAGGTCACCCAGATCCTGAAGACCAGAGTTGCTGTCATCACAGTGGGCCTCCTCAGTTGGGGGATTGGATAGTGCTGACACCTCCTCTCCGCTGACATTGGCTGGGGTACCTGTGGGGCTGTAAATGAGGTGTTATGGTTTCTGTGTCTGACACATTGTACATCCCTGGCTTCCCCTCTATGGTTGGATTTGTCCTGGCAGCTTTCACTTGTGTATGTTAGTGTATAGTGGGATCGTTAGTTCTCTATGGTGTGCATGCTTTAGTAATGAGTGTCCATGTATGGCTATGAGGGTTGTCCATGCATTGGTACAGCAGGAAGGTGGCAGTACCTGGGGTACGGGGAGTCGTGCATGCTCCCCCCCACATTTATTTATTGAGATTTACCCAGGGGAGATGGTGGTCCCTGGGACTACAATCAGGCCGAGAAGCAAGGAGGAGGGCCCTGTGCCCATCCCTCCTTTTTTTTAGCCCCCCAATGTCTCTCACATCTGGCTGGGGCAAACGAAAGGAATGGTGCAGGAGCCTGCACTTTAAAAAAAATCTCAAAACAGTCAGCAGATCCAGCTGTGGATTTTTCATAGATTTAAAAAAAAATGGTTTTAAGCTCTGCCGGTGTTTCTAGGGGACCCCTACGGGTAGGGGCTCATGGTGTCCCTAGCCTGGTCCGTTTTCTTTTTTACCTGAAGCTGAGTCCCAAAATGTCTGCCAATACTTCCTGGTTGAAGTGTTGACAGCCAGCTGGATATCAGCCCAGCCACGGTTGGATTCAATGAGGATCCGCGTTCCTAGATTTCTATATTTTTAAACTCTAATATCTCTAAAACTACTGAACAGATTTACACCAAATCACAAAAAACACACTTTCTACACTAAGAGTTAGCCTTCTGCCAAATTTAGTATATTTCTATCCAGTGATTCAGGCTGGAGTCATGTTGAAAATTCTTATGGGAAAATGCATGGGGAAAATGCATTTTGGGGCCCTTCTTTTTTTGGCCCTCGCTTGATGGATCACCCTGAAACATTCAGGTCAGCAGCTGAAAATGTTGTGAAGATTCATCAAGCAGTGCCAAAGTTATTGGCAAAACAACAAAAAAACGTTCCCTATAGACAATAGGTCCTAACTATAACTACCTATGTAGTTAATATAGATAGATAGATAGATAGATAGATAGATAGATAGATAGATAGATAGATAGATAGATAGATAGATAGATAGATAGATGTGTATGTATCCTATATTACATTTTGTATACATAGAGGGATGTTCTAATCATATTGATCTTCATCACTGAAATAATACTTCTAATGTGAGCATTTAGAATATTTATGTATATGCTTCTCTACCACGCAACAAAAAAATATTGACTGGGAGTACAACAACAACCATGAGAGAATCTGTGAAGCTGTTACCTAATGTCTTCAAGGCTGGTCATTAGACACTTAGGCCCATATTTATACATTTTTTGTGCCGCATTTGCATCACTATTTTGTTAGTTTGCGCAGCTTTTGTGTCAAAAAATTACACAAATGCGACGCAAAAAAATTATAAATGTGGGCCTTAAACTCTTAAAATGTGATGGAAAAATGCTTGCAATAAGTCTACTCACTAGCAATTGCTTGGGGTAGCATTCCAGCCCATTTTTCTTTTGTCCATCATACCATCTCAATTTGGACCCAGTCATATGCAAATTAGTATTGCCATGCTCCCATAGCAACAGTCTGTAGGAGGCTGGCCTGGTTTCTAGTGGGTACCTAAGTTACTTACACCTTATACCAGGTCCAGTTATCACTTATTAGTGAAATGTATCCAGTGTCTAGAAGCCAGGCTGTCTAGAGGTAGCTGTAGGCAGAGCAAGGGTGAACTAGGAGACATGCAAAGCTCTTGCAGTACCCCTGAAGTCACACAGTACTTGTACACAAGAAAGACAATACTCAGTGTTACAAAAAATAAAGGTACTTTATTTTGGTGACACAAGGCCAAAAATATCTTAGAGGCTATACTCCCTTAGGAGGTAAGTAAAACACATGCAATATACACTAGTAACCAAAATCAGGTAAGTACACAGTCACAAAATAATGCAAATAGTGAAAATCACCATAGGCTAGAATGGGTCTAGGGGAAACACAAACGATGTACTAAAATAGTGGAATGCGAAAGTTGGTTCCCCACCTATGCAGAAGTAGTGTGTATAGGGGTGCTGGAAGGGTAAGAAAGCACCACAGGTAAGTAAAGTACCCCATCCCAGAGCCCAGGAAAACAGGATTAAAGTACATCAAGTTTCCTCAGAGCACACTAGGAGTTGTGGTAAAGGATTATGCAAAAACTAAGCATGACTGCAAGACACTAACAATGGATTCCTGGACCTGAAGGCCTGTGGATAGAGGAGACCAAGTAGAAGAATAAATGAAGAGTCCAGGAAGAACAAGAGCCCCTGCTAACCCGGATGAAGATGCAAAAGTGGACTCTCTGGTTGGAAGAAAAAGTTGGATGCAGGCTGGTTTTCATCATTGGATTCGGCCAACGAGCTTGGCTAATGCAAATGTTGCAGTTGGTAGGAAAAGGTGCTACCTGGGCCCAGGAGTGACCTGGGGATCTCAACTCAGACTGAGGAGACAGATGGGGCTCTCAGCACTTAAGTTAGCCCTCAGAAGACCAGGAAGCACCCACAGGAGTCCCAGGACATGGGACAAAGGAGTTTCAAATCACGGTCATTGCAGCACTACACAAAGGGATCCCACGCTGCCGGAGAACAACTCAGGGATATGAGCGTCACAGGGGACCTGGGCTACGCTGTGCACATAGTATTTCTTGGAGAAGTGCACAGAAGCCCTAGGAGCTGCAAAACATGCGGTTCACAGGGCTACTGTCTGGCTTGGTGAGGCAAGCCCTTACCTCCACCAAATTTGGACAGCTGGACCTTTGGACAGTCAGGGTCACTTTGGTCCACCACCTGTGTTCCAGGGATCACGCTCGTTGACAGGAGAGGAGTCCCAGAGTACCAGTTGTCGCTGCAGAGAGGTGTCTGCTGAAGCTCTGTCACTCCACTGAGGCTTCCTTCTGTCCTTCTAGTGCAGGATGAAGACAGGCAGTCCTCAGAGCGTGCACAAACTGGAAACTGTTGTAGTTGCTGGCAGGAGCTGAAGTTAAAGTTCTTGCAGTTGTAGAGTTCTTGAAGCAGTTCTGCGATTGATCCGTCAGTAGAAGGTGAAGCAGAGGTTGCAGAGGAGTCCTGCTGGAATCTTGCAAAACCGAATCTGAGGAAACACCCACAGGAGAGACCCTAAATAGCCCTGAGAGGGGGATTGGTCACCTAACCAGGTATGGACCTATCAGGAGGGGTCCCTGATGTCCCCAGCTGGCATCGGCCACCAGATGCTCCCAGAGTTCCCTGACCATCCTGAAAACAAGATGGCAGAACCCAGGGACACTCTGGAGGAGCTCTGGGCACCACCCCTGGGGTGGTAATGGACAGGGGAGTGGTCACTCCCCTTTCCTTTGTCCAGTTTCGTGCCAGAGCAGGGAGTGGGGTAGACTGGATTATGGAAGGAGGGCATCATATGTGCCCTTCAAAGCATTTCCAGAAGCTCGGGGAAGAAACCCATCCCATGCCTATTTCCACAGGGAGAGGGTATAACACCCCTCTCCTAAAGGAAATGCATTGTTCTGCTTTCCTGGGATTGAGCTGCTCAGGCCCCAGGCGGGCAAAAGCCTGTCCATGAGGGGGCAGCAGCTGGGGCTGCAGCGAAAACCTCAGAAGTCTGGTATGGCAGTACTGAGGGTCAAAGGAATTGGTCCCCCAATAGTAGAATCAGATTGGAGGTACAATTTCTCAATCCTAGACACCTCACATGGCCATATTCGAAGTTACCATTGTGAAGCTAGATGCATGTATTGACCTATATGTAGTGCACACTGATAATGGCATTCCCGCACTCACGAAGTCCTGGAAATTGGTCCTGGACAATGTCGGGGACCTCTGCCAGTGCAAGGGTGCCCTCACACACAGTAACTTTGCACCTAGCCTTCAGTAACTGAAGGTTAGACATATAGGTGACTTATAAGTTACCTGGTGCAGTGAAAATTGCTGTGAAATAGTGCTGGAACTATTTCAGTCAGGCTGCAATGGCAGTCCTGAGAAGTGTATGTATGAGCTCCCTATGGGTGGCAAAAGAAATGCTGCAGCCATTGGCTACTAACCCCCCAGAGCTAAACACACCCCTAAATTGAGTATTTAGGGGCTCCCAGAACCTAGCAAGATAGATTCCTGCAACCTGAAGACGAAGGAGGACTGCTGACCTGAAAGCCCTGCACAGAAGACGGAGACACCAACTGCTTTGGCCCCAGCCCTACCGGCCTGTCTCCCCACTTCAAGAAAAACTGCAACAGCGACACGTTCCCCAGGGTCCAGCGACCTCTGAAGCCTCAGAGGACTCCCCTGCATCTAAAAGGACCAAGAACTCCCGAGGACAGCGGCTCTGCTCCAAAGAAGAAACAACTTTGCAACAAACAAACAAACTTTAAAGGACTGCACGTTTCCCGCCGGAAGCGTGAGACTTTCCACTCTGCACCCAACGCCCCCGGCTCGACCTGCGGAGAAACAACACTACAGGGAGGACTCACTAGCGACTGCGACCTTGTGAGTAGCCAGAGTTGACCCCCCTTAGCCCCCCCAGGGACGCCTGCAGAGGGAATCCAGAGGCTCCCCCTGACCGCGACTGCCTGCTTCTAAGAACCCGACGCCTGGTAAAGACACTGCACCCGCAGCACCCAGGACCTGAAGGATCCGACCTCCAGTGCAGGAGCGACCCCCAGGTGGCCCTCTCCCTTGCCCAGGTGGTGGCTACCCCGAGAAGCCCCCCCCTTGCCTGCCTGCTTCGCTGAAGAGACCCCTGGGTCTCCCATTGAAACCAATTGCAAACCTGACGCCTGTTTGCACTCTGCACCCGGCCGCCCCAGAGCCGCTGAGGGTTTACTTTTTGTGCTGACTTGTGTCCCCCCCGGTGCCCTACAAAACCCTCCTGGTCTTCCCTCCGAAGACGCGTGTACCTACCTGCTGGCAGACTGGAACCGGGGCACCCCCTTCTCCATTGAAGCCTATGTGTTTTGGGCACCACTTTGACCTCTGCACCTGACCGGCCCTGAGCTGCTGGTGTGGTAACTTTGGGGTTGCCCTGAACCCCCAACAGTGGGCTACCTTGGACCCAACTTTGAACCCTGTAGGTGGTTTACTTACTTGCAAAACTAACAAACACTTACCTCCCCCAGGAACTGTTGAAATTTGCACTGTCTAGTTTTAAAATAGCTTATTGACATTTTCGTGAAAACTGTACATGCTATTTTGCTGATTCAGAGTTCCTAAGATACCTAAGTGAAGTACCTTTCATTTGAAGTATTGATTGTAATTCTTGATCCTGTGGTTCTTAAAATAAACTAAGAAAAGATATTTGTCTATACAAAAACCTATTGGCCTGGAATTGTCTTTGAGTGTGTGTTCCTCATTTATTGCCTGTGTGTGTACAAAAATGCTTAACACTACCCTCTGATAAGCCTACTGCTCGACCACACTACCACAAAATAGAGCATTAGAATTATCTTTTTTTGCCACTATTTTACCTCTAAGGGGAACCCTTGGACTCTGTGCATGCTATTTCTTACTTTGAAATAGTACATACAGAGCCAACTCGCTACAGGGACATAACAGTTTCTTTCTCATTACCAGGACCACCGGACAAACACACAAGAAATGTAAAATACTTTCAGTCGACAAACCACAAAGGCAGCAAGAAGGGTCTGGCCAGGTTTGCTTCCACGATGGAATCAAGTCCTTGGACGGTCAAACACCCAAATGGATTTGAAGAAGAGAGTGTTGGATAGAGGCGGCTGGATGAGTCGTAAGGTAGAGCTTGGAGTGCCAGGCAGTGTAAGTGTGCAAGACACGCCAGCCATGATGTTGGCTCAACACATCTGCGTTGTCAGTTGCCCAAGAATTAAGTTTGGAAGCCTTGTTAATAATCTTTTTTTAGTAGAGACAAGGTGGACTTGAAGGTTTGCCGGAGTTCAGATGACCAGCATGAGCTATTGTCAGGTTGCAGCCCCATTCCCTTCCAGCATAGGGTGGCCATTGTCTCAGTGGGGGCAGCTCTTAATTTCCAGCACACTTTTATTATTGCCCCCCAAAGGATTGGAACTTGATGGAACAATCCTAATGCCAACCTCACCTGAGCTTGCGATGAATGCTTTGGTTGATGGAAAAGGTATTTTAACAAGATTGACTGTAGGCGGTTAAGGGGGGGGGGTGTCATGCCCTTTGAGTAGCTCCCATCCATAGGTTAGCGATGGAAGGAGTTTTGCTCTGATTACCTGCAAAAGATAGCTCTGCGATGTACTACCCAGCTTTTTTTGTAACTGTGTGAAAGCAAAACATAGTTTGTGAGCCACCCCATTTATTTGCAATAAATGTTCTTTGTAAGTTAAAGATTCATTCAGCATTACGCCAAGGTATTTATAGTGTTTGATCAGGGCTATGTGTTTGCCAGTGGCCACCCATTTCTATTTGATACGACTGATGTTGTGTGTGCCCGAGAAACAGATCACTTTGGTCTTGTGATTTAGCTCAAGACCCCACATGGTCAGATATGCCACCGGATCGGTAATTGAAGGCTGGAGGCCCAACTGTGTCTAGCTGAAGAGCACAATGTCATCTGTGTATTGTAGGATGCACACCTGTTTGTCTGCTAGTTTAGGGAGGTCGCTTGCCACTACTGCTAATCTGGAGTCATGATCTGCCATGTAGATGTTAAATAAGACCAGAGCGAGCACACACCCCTGTTTTAGTCCATTACACATAGGTTTCTGATTGCATCTAGCAGGTTTGGTAGTATACCCCAGCTGGCTATTTTTGATCATAGTTTCTGGCACAGCACCTCATCAAAGGCGGCCTTTAAGTCAACAAAACAGGCAGAAAGTGGCATGTGTTTTCTCTTTGCTTTTCAGCAAGAAGTGAGACCGCTAAAAGATTGATCAAGGTAATCATTCCTGCCCTAAAACCCGTCTGTGTTTTTGGGAAGCTATTGGAACCGGAAGTCCACACTTCCAAGTCCAATAGTAAGGTAAAGGCAAAGATCTTGGCTTCCACATCTATCAGGGCAATTAAGCAATAGTTTGTTGGGTCTGATCTCGAACCAGCTTTGCGTACGTGATGCAAAATGCTGCCTCTCCATGACGGTGGTACAATGTTGGCGGAAAAAGCCTGATTGAACAATGGGATAAGGATTGATGCCCAGAAGGGTTGGGCTTCCTTGAATAAATGGTTAGGAAGACCTTTCGGGCCAGGACCCCAGTCTGATCTCAAATTCTTGAGGGTTAACTGCAGTTGTACCTTGGGCAGCCAATGTCTTTCTGATGGGGATTGAGATTGGCGAGTTGAAGAAGTACGTTCCACACTAGGTGGGGCGGGCAGCATGTTCCTTACTTCCTGGTCCCCTGAGAATACTGCCTTAATAAAAGCTGACCATTCAGCTTCCATAATTCTTGCATTATGATGGGTGGTTCTCCCGTTTGCAAGGAAATTGATTTCAGCCCAAAGCGGTGGCTATTCTTTGTTTTGCATGCGTAAAGAAGCTTCATCCAAATTTGGGTCTGGTAAGACCGATTAGCAGACCAAATATTGTTCTTATATTGTAGGTTTAGGGCAACAATATGTTGTCTGGAATCGTAGCCGACAGTTGGGTCATGTTGCTGAAGCTTTCTGATGGCCTTGCTTAGTTTTCTTTTTTCCAGCCGAAGGGCATTGGTAAACAATGTGGCTCCTCCCTTGGTGGTTTTGCGATTTTCTGTCCTGGTTGCTGCAAAGCAACTCTAGACGGTCGTAATTAAGGCTTCCCTGTAGTATATCAAATGCGGATCATAAACGGGGTGATACTGTTGTACAAAGTTGAATTATGAAATGAATTAAGGACTCAGTATCTACTTTTTCAATGTCAAATGCCTTAGATTGTAGGCACCTGGGGGGGTCAAAAGATCGTTAGCATGAGATGCTTCGGGATTTAACAGGGTGTTGCCATAATAGATGTGATTTAACCCATGTTGACATTCCACCTGCTGCTATGCCTGCCTTTGTTAGTTTCTTGACAGCTAGGTGATATTCCTTAAAGCCTGTGATGGGAGTGGGCTGCTCCGACCATGTTTCATGCAACAGCACTATGTCGTATTTTAACAGATGGTTAATGAAATCTTCCTCTTCCATCTTATTGTTTAGGCCATTTATGTTCCAAGAGCACAGGGTTCATTAGCTGGGGTTGCGGCTGCTTGAGATTCATCCTGCCATCTTGTCCCCTCCCAAGCAAGTGGTCTCTAGCAGAAGATACTAGTCTCATGTAATTGGGTGTACCTGGAGCCGCTGTTTGTTGAATCATAAAATTCAAGGGAGTATTAGAAGATGGTCCAAAATGGCCATTGCTCCCCTTAGCATCCTGGTGCTCTGGTTGTTACTTCTCATGAATGGACTCTGTTTTGGATGAAGGGAACTCAGATGGGGCTCTGATACAGTCCTTGACATTTCGATGCTGCATCTTAAAAAAACATAATTGCCTTTAATTGAATATGCTCAATGTGAGCTGATTGAAGGTAGCTGAGATTAGCACTGGCCCGGACCAGCTTTAAGATGGCCGTCCTATTTAAGATGTCGTGCCCTTCTCTGGAATTATAGTGGGGAATCATCTTGGTCCTCAGTGTTTCTGTCTCCAAACTGCCTCTGTACCATTGATGGTCCTGGTGGCTGTAAGCAGGATTCCATGGGGGAGGGTTACGTGGGTGATAAGAAAGTTGTTCCGGGCCGTTGTTCAATAACAAGTCACAAGGATGTTCAGAAATGGACGCCTGGGTTAAATGGATTGCCCAAACTTTGTGGCAGAGAAAATTTGTGTGCTGCTGGACACGGCTGAGGTTAGAGAGCTGGTTGTTGGCCAAAGCAGAAGGCTGAATATCTGAGGAAACTGACATGTACATTGGATTGGCGGCTCCGTGCCATTGTTTACTAACAGGTCTTGAGTGAATTAAGAAGTGACTACTTCAGTTGAGTGGCCTACCATGGCTGCATGGTGTGGGGAATAGGTTGATGTTGAATTTGGCTGGGGTTACAAGACTGAACATAGGCTGGGCCGGAGGGCTGGATTGTTACTTGAACCTGAGAAAAGGGGACCTGCCTTAGGTTAAGGGCCATTTGTTGGTTGCCCTGGTCATTTGAGGCACCTTACTCTGTTCCTCTAGATTTATGGTCTTGGATGCCAGTGGAACTGTGTCTACTGGCCAGTCTGTACTGTCTGGGGCTGCATTAGTCATTTCTGACCTTTCCATTTGGATGGGCTGCGGTGATGAGAGCTCTTTAGATTTAAAGAGATTGTGTGGTTCTTTTTGTTAGAAGAGCAGGTAGAGTGGCCGTAATTTCAGTAGGTGATTGTGATCCTTTGAAGACTGTGAGTGTCCTAGGAGCGACAGTATAGGAGCTATTTCTTTATTCTGCTTGTTGTTCCTGGCTTTCCTGAGGCATTTGCGTTCTCTATTGGTCATAGGTGGTTTTGCTTTTTGGGTGGTTCTATAATGGGACCTCGAAAGGGAGCTCTGTGAAAAGCTATAGTCCAGAGATTCCAATGGAATCTCAGTGTTTCCTTGCTTAGGAGACCCATCACCTTCTTTTCCTGCATCCAGAACTACAACATGGCAGGACTCAAGAGTTAATTTCTGATCAGAAATTTCCTGCACCCTCCCGTGTTGACTTGCTCCATAGTTTGCCTGCTTAAGGTTCTTACTGTCAGATTTTGTGAGAGGGTCTGGTGCCAAAAGAGGATTTTGAGAGCTTGATGGGCGACCAAGAGTTCAGTCAGAACAGACGGCAACGTTTTTAAATGACATAAAAAAGAGGAACAATGGCAAGAATGGTATGCTGTGTCAGGGTCTTTCTGCATCCGTTTGATAAGGTTGTTAAGATCATGCAATTTTTTATCAATGCTGACAACAAGAGTGGCCAGGGAGTTGAGGATGTCGACTTGGAGGTCAAGTATTTCTGAGTGGTTGGAAAGGGCCGAGGAGGACACCTCCATTGAATTTAACAAAGGTGCCCATAGAGGCGGTGGCACTAATGCCTTGTGCCCCATGTAATTTCAGGCCCCCTGGTCATTGGGCATCATCCTAACATACTTTGAGGGGGCCTGCTGAGGTCCCCATCTTGCTGCAAAGTTCGAGGAGAGACATCTCATTGCTATGCTCCTTATGGGGAGATGAGTCTGTGATAAGCTATAGGCTACCTTTAAAATTTACACTCCCTGGAAACAAAAATTCAATTGGGCAGGTTCATTTGGCCATAGGATTTTTACTGGAGAAAGCAGGACATTATAATTGTGTTTGGGCCCTGAAATTATAGTCATGTCCTGCTGCACAATGGGTCCTTCTTGGCTGTGCTCGAATGGGTTCAGTAAGACCTCTTGCCATATGGCAGAGGAATAAAGAGATGTTCTTGTGGAGGAGTTCGCTTGGAATGGTTCACATCAGAAATTAAGAGATCTCTGTGGGGAGACATGTTGGAGGATTATATTGTTGCCCTTCAATTGCGCTGGAGGGTGTCCCCATCGAGCACAGATCTTTGTCAGATATGTGCACATCAACAAGGATTTCCAGTTGCTTTGTCCTTTTTAGGATCAAAGGTGCCTTTTCTGGTGACGTAGGGCAAATCTCAGCCAACACACTGACTGATGAGCAGCCATGCGCAGGGGCAGAAGTTCCTGTAGGAGCTTTAAGGAAGTCTTCTGTTTTTTGGGCACTAGCCTGAAAGTGGCTGATGTGCACTTGCTAGGGCCTTTAATGAGTGTGGGAATGGCCTTTACCTCTGGCCCATGCTTTTTAGCAGGTTTCGAAGCACTGCTCACCTTGCCAAACCTCACTGCGCATAATAAGAGACGATGGACAAAAGCAGCAGCAAATTGGTTTGATCTGTCCCTCAGGGCCTTTTTGTTGAACTGATGAATGACTGGGGGAGTGATGCAACTTTACTAACTGACCGCTCAGAGTAGTGGCAAGTAGACTGTGAGTGTTAGATCATTTTAGTAACATAGGGGCACATTTACACTTTGCTTGAATCATTTTAGGATAAATAATTTTGATGCTAAAAGGCGCTGAGCCAACTCCATATTTAGATTTTGATGCTAGACCCATCTAGTATCAAAATATTGGAATTAGCATCAAGTTGTGGATGCAGCAAACTACCTTGCGCTAATTAGATGCAAGGTAGGCGTGCCCGCCCACAACATGACGCTAACCCCCACTGCTTTATTTATACTCCAGTACAGAAACGACACGTACGGAGTAGGCGGACCCAAATAAGTCTGCTTAGCGCCATTATTTAACTCCTGGGTCAGACCAGGTGTTAGGGTATCTGTGGACCCATTTCCATGGCCAAACACCATGGAATGTGCCCACAGACACCCACCCCAAACCCAAGGAACACCCACACCCATAACAGAGGGGCATCGCAAGATGGGGACCCCATCTTGGGTAAGTATTGGTAAGTATATACTTTTTAAATTTTTAGGTGTGCCATTGGGGGCCCCTGACATGGGGCACCCAGCCTGGCACTGGGTCTTATGGCCTTGCCCAAGGGACACTGGTCCCCTTGGACTGCTATTGGGGTGGTGGGCATGACTCCTGTCTTTATTAAGACAGAAGTCATATTTGGGTGCCACTGCGTCAGGAAATGACGCTAGGCTGGTTAGCAGCATATTTAGGGGCATATTTATACTTTGCTTGCACAGTTTTAGTGTCAATAATTTTGACACTAAAACAGCGCTGAGCCAACTCCATATTTATATTTTGATGCTAGACATGTCTAGCATCAGAATATTAGAGTCAGTGTCAGGTTTGGATGCAAGAAACTATCTTGCACCAATTAGATGCAAGGTAGGTATTCCCATCCACAACATGACGCTAACCCCCACTTCCTTATTTATACTCCAGCCCAGAAACCACGCGCACGGAGTAGGCGGACCCAAAAAATGTAGCTATGCCTGCTTAGCGGCATTATTTAATGCTTGAATCAGATGAGGCATTAGGGTACCTGTGGACCCATTTCCTTGGCCAAACACCATGGAATGGGCCAACAGATGCCCACCCCAAACCCCAGTAACACCCCCACCCACACCAGAGGGACACCACAGAATGGGGAACTCCATCCTGGGTAAGTATTAGTAAGTTTTTATTTTTATTTTTGGGTGTGCCATTGGGGGCCCCTCACATTGGCCCACTGCCTGGCATTTGGTCTCATGGCCTTGCCCAGGGGACACTGGTCCCCTGTGCTGGCCAATGGGATGGTGTGCATGACTCCTTTCTTTATTAAGACATGATCCATATCCCCCCCAGGTAGCGTCTTTTTCTTATACGCGAGCCATTCCTTAGTGCCTGCCTGTGCCATTCCATAGATATGGTGCCCAGCAGCCGCTATGGAATGGCGCTAGCAGGTGCTATGGATTTTGAGGTAAAACTGCATTAACGCACTTTTGTGTTAAAAACCATAAAAATGCCCCTTAGTCCTCCCACCACTCTTGTGTTATACTGGAAGGAAAAGGAATGCTGTTGCAAATAGTCCCACACAAGCGCAGCCATGCCCCACCTGTACCGTGGTGGGGGACTCGAGCGCACCACAGATTTTATTATGGATGTCGCCTCACTTCACCTTTTGCCTAAGGTGGGGGGCATGAGCATGCCCTTAACACATTGCTGGTGGCATCGGTATGATGGTTTGAAGAAAAATAAATAGCGAGGGGGCACTACAGGATTCCTACAAGCCGCAGCCAGACTAGTTGGGCCGCTTCTGCTGTAGGTCCGGGGACACACTCAGCAGAACTCTGCTATGGCCTCTGCGCTCGCATCAGAGGCACAATTTGAATCTCCCTAAGGGCAGCCGGTCATAAAATCAGAGGTAGATGTAAAGTCAGGGGCTGGACATGGAGGCTTAGCTGCACTGTAATGGCCAAAATAGGATGAATTTGCCTTGAGTAGGGGCAGGATGCAGGTTAGAACCTCCAGAGACACCAGGGCTGCCAAAGCTGTGTATTCACAGGTGTTCACAGTGTGCTCATGGTGAATTCCCAGTTTGCTATTCTCAATAGCCTCCTCACCTCCCCTCCTCGCCTGCTCTTCACCTGATCTGCTCTACTACCACAGTCCTCAGTCATTACGGGTACTTGGGGCTGAATGGAGGCACTCTGCGAGATCAGCGGGGTGGTGGTGTGCAAGTATCGGTGAAGGCAGAGGCGGCAAAAAGGATGTCGGGGGCCTCGGGACCACTCAAGGCTGTTCGGGAAGGCCCCCTCACTACCTGCACAACTGCACTGTTGCCTTCTGTGCCTTCCGCGCTCCCGGGCTTCTTCTGTGCTCCTTTTGGGCTAATGTGCTGTCTGGCTGTGTAGAAGTGGAAGGTGACAGCCAAAGGTCCGCGAGATCTGGCTTCCAGCATCCTCACAGCATTCCTTGCATATGTGACCAGGCAGGGGATTAGACAATTGTAAGCCATTTTATTCCAACACTGATGGAACAACAGCTGCTTCTGCATGCCAGGCTCCTCTTCAAAACCAGCTGAATCGCCTTTATGGTCATCTGAAACCCCAATGCATAAGTTAACTGGAATCGTCGGTGGTATTTCAATAGACCCGAAAAAATGCTATGGTGGTCATTACAACCCTGGCGGTCGGTGTTAAAGCAGCGTTAAGACTGCCAACAGGCCGGCGGTAAACAATTTGCAATTACGACCGTGGCGGAAACCGCCAACAAAGACAGCCACTTTAACACTCCGACCGCCACGGCGGTACAAACAGCGCGGCGGTCCCGCCAACAGACAGGCGGAGGACAAAGTACCGCCCACAGTATCACAACAGGCCAATCCGCCACCTTTTCGGAGCGGATTCACCGCAGATAAAAACACAGCGGAAACAGGATTTCAAAGGGAAAACGCTCACTTCTACACACCCCACGAGGACCATGGAGCCGGATCTCCAAATTCTCCCAGCGATAGTCTTCCTGCTCCTCTACCAGGAGCACGAACGCTGGCGGCGAAGACCACGGTGTGTACTGCACCTACGACACAGGGGAGGGGGGAGGGAAAAAACAGGGACACACACACGCAACACCCCCACCCCCACCCTCACCCACTATAACACACACACTAATACATATTAATACATGATAGTCACACCCTCCAACCACCCCGGAAGAATGTAAAGACAAAAGGAAATTAGTAGAACCATTGTAATATATGAAAATCAAGTAGGCAAAAATATATATCTACACCATAAACAAAATATACACCAAGCATAGTAGTCCAGGTAGTGCTCCAATTAAGTCAGTGGAACACTGGGCCCACACGGTATGGGCGAGGCCCACACAAGATCCCGGACCATGATGGAGAGAACACTGCAGGGGCATCAGAGAGCAAGAAAACAGGCACCTCAGGGGGAGGGAAAGGGGGGGCACCTCAGCCGGTTGAGTGCACAACACCAAATCCACGAGGGGGTCCAATGCTCACTGTTCAATCCTGGGGAGTGCAAAGCCACAGTCTCTCAAGTCTCTACAGTGGGTGGGTTGCCCACTGTTCAATCCTGGGGAGTGCAAAGCCACAGTCTCTCAAGTCTCTACAGTGGGTGGGTTGCCCACTGTACCATCCTGGGGAGTGCAAAGCCACAGTCTCTCAAGTGGATAACAGTCTCCACTGGTTCTGGAGGAGGCATTGTGCCCAGAGTGCTTCATCCTGCTAAGGACTGAGGTAGTGGATGTATCTATCCACTGGTTCTGGAGGGGGCTTTGTGCCCAGAGTACTTCATCCTGCTAAGGACAGAGGTACTGGTTGTATCTCTCCACTGGTTCTGGAGGGGGCTTTGTGCCCAGAGTGCTTCATCCTGCTAAGGACAGAGGTAGTGGATGTATCTCTCCACTGGTTCTGGAGGGGGCATTGTGCCCAGGGTGCTTCATCCTGCTAAGGACTGAGGTAGTGGATGTATCTCTCCACTGGTTCTGGAGGGGGATTTGTGCCCAGAGTGCTTCATCCTGCTAAGGACAGAGGTAGTGGATGTATCTCTCCACTGGTTCTGGCGGGGGCTTTGTGCCCAGAGTGCTTCATCCTGCCTGTGACGGACTCAGTAGCGTCAGTGCCCTTGGCGCTCATGGGCCAGCGGTGCTTGAGGTGGCGGTGCCCTGTTCAGCGGTGCTTGAGGCGGCGGTACCCTGTTCAGCGGTGCTTGAGGCGGCAGTGCCCTGTTCATTGGTGCTTGTGGCGGCGGTGCCCTGTTCAGTGGTGCTTGAGGCGGCGGTGCCCTGTTCAGCGGTGCTTGAGGCGGCGGTGCCCTGTTCAGCGGTGCTTGAGGCGGTGGCGCCCTGTTCAGCTGTGCTTGAGGCGGCGGTGTCCTTGGCAGCGGTGCTGGTAGCGGCGGTGCCCTGTGAGGCGGCGGTGCCCTGTTCAGCGGTGCTTGAGGTGGCGGTGCCCTGTTCAGCGGTGCTTGAGGCGGCAGTGTCCTTGGCAGCGGTGCTTGAGGCAGCGGTGCCCTGTTCAGCGGTGCTTGGAGCAGCGGTGCCCTGTTCAGCGGTGCTTGAGGTGGCGGTGTCCTGTTCAGCGGTGCTTGGAGCGGCGGGCTCCTTTGCAGTGACTCAGCTGCTGGCGGTCTTCTCTAGCCCAGCAGGGCTTGTGCTGGCGGTCCTCTCTAGCCCAGCGGGGTTTGTGCTGGCGGTCTCCTCTGCCGTGCTGCTCTTCCCAGACTTTCCAGGTTTCTTGTGGCCCTTCCCCACTTTGGAAGGTGTCGCAGCTGACTCCAAACTCCCACCGGGACCCCTGAGAGCGGCTTTGGTGGCTGGGGTCTTCCCCCTCTTCCGCCGGGCACTGGCCAACCTTTGATGTTTCACAGGTGGGGGACTGTCTGTGCTGTGGCTCCGTGCCACACTGGCTGCCCTGGTGACCGGTGCACTCCATATTCCGGTAACTACAGGCACCACTGGTCCCGGAGATGTTGTGGCTGAGGTGCTAGTTCGGGACCTAGGAGACGGACGGGGAGGGGGAGGTGTGGGAAAGAGGTCAAGGTTGGACAGGAAAAGTTTTTGGGAGACACTCGGACGGGTAGCTGGAGGGGGTTTTGGAGTGGAGGAAGAGGTTGTGGTTGTAGGAGATGTTCGTTTGCTGACTTTGGGTGAAGGTGCATGCGCTGGAGGTTGTCGTGAGGTGGATTGCTGTTGGGTGGGTGTGTGCCTGCGTTTGTGTATCTTGGAAGGTGGCGTCACAGACACACTGGGAGAGGACACAGGGGATGTGTGAATGGTAGTGGGGGTGGTGACTGAACGTGAGCTGGGTGTGGTGGTGTGTGTGCTGGTGATGGCAGTAGTGGCTGTTGATGTAGTGCATGCAGGTGTGAGTGGAGACGAGACTGGGAGGGAGGAAGGAGACGAGGAGGAGGGGGACACAGTGGAGGCAGTGGATGTTGGTGTGTCTGCATGTGTCAGATGCTTGCGTGAGTGCCTGTGGGATGTGTGGTGCGTATGTCTGCCTGAGCTTCCCTTGTGTGTTGTGGTGTGTGCATGCTGGTCTGAAGGTGTGCTTGGGATAGGCTGGGGTACAGGGGATTGGGTCTGGGTGGAGGAAGTTGGAGGGGGGGTCTAGAGACGGGGACAATGGCTGCCATCAGTGCTGAGGCTAGAGTCTGAAAAGCTCGCTGAAGGGCTGCCTGACCAGAATGAATGCCCTCCAGGAATTAATTTGTTTGTTGCAACTGCCTTTCTACACCTTGGATGGCATTCAAAATGGTAGACTGCTCAACAGTGAGGGACCTGAGGAGGTCAATGGCCTCCTCACTGAGGGCAGCAGGGGTGACTGGGGCAGGGCCTGAGGTGCCTGGGGCCTGGGCCTGGGTGAGCGGGCACGGGGCTAAGGCTGAGGGGCTGCTGGGAGGGTGGTGCTGGTAGAGGGGGTGGTGGGTGTACCTGTAGATGCGGGGGGCAGGGATGTTGCCGCGACCACAAGGGAGCTCCCATCAGATGACAAGTCTGTGTCGCTGGTGTCAGTTCCTGTCCCCGCCGTGGAGCTCCCCTCGCCCTCTGTCCCACTGGTGAACTCCGAGTCCGTAGTTTCGCCCTCCAGGGCCATGTGGGATGCAGCTCCCTCGTGCTCCGGTGCCACTGCTCCTCCGCCTGATGATGCTAATGCACACAAGAACAGGGAGACCACAAAAAGGGGGGGGACGACAGAAAAAAGACATGTTGAGTGCATGCATGACCGCTACTGTTGGCGGACACGACAAACACAGAAGCCCCCTGCACTACGCCGCACTCTTGGGCTCCACTGTTCAATTCCTGGCAAATGGCCTACTAGGCTATGGACGACATCTGCACACATGGATGACACAGGGGCATGACTAGGTGTACTTGGCACTCTACAGAGGCGGGGTGGGGTGCCACATGGCCTGCCTACGGAGGGACCTTGCCTACTAAGCTTGCCCTGGCCTAGGGAAACCCAGAGACACCCACACCGCGTGCTAAATCAGCAGGATGAGAGTGTACTCACCCCCTTATGGCTGCCGTCATGCTCTCAAGCGCCCATCCAACTCTAGGTACGCCACCGCCAGGATCCTGAACATCAGGGGGGTCATGGTACGACGGGCACCCCTCCCATGTTGGGAGGCCATCCCCAGCTGAGCCTCCGCCGTCTTGTTGCTCCAGCAGCGAATGTCCTCCCATCTTTTCCGGCAGTGGGTGCTCCGTCTGTGGTAGACCCTCAGGGTCCGGACGTCCTCGGCGATGGCACGCCAAATATATTTTTTCTGGTGGGCGCTGACCTACATGATTTGTACAGGGGAAAGAGAAACTTATTACCAACTGCACCGTCACAGTCATTGGCCCCCATCCCTACCCTTGGCATGTGGCACATGCACTCACCGTTGTTTCATGCGTGCCGCACTCTCCCCCCTTCCTTCTTACATCCACCCCTCTTCACACAGGCATAGCCCATACAGCATGCTCCCAGAGTACTTACCTGTTTGTCTGGAGGACCGTAGAGTAGCGTTTACTGGGGGAGGACCCCTTCCACGAGTTTCTCCAACTCCTCCGATGTGAAGGCAGGGGCCCTTTCCCAAGACACTTGAGCCATTGTCTCTTCCAGACCGAGGTCACAGCAGCACTTGCAGTGTAGGTCCTCTCCTGTCGAAGATCAGGTATCGAGTGATTGAACAGATAGAAAATGGGGGTCACGTCCGCGGCGATGCGTTCCGTCACCGCCGGTGTACATCGTTATTGGCTCCTGGGACCCATAGGGTCCAATTTTAACCAATGCAGCATTAACCAATGCAGCACTGTGCCGCGGTCTATGACCGCCTACTGCGACAGTGTACAACGCCAGCGCAGTTATCTCACATCCTATTGTCCCACTTTAGAGGTCAGGCAGCCGCCATTTCAGGGGCCCACATGGCTTCATTTTTAACTGCGTCACACATACCTAGGCCTAGACTCAACACACATACAGGCCTCTTTTTGGATTATGATTTGTGTTCTGTGTAAGCTGTGGGTACGTACCTCTGAGTTGTTTGACTCTGTGCTCGCAGTTGTCCTTCATAGCAATCGTCCGCTGGGACATGTGAGGAGATGGCGGCATCCTCCGGTGTACAGACCACTGTTGGACCTGTCGACAATGGAGGAAAGACATGTGATCATCACCTACAGGCTTGACCGTGCCACAATCCAGGAACTGTGTACCCAGCTGGAGCCAGACCTGATGTCAGTTATCCGCCATCCCACAGGAATCCCCCATCAAGTGCAGGTGCTGTCAGTGCTCCATTTCCTTGCAAGTGGGTCTTTTCAAACAACAGTGGCCATAGCACCAGGGATGTCCCAGCCTATGTTTTCCAACGTGTTGTCCAGAGCGTTGTCTGCCCTGCTGAAACACATGCAGAGCTACATCATTTTCCCTCAGGTGGAGGATTTGCCTACAGTGAAAGGTGATTTCTATGCCCTGGGATATATTCCCAACATCATAGGTGCCATTGATGGGACACATGTGACCTTGGTCCCCCCCACAGGAGTGAACAGGTGTACAGAAACCGGAAGAGTTATCATTCGATGAATGTACAGATGGTATGTTTGGCTGACCAGTACATCTCCCATGTGAATGTCAAGTTCCCTGGCTCAGTGCATGACGCCTACATCCTGTGGAATAGCAGCATCCCTTATGTGATGGGTCAACTCCAGAGGCACAGTGTGTGGCTATTAGGTGAGCACCTGGAACCCAATCAGTGGGAATGGTTGTCTGGGGATTTCTCTACAGGTTAGAGTGTGTCTAACAGTTGTCCCTCGCCATTTGCAGGTGACTCTGCTTACCCCATCCTGTCATGGCTACTGACCCCAGTGAGGAACCCCAGGACAAGGCAGAGGAACACTACAATGAGGCCCATGGGTGAACTAGGAGGGTGATCGAACAGATCTTCGGCCTCCTGAAGGCCAGGTGCCTCCATATGACAGGTAGATCCCTATTCTACTCACCAAAGAAGGTGTGCCAGATCATCTTGGCCTGCTGTAAGCTTCACAACTTGGCTTTGCGACGACAGGTGCCCTTTCTGCAGGAGGATGGTCCAGATGGCGGTGTTATTGCAGCTGTGGAGCCTGTGGACAGTGAAGACGAGGAAGCAGAAGAAGAAGACATGGACAACAGGGACTCAGTAATCAAGCAATATTTCCAGTGAAACACAGGTAAGAATACAAACCTGCCTACTACATGTACTTTGACACTACTACCTCTTTACTATCTGTCGTTTTCTCCCAGTGTATGGTCACTGAGTTGCCACTTTCTTTTACGATTTCACAGATGTGGACCCAATGTGTGACATCTGCTTTGATTCCTCATGGACTACAGCTGTGTGACATAGGTATGTTGACATTACAAATGAAATAGCTTTTTGCCACAGTAATTGCTAATACACTATTTTGAAATCACAGACTAACTCCAGATTGTTTTGTGCTTTAAGGGTGTTTATTTTAGTGCTCAGTATTGGAGGGGGTAGCAAAATGGTGAGGGGTGATGGCGGAGGAATGTCCATGGCAGAGTCCAGTCTATCAGTCTCACAGGTGCATTGCCGAAATGGGCATAGGAAGTGGAGCTGGGGCAGTTTAAGGATGGACAGGGTGGCAAAGTGGGACAGAAGGATGACATTTAGGGTGGTCTCATTTCTTGGCGGGGGTCTTGGCATTGTTCTCTGTCTTTGTCCTGGATCTCAGGGACTGTTTGCAAGGTGGTTCTCCATCTGCAGGGGGTGGGGTGCTGGTGTGGTGGTCCTGTGGCGGTGCCTCCTGTCCACTAGCGCAGGCAGAGGTGGTGGGCAGTTCATCGTCCTGGCTAGTGTCAGGGGCCCCTTGTAGTGCCACAGTGTTCCTCCTGGTGTTGAGTACTTCCTTCAGCACCCCTACGATGGTGCCCAGGGTGGAATTGATGGCTCTGAGTTCCTCCCTGAAGCCCAAATACTTTTCCTCCTGCAGGCGCTGGGTCTCCTGAAACTTGGCC